>NC_139222.1:37076156-37532047 GCF_055691185.1 Crinia signifera
TGATAACACATTGCATGTTCTGACTGATCACTGACGGCTTGTAGGGGCCACACGTCACTTTTGTGCCGGTGACAGCAAAATGTTCAGCTCTGCAGCTGACCACAGCAACAATGGACCTAATTCAGACACGGTCCTCCGACGAATTTGTTCTCAAAACCGTGCTGCACTCCAGGTGGGGCAGATGTAACATGTGCAGAGTGTGTTCGGTTTGGGTGAGTTATTTTATTTCTGAGCAGGGTAAATACTGGCTGCTTTGATTTTACACTGCAATGTAGGTTTCTGGTTGAACACACCCCACACAAATATCTCTCTCTGCACCTGTTACATCTGCCCCACCTGTAGCGCAGCATGCTTTTGCCCATTTTGAGAGCACGTTTGTCCTGAAATCAGGTCTGAATTAGGCCCAGTGTGTACAGTAGCCTCTCCAGTGATCATTACTCTGTAGCACTATGAACTGTGTTTTCCCACTTTTTGTTTTGTTTAAAGTGAGTGTAATGTGATCAGAACTTGACTTATGGTTGCTTTATGTATTTGGTAAATGTTGACTTTAATAAAGTACATATTGGGATAGAGCATGTAACCTCTGATAGTGTTCATTCTAACACCCTGCACCTTTCGAACCTCATGCAGTTCCTCTTTCCTGCCTTAAGTGACACTCTCTGCTTTGGTGCTACTAGCACAGTGTGGTCTGTATCAGTTCTGAGAAACAGACCAGACTCTGCTAGAAGCACCACAGAGGACAGAGTCAATCCAGGTATGAAAGAGGACTTGCACAGGTTTTAAAAGGTACAGGGCACAGTTTATTGGTGTTATACAAAATCCCTAGAAAGGTCATGTACAATATACTTTTATAGTGACTGGAAAACATTTCATTATTAATTTAGAATCTGTCACAAAACAGTTCCTCTGTCCTTCCTGTGGTGTCGTTCTAATGCTTCTAGCACAATTTGGTCTGTATCTCAGCACTGAGATACAGACCAGAGTGTGCTAGAAGCATTAGAGCAAAGAGCAATATCCCAGGTAGGACATTGAAATCATTATGTTGTTGGGATAAATTTGTGTGTTCTAAGCCTTTTGTTAATAAAAGGGGCATAGGGGGCTATGCCATCCTCGTCGCTATTTCTGACAGGGGAAATAGCGGCAGGGCCCTATTCAGTGCTGTCTTTAATGACAGCATTGAAGTGGCTTCACGCTAGAACGAGCCCGACTTTAGAAGCTGTCGGGGCCTGTTCTGCCGATAACGGCTGTGGATTGTGGCAATCCCAGCCGTAATTTGTCAATCCACGACATGCTGACACGCCTCCTTTTAGCCGATCAGTAGGCAGGACATTCAATCCCGTCTGCTGATTTGCTGTCGGGCAAACCGCAAACGGGCCAGGATCACGGCTGTCGGGAGGGACCAACAGCCATGACTCTTTTCACAGCTTCCGCAGTTTCCAGTCGGTTTTCTGTGCAGATTTCTCTGTTGTGTAAAACAGGTAATCTCCGGTTGGCCCATCCCATGAAATTGCATCTGCAGAGCAAATCTGTGCCGTCCGTGGGTAACAGGGTGCAGGATTGTTACCCTCTGACCAGGGTGCTGCATTATTGTATCAGCAAAGCATAACAGTGTCTCTGGTGGCTGATGGATTTTACCGTAGCGAATAGGAGAGCTGCATTCTCTTTCTACAGCAACTCAGTAACTGTTGCTGCAAGTTACAGGCGCGGAAGTCATTCAATGAGAGGATTACAAAAAAAATAAAAAAATCTTTTATAAAGGATGAATAAAGGTGCCCATATACTGTACAATTATTGGATGCAATTTTGACTTTTGGGATGCAATTTAGTCCGAATTGCATACAATAATTGTACTGTGTATGGGCACCTTTTGAATGTAGCTGAAAATGTCTGGCATTCACTATACGGCTTATAAACTAGTTTTACTAGTGAAGCTGGCATGTTACTCAGCCAATCTCTGCATCCGCAGCAGCTTTCCCGCGAAGCACTGATGCAATAGTGACATTTGTATTCTGTGAGCAGGTTTCATTAGTACTTCCTCGTTTGCGGAGGGCTCCTGATACTGGTACTTGTGACTTAGAAATGGGATTATGCAGTCATGGGTCGAAATGCATTGGGTTGACATGGCTAAGGTCGACACCCGAAATACAGATGGAGCCCCTCTCACTGTTGCAAGGGCTGGAGATAGAATCGCCAGCGGGGAAATTCTGGCGATCCCCGGCGCTGGCTGAGAGCTGCTCCTTCTGTAGGTTGACAGTCAAAAGGTCGACTTGGGCTTTTCACACTTCTTTTTTGAGCCGACAGGCGGTATTTCATGCCCTACCATCCACTCAAAAAAAGTGAAAAACCCATGTCGACATTTTGATTTAACTGTCGACCTTCCAACCATGTTGACCTATTTGAGGTGTCGATCTAAGGCGGGTCTACCCAATGACGCATACTTTATTGGTCGACGCATGAAAAAAAAAAGTTTGACATTCATTAGGTCGACAGGGTCAAAAGTTCGACACGAGCAAAAGTTTGCCAGGGGAAAAGGTGGACATGAGTTTTTCATGATTTTTTATTTTATTTTAAACTGAATCATAATGGGATAGTGAGGGATCAGTTACAGAGTAGATGTAAGACGCATTCTGATGAAACATAAGCATCCCAGAACGCAGCAGAGCAGGAATTCCGCTGCGACGGCCTAATGCGTTTGTTACACAAATATATCTGCTCTTTACAAGGGCGGCCAGTCAGCCGGAACTGCGTCATGTAACCCAAGCGGAATACACTGGGGCCCTCTCTTCCATCTATAAACCCCCCTTCCCTAAACACAAGGGGTATTTATTCTGTATGAATTATACCACACTGTGAAGCGAGCTTTATTTCTGTTTCAGCTTGTTAAAGACATTGACAGGAATTCGCAGGGAAAGGGAGATTATTCCCCTGCTCCTTACTTATATCGCCTTCCTCCTTTTTACCCAGGTATTGGGATTATTAGTTTAACTTTTGGGTTTTATATACAGTAGATACATACTGTAGGTAAATGTAGGACACTTGGAAAAGTGCTATCTATCCCCATTAGTATGTGCAAGGTGATAATGCTCCAGCCAATCAGCTCCTACCTGTCAATTTACATATTGGAGCTGATTGGCTGGTGCATCATCACCTTGCACATAACGTTCTTTGACAT
This sequence comes from Crinia signifera, assembly GCF_055691185.1. NCBI lineage: Eukaryota > Metazoa > Chordata > Amphibia > Anura > Myobatrachidae > Crinia > Crinia signifera. Next base: position 37,079,329 of record NC_139222.1, read on the forward strand.
AAGCCCTGTAAACACACATCGATTTGCTTTTGATTCGATGTTAGATTCGATTTTCTATTAGATCTGGCATTCGATCTTTCCATTCGATTTGGCATTAGATTTGTACTTTTGCATTAAATATCGAAATCGGTTGTGACAGGTGCTAGAATGAACACTACAGGGGAAATTGACTAAGATGGGAGGTAAAGTGGAGATGAAGTAGAAGGTAATAGCGCAACCAGCCAATCGTCTGTGTTTGAGAAAGGACAGGAGTTGATTGGCTGGTGCGTTATCACCTCCCACTTTATCTCGTCACCAGGCTGAATACATCTGCCCCTTTGTACTTTATGCATAGGGATAGAAGTGTCCAGCATTGCTGATCTCCTGAAATGACAGTGTCTGAATGTGCAATGTGTTTTATTCTTGTATATGTTGTCACAGCCGTTATCCGTGTGCTCACATGATTTATTAATGACTTTCACACGTATATCTCAGATATTTTTGCAATGAGAGACAAGGGGTCTGAGGATCACTCCCCAGGGTCCTTAACACGATGGCAGCACTAAATACAAGTCCCATACGCCCATCAGTGTCATGGCTGAGACACATTGATGATGGTACCATAAATATGAGAGATTGCAGGTTACCAACAAGTACATTCATCGCTACGAACTTGCTCCAGGTATTGGGAGAGGGATTTAATACGCACTTGGGGGCTGAAGCCAAAATTGAAGATATTATTTGAGTTATTACGGCCCTCTACTGAAATGCATTCAGCCAGAAAGCAGCCTGTGTAGAATAGGCCTGGCCAACTACAAGTCCCATAATGCCTTGCCACAGTTTTGCGATTACAGCATGCTAAAACGATGGCAAGGCATGCTGGGATGTGTAGTTTCACAACAGCTGGAGTTTGGCCATGTCTGGTGTAGACGATAATAATGGTAATAGAAATATTACATTAAAAGCTGGGGTTGCTCAACATGCGCCCCTTCAGCTGTTGCAGAACTAAAACACTGGCAGGGTTTTAGCATACCCTAATAGCATCCCAGCATGCACTACCACAGTATTGCTTAGTTCCTCAACCGCTGGTGGGGCCACATGTCGAGCGCCCATGAGCTAAAGCAATGTCAGTGTTTGCAGTTGAGTGAAGCTGTGGAATTGCCTAGTGTCGCTTTCCAGTACCTTTTATTTACAAATACGGATGGTGTAATGGATAGTATTACTGCCTCACAGCGCTGAGGTCATGGGTTCTATCCCCACCATGTGTTATATATACGGGGCAGTACGGATGGTGTAATGGTTAGCATTACTGCCTCACAGCACTGAGGTCTTGGGTTCTATCCCCACCATGTGTTATATATACGGGGCAGTACGGGTGGTGTAATGGTTAGCATTACTGCCTCACAGCGCTGAGGTCATGGGTTCCATTCCCACCATGGCCCTAACTGTAGGGAGTTTGTATATTCTCCCCGTACTTGCGTGGGTTTCCTCCGGGTGCTCCGGTTTCCTCCCACAATTCAAAAATATACTGGTAGGTTAATTGTCTCCCAACAAAAATTACCCCTAGAATGTCTGTGTGCATGTACATGTGGTAGGGAATATAGATTGTAAGCTCCACTGGGGCAGGGACTGATGTGATTGTTCAAATATCCTCTTTAAAGCGCTGCAGAATATGTGTGCGCTATATAAGAAACTGGTAATAAATAAATATGCTGCGGCTATTGGGCAAGTCAATAATAATGGCAACAAAGTCTGTTCATAGGAATGTGGCAGATATGAGTTCCAAAGGCCCTCAGACCCCAACACTGCAGCTTACCCTTGTGCAACTACCCTCTCATCCATATTTCATTACCCTGCATTGGTGAGAAAAACCGATAGAGCATTGTATTTGGTTTAGTTTTGTTAGCTTATTCCGCTATTCATTCTCTTTGGCCTCTGTCCGTATTGGATACATTTTCTTTGATTCCTCTTCCGTTTCATTGGCTTGCTTACACTGATAACTGGGTAGCATTAGTGTAACAGTTCCTCTTTTAAGTCACACTCAGGAGGGTTACTGGGGTTTAATGTTATGTATAGATATAGATAGGCCCAAAATATTTACACATTTTACAGTTATTCTATCCTGTTCACGTCGTAAAGGAAATTACCGGGTCAATCATTTCTGCCTGGTAACTCGCTTTTCAACACTGGTACTTTTGTAGCGTGAAAGGGTCAACCCGGGTCAATATTCCCATTCTTCGACCCAGGAGTACCTTTACCACAAAAAAAAGACCCTTGTTGAAAGGCAAACTACCAGTTAGAAACGCTTGACCCGGCAACTTGTTTTGCTATGTGAATGGGAGGGCAGACTGGACCCAGCAAAATGGCCCAGAATTCAAATGCCGGATTTTTCAGGCTATTCAGTGTGAATGCAAGTATAATAGGGATACGGTCACCATATGTATTTAGGCAATAATTTGCATTTTTATTCTAAAAATCTGAATTAAATCGGTATGTTTTCTGAATAAAGATAAAAAAATATATACATATAATAACAATTATTAATAATTATCTCTGCAAACAAATGTTTAAATTAAACCAGATTGTTATTATTAATAATTGTTATTATATGTATATCTTTTTTTATCATTATTTAGAAAACCTACAGATTTAATTCTGATTTTTAGAATAATAATGCAAATTATTGCTTAAATACAAATGGTGCGAGACTCGGAATCAATGCAGCGGGATTGCACTAAAGGTGTGTGTTGAGTGATACAATACTAAATACTTATTGGAGTCCGCTGATGCGTTTCCCCATAAGATATTGTCCCTTTTAGTTGTGTAAGTACAGACACCTCTGCGGACCTCTGCTATATACCTTAACCTATAGAGCAGGCTTTCCCAACCACGGTCCTCAAGGCACACCAACAGTGCAGGTTTTGTTTATATCCAGGCTTGAGCACAGGTGACTTAATTAGTATCTGAGGGATTCTGATTAAACCATCTGTGCTAAAGCCTGGATATCAGTAAAACATGCACTGTTGGTGTGCCTTGAGGACTGTGGTTGGGAAAGCCTGCTATAGAGGATTCACGTACAATAGCGCCAGACTTTTGAGCTCATTCTGATCAACTGGCAAGTAACAGTCTTGAGTAGATCTCAGCCAAATGTGCTATTAAGTCCACAGGCATAATGGCGGCTTAATTGGCGTTCAATAGAGTTAAATCTAGTGTGTGTGTGTGTGTGTGAGAGACTATAAAGTGCAAGCGCCACAGTATCTGGAAATAATATGTAAACCGCTAAAGATGGTCATTGGTGATGTGGAATCTGTTGGCATTATATCAATTACGGTTGCACCATAAGATTTGCAGGCTTTGCAGAGGAGAGTTACTGTACTCCCCATACGCCCTGCACTATGGGCCTTATGCAGATCTGAGCTCAGTACAAATTTGTTTGGAAAATAGGCAAAACCATGTGCACTGCAGGTGGGGCAGATGTAACACGTGTAGAGAGAGTTAGATTTGTGTGAGTTATGTTGTTTCTGTGCAGGGTAAATACTGGCTGCATTATTTTTACACTGCAAGTTAGAGTTCAGTTTCAGCACACCCCACCCAAATGTAACTCTCTCTGCACCTGTTACATCTGCCCCACCTGCAGTGCACATGGTTTTGCACATTTTCCAAACAAATTTGTACTGAGCTCAGATCTGAATAAGGAGACCACAGCTGCCCAAACTTCCCAGCTTCCTTAGAGTCAAAGGTATCAGCACATGGAGGCTATTGCCGGCACTGATGACTTATGGCTCTTGGTACTGTACACTGTGTATCGTTAGTATATAATAGGAAAGCCTCTCTCTGACATAAGCTAGAGCAGGGTAGCTAATAAGGGAGCACAGGGTAGGCTGGGTGTTACAGGTGCCTGGAATCCCCTTTCCTAGGCCAGGTGTACTGATTACAGTATGGGAAGGGATATTCGCAAAGACTTGCCCTACTTTTAGGCCTGGCTCTTTATTACATCTTCTAGCAGTAAAGGAAGCCGCGCTCCTTTAGACTTTGCTTCCAAAGGGCTTACGCAGATTCCCGTGGCAGAGTAACACCACCAGCTGTCACGTTCTTATCACCTAGGAGAGCTCCCCGGCTGGCACTGGGGAGGTGATCAGGAAAACACCACCGCTGTTCTTTATAGAGCACTTGTGTATATCCTGCTGCTATACAAAGACCCATTCACATCAGTCACCACACACAGGCAGGCACACATGGGGTTAATCTGGTCAGAATCCAATTGACCAATCCGATTGTTTGTGCAGCCATAGGAGACCCAATTTAAACACTGAGGCAGATTTGTTATGCCTGATAAAGTGTCTGTTGAAAAAAGCGCCAGCCAATCCGCTCCTACCTGCCAAGTAACAGGCTGGGATTGAAACATGACAAGAGCTGATTGGCTGGCACTTCATCACTGGACACTTTATCACTTCCCCAGGCTTAATAAATCTTCCCCACTATTCGTCATCGAACCAATGGCCTCAGCACTGGATGCCATACTAACTTCTGTGCCACAGTGCTGCCCTGCTCTTGGCGCAAGTAACTACTGCTACGAAGAGGCTGATGGCGTCAAATGATGTTTTCAGCCATAAAGCTGTGTACACTGCAGGCGTACAGTATGTCACCTACTGTGGCCACAGCGAGAGCTCTTGTCAGTACAGAGATGATCGATCTCTATGGTAAATGTAACCTCTGTACCCAGCGCTATTAATAGCAGTCACTAAAAGCAGGACAAACCTGAAATGTATGTTGTATCTATGGTCATGTTTACAATAGAGATCCGTCATCTCCACATGAATAAATATCTTTGCATAGCAAAAGCATTATAAGTCGGTGCATATGTGAACTAAAGGGACTAAAAATGATGATTCCCTACTGTTCTAAAATAAGTATTGCCTATGTTTGTTAGAGGCCATGGTTTGCCTTCTCTTACCAGTAACCCTATCTTCCAGCGCTGATAAACCTCTCACAATACAGGACCGTCTAAGGCAAAAAAAACATGGGTACTTGTATACTATCACGGCTCCCGCGATGGGCATCGTACAGGGAAAAATCGCATCGCATCACATGCGATCGCATGCGATGCGATTCCATCTTCCTCAAAAATCATGGACATGTGTTAAAATCATGTTAAATGCACCCCAAATGTCATTTTTCACACTGTAGCACCCCACTATCAACGCCAACCCGAGGCGTGGCGAGCGCCGGCGGTACGCATCCTACGACCTTTTCATACCCCCACTATCCACGTCGGCGTGGAGTTAAGAATAGAAAGTGTGGCGAGCGCAGCGAGGCGAGGGGACGCGGATACCTGTGAAGCCCGCGAGGGGACACGGATACCTGTGAAGCCCGCGAGGGGACACGGATACCTGTGAAGGTATCCGCGTCCCCTCGCGGGGCTCGCCACGCTTCGGGCTCGGTGGCTCGCTGCACTCGCCACACTTTCTATTCTCAACTCCACGCCGACGTGGATAGTGGGGGTATGAAAAGGTCGTAGGACGCATACCGCCGCCCCACGCGGGCTCGCTGCGCTCGCCACGCTTCGGGTTGGCGTTGATAGAGGGGGTGGTACAGTGTGAAAAATTACATTTGGGGTGCATTTAACATGTTTACTACTAATTTAAAGGCATTTGGATGCATTTGTGAACAAAATCGCATCGCATGGCATGCGATTTTCCACACAAATGCATTAAAAACCCGGTAAAATCGCATCGCATGCCATTACATATGGCATGCGATGGGAGCCGTGATAGTATACAAGTACCAAAACATGTCACATCCTTGTCAGTAGTGTAATGTCACGGGGGACATGACCAGGTCAGGGAAGGACTGAATATGTGTCAAAGTGCTGCCAGGCATTAACCCCGATTGCTGATTGGTTCCACAAGGTATATCCAGTTGGCCATTTGAGAGTCTGCCCAGAACTATTTTCTGTTACTTAGGAGACTGCAAGCCAATAATTTTTGCTGCTGGATGGCACAGTGCATATTTGAGGATGATACAAGATGGAGAATCGTTACCCAGCTAAACAGCTTATAAAGAGGTGCAACAGATTTTTCCATTAAATCTAATCTCTTAATATCCTGTGCAAAGGTTTGCGACTAAACTGAATCCATTTCCCTGCATTCATCCGACTTGATGTTCCGTGAAGCTCTAAAAATAAACCCAATCGGATTCAAACCCATGTAATACTGTAATAATCTATAGAGGCTTTGTCACTAATTTCGGTAGTTCGGTGGGCTTTCCCAGTTTTATTGGCTAGTAGCGGGTTTAATTCATGAATTTAAAGCTGGCATAACTAAAAAGCGTAACGGTACCGTATACCGAAGGGGAAGAGAGTATAGGATTCTTGGTACTCGTAGTACAAAATTAGATTATTGATGTGGCCGCATTTAGCGGGCAACGTTGTTCAACTGATATTAATGGGTCAGGATAATATGTTTAATTTTGTTTTTCTTTTGGTGGCAGATCGAAGGCAGAGATGCGACATACCTGTCGCGGCACAATTAACCTGGCTACCGCCAACATCTCCGTAGAGGATTCCTGCAACTTCGTGATTTCTAATGGGGGAGCACAGACGTACCACCTAAAAGCTAGCTCGGAAGTGGAGCGCCAGCGGTGGATCACGGCCCTCGAGCTAGCCAAGGCTCGGGCTGTCAAAATGCAGGCAGAGTCAGGTGAGGGAGAGTTCACATATTCACGGTAGATACAATATCCTGCCTGTGTCACCGGGATGCGTGCGCCAGAATTATAGATGGCCTTCAGGCCTCGGGTGCTACTAAATTTAGACAGAGTTAATAGAATTACATTGGGTCATTGAAAGGCCGTAAAGTATGTTTTACTGTACTGTGATCTAAAAGTTACCACTTGAACTAGAGGGGTATGGAATTGGAAGGGCAGGTCTTGATCAGCCATAAAGTACGTTTTACTGTGCTGTAGTCTAAAAGTTACCACTTCAACAAGGTGATAGGAAATTGGTAGGGCAGGCCTTTGGGTCAATAGTAGGCCAAAAGGTATGTTTTACTGTGCTGTGATCTAAAAGTTACGACTTCAACAAGGTGATAGGAAATTGGTAGGGCAGGCCTTTGGGTCATTAGTAGGCCAAAAGGTATGTTTTACTGTGCTGTGATCTAAAAGTTACCAATTCAACAAGGTTATAGGAAATTGGTAGGGCAGGCCTTTGGGTCATTAGTAGGCCAAAAGGTATGTTTTACTGTGCTGTGATCTAAAAGTTACCAATCAACAAGGTGATAGGAAATTGGTAGGGCAGGCCTCTGGATCATTAGAAGGGCCATAAGCTAGATTTTACTGTGCTGTGATCTAAAAGTTACCACTTCAACAAGGTGATAGGAAATTGGTAGGGCAGGCCTTTGGGTCATTAGTAGGCCATAAGGTACGTTTTACTGTGCTGTAGTCTAAAAGTTGCCACTTCAACAAGGTGATAGGAAATTGGTCTGATGGATCTATAAGAACATTGATCTGTAGGCAGACCGACCTTGTACTACAGATAAAAGCTTGCTTGAGGGAGTCACCACCTTATTAGGGAAGTTTCTAGCACACCGATAATGACTTCACGCAACTAGAATATTTCCTATACCCCCTCCCTTGTATACTGGTGCTTTATTGAAAGGCATAAAGATTCATAAAAAAAAAAAAAGTTTATTTTTATTTTTTACGGTGATGGGCACTGTTCCTTTGTGCATAGCTATTTTATTGTTGCACTTTTGTTTACCGTCTCTCCTATATCTATGCTTGTGACTCCCAGATGACTCTGGCGACGACGATCCCACCTCTCAGACGGACAAGGCCGAGGTCCACAGCACACTGCGCGCGCTCTCAGGAAAGGTTGAAGATTTGGGCACATGCAACGATCTCATTGCAAAACATGGCACCGCCTTGCAACGCTCTCTGAGCGAGCTGGAAAGCCTGCGCCTCCCGCAGGACAGTTCGGACAAAATCAAGCAGGTCAACGAGAGAGCCACGCTCTTCAGGATCACCTCCAACGCCATGATCAATGTGAGCTTGCGGGATTACATTTAAAGGGGATGTGTCCAGCAACTGCAAATGTAGTTCTAAACCTGGCTTAGGAAGCAGCCAATCGGAATACAGACGGGGAGGGGCCTAAGTTTGAGCAGTGGTTTTGAAAGTGTCATGGTTCCGCACACCACATACTACATACGCCCAGTTTTCCGGTGTCCCCAGGAGCAAGGATAAACATCCCTGATCTGTCTCGGCCAATCCTTACAATTTCAGCTGCCTCCTCCTTCGGCGAATTAGATTTTAGAGCGTAACTAACGGGACACGTTGTGTTTTGAAATCCTAGAACACCCGAAGCACAAATCAGCAGGTAGCAGAGCACCCAAGATGATATGCGATGAAGTGGCCTGCTGAAATAGATAAATTATGCATAGAGAGGCCTGACGTGTAATAGGGAAGCAGATGAATGCCGTGTCATTTTACCTGGTCCGGAACGCTGTCACTATCTTGTCCCTCTGTAGGCATGTCGAGACTTCATGTCTCTCGCAGAGAGCCACAGCAAGCGCTGGCAGAGGGCTCTGCAGTACGAGAGAGACCAGCGGCTACGTCTTGAGGAAACGCTGGAACAGTTGGCAAAGCAGCACAACCACCTGGAACGGGCGTTCCGCGGGGCCACCGTGCTGCCAGCTGAAAGTCATGGCCGGATCACTAAAGGTGAAGGCATTTTCTATTTTTTTTTTTTGTTCTATCCGGGGGTGGTTTCCATTGACAGAAGGTAACGTTTACTTTGTACTCTCCTAGACCCCTGCGGGACAGCGAAAGGAGACCTCAGCGACGAGGACGATGAGAATGAGTTCTTTGACGCTCCTGAAATCATAAGCAGCCCTTCCCAGGATGGCCTGGGGCACAAGTAAGTGGGGGGGAGCCTTGTCTGAGGGCAGCCTGGGGTAACCTGGGCAGTGCCGCCACTTAAACGCACACTGAGTTGATGGAATATTTGCGGTGATAATGCAGCAGCCAATCAGCTCCTTAACTGTTATTTTTCAAACCCAGCCTGTCACTTTAAGAGTTAGGAGCTGATTGGCTGATTCATTATCACCTTCCACTTAATCACTTCACCAGGCTTAATACATCTGCCCCAATGTCTGCTTGTGATGAGTGAAGGCCGAGACTTGTATTAGGTTTCTTTCTTTCCAGGCGATCCGGTAGCAACATCAGTGCTGCAAGTTGTGACACCATGGAGGAGCAGGTGAGTGCAGTGATATAATAGAGCAACATTGCCAATCCTGGGGGAAGGGAAGGGTTCCTGAAGTGAGCCTATCTGCTTGTGGACGACAGTACAGGCACGAGCAGTGTTGGTGCATGTTACATCATAGGGGAGGACAAGAGCCCAGAGGGGAAGTGCTGTCGTAGTAACATCTCTGGTCTGTCTCTAGTCCCTGCTGTGCATGTGACTGACGGGAAACGCGGTCACATGCTCTAGTGCTGAGGTCAGGCACGGCTATCGTAGGTCACCTGGGGTCAGCATCCATTGGGTCCTGCAATAACACTGGAGCGGGCGCCCTTGTCGGAAGAGGGGAGTCCATAAAACATTCGGTTTTCCACATATTGGGGAGTGGGCGTCCTTGTGTTTGAAAATGGGGTTCTTTGTTGCGCTGCCATGTTGTCCCTACACAATGAGGTAAATTTACTTAAGTGTCTAAAGATGAAAAGAGGGGATGTTGCCCATAGCAACCAGTCATATCCTGTCTATCATTTTCTAGGATGCAATAGAGAACCTAATTTGGTTGCTATGGGCAACATCATATCTTGTCATGTTAAGAAGCAATGTATGTGTGGTATGTGGTCGACAGTGAAAGGTCTACAATCATTATGTTGACCACTATCGGTTGACAGGCAAAAATTTCTACACAAAAGGTTGACATGAGGTTTTTTTTTTCTTTTGCTGTTTTTTTTTTGACTTTTTTTTCCTATGTGTTGACATTTTTCCGTGTCAAACTTTTGCCCAACAGTGGTCAACCTAGACACCGCCGGCCATTTGACCCATACCTGGCGCAGTATATAAATGTATATCCATTTTGATTTTAGTTCATGTCTTTAACACAAACATTTCAGTCAACTTTATGGAGTTGAGCGACACTTATGCTGCGCCGGGGTCCCGGATATTCATACAGCTTTAGTTTCCCCTAACACGGGTCCTATTCCTTCTCCACTCTGGGGGTTATTCTGGTGGATTCGCAAGGGCTGCGAATGCCGCCACCCATTCGCAAGGCGGACTCGCTCGCAGGGGCTTGCGAATGGAAGTTACATCCATTTTCAGGGCAGGGGTACCCTCCCACATCTTTCGATGGTCACTGACCATCGAAAGATGTGGAAGGTGCACACACATGTAAGGTCGCTCCGAGCAACCTTACATATGCGTGCATGCTGGGGAGGAAAGGGGCGGGCAGCTAACATCCGGTGATGTCAGGTGCCCGCCCCCCGCCCGCGTAATGGCCTCATTAGAATGCCCATGAAAAGCTGGGCTTCCCATATGCTAATGGGGCTGCCCACGCCCCTCTCCGCCCCCCCCCCGCCGGCTGTGTTAGGTGCACGTGCGCACTAAGAAAACATCAGTCCCCGTGCAATTGCCAGGCTAGCTGCGAACAGACTTGAATAAGGGCCTCAATCCCTTTTTCTCCTCACAGCACTCAAGGTCTTATATTCTATAGATCATTTTCAGGCCGCACACACAGCGTGTTCCCCACTCTCCCCCCCCCCCCCCCCCTCCTTCTTTCTTCTTATTTTTAACCCTTTGAGTGCCAAGTGAATTTGTCAAAAATCGGTGAAATTTTGTTAGCAAACTATTTTATTCATCATAATGACCTGTAATGTTTACCTTTTTATATAGGAAATGTAATCTTTTGTTCACAAACCTTTTTTATTTTAATATATATATAACAAATGTGAGCGACGCTGGCATTTTTTGCAGATATTTTGCACATCTCATAAATGTTGTCACTCAAAGGGTTAAGTATTTAACCCCTTGAGTGGTGGGTTTTGCTGGGGCAGGACAAACCTACCGGTATGTTTAGCGGCGGCTCGGGAGGACTCGGTTGACTGAACTCTCCCGAGTCCCCCCGAGCCTGCCGCCTACGTCACTGCAGGATGATTGGCGGCTTGCGGCGGGGAAGCTCCGGCATATGATAGAGAGGGACCCGGGGGGGCCAACAAGAGGGGTGGGGGGGTGACTGAGGGGGGGGGACCCCAAAGTAGTGTGCCAGTGGTGCTCCGATGGAGGCACCACTGGCGCGCACCTACATAGTGGTATGCCCGGAAATTTTCCGGAACAGCCCGCTGCGGCAGCGCAGCTGAGCCCGGGAAATTTCCGGGCATACCACTTAAGTGGTTAATGTTGATCCCTTTTTTTTTTTGCGCCTTTCAACTGATTTTTTACCAAGATAAATAACAATAAACGTCTTTTACTATAGGTGCGCCCACACTCCGAGGACACGAGGAAAGAGCGACGCACAAGGATCCCATATAAACCCAACTACAGCCTTAACCTTTGGAGTGTTATGAAGAATTGCATTGGGAAAGAGTTAAGCAAAATCCCAATGCCTGTAAGTGTCATGGAGATCTGTAGTAATTGGACACAGACATGAAGTTTTAGGTTGTTGCCGCAGACAGAAGCCGTTTCCTGATTATGTGTGCGAGGAACACAGGTGGGGTTAAGGTGCAGCCAGTTATGGTCGGCGGATCTGTGAGATGCAACCTGTTAGTCGCCATTCCTCGATCGCAGGATTTTTACACCGGTTTAATATAACCGATCCCCCAGGGGTCAGGGAATTGCCCCAAGAGGCTTCTGGGTAACAATGTTTTAATTAATAAAAAAAATGTATTCCCTTCACCCTAGGGTAGTTTATTTGGGAGTTATAATAGAGTTAGGCAAACACAAACAACAAGAGGAGTAATGGAGAATTTCCAAGCTAGTCATGGACCAGGCAGACAGCGGCCATTTTGTTTCTCCAATACTTGCCATTTACACTGCATTTCTTCTTCCTTTCTTTCCCACCACCATTACCGTTCCTCAAACCGTCCCGTGACCTTTTAGGTGAACTTCAACGAGCCGCTCTCAATGCTTCAGCGTCTGACCGAGGACCTGGAATACTACACCCTGCTGGACCGGGGGGCTCAATGCGAGAGCGCTCTTGAACAACTGTGTTTTGTGGCTGCTTTTACAGTCTCCTCATACTCCACCACAGTCTACCGGGCCAGCAAACCCTTCAACCCGCTGCTGGGAGAGACCTTTGAGCTGGATAGAATGGAGGACTGTGGCTATCGCTCGCTGTGTGAGCAGGTCTGTAACGCGTTTCTTCCTCAGAGCTGAGACCGGTGTTATAGACCGACCAACAGTCCATGTTTACCAACCCCTCCTGTGGATCTGTAGAAGGTGGCGGTTAGGAATGAATGCAGCACTTGTTTGAAAATGTGACAGTTAGTAATGACTGCACCTGTGCACCAGCTGGGTGAGCTGGAAACTGTTGTAGATCTCGAGGACCCGTTTGTCCCCCCCAGTCTTATGCCATGTGCTTGTGCATTTGTTCTGTTCAGAGATTATGGGCACAGTCTTAGGGGGGAGATGGTCGCAGGGCCCTATTTAATGCTGTCTTCCCCGACAGCATTGAACAGGGGATCTCGGCAGAATGAGCCCGACTCCACTAGCTGTCGGGCTCGTTCTGCCGAGAACGACCGGGAAGTGACGAACTGCCGGCTGCAGTTCGCCTCTTCCTGGCCACAACTCGCGGCCATGCCCTTTCTCGCTCCCCGGCAGGCGGGACATTGAATCCTGCCTGCATGTTCTCGGTCGAGATGACCGAGAACGGGACAGGATCACGGCGGTAACCTAAACATCAATTACCCCCCTTAGTGTCTAGTAGCCTTTTTGGGCAAAAAAGTGATCATTATTGTGTTACACACAGGTCAGCCATCACCCCCCTGCAGCAGCCCACCACGCGGAATCCCGAAACGGTTGGACCTTGCGGCAGGAGATTAAGATCACTAGCAAGTTCAGAGGGAAATACCTGTCCATCATGCCTCTCGGTGAGGGTCCGGATTGTACTGTAGACATTGGGTGTATAATGTAGGGTACACACCAGAACGATCATGATTATGAGATGATCATACGATGGTCGTGCGATCTGCTCGCGATCCGATTCCGATCTGTACCCAGTTGAAGGGGTCATTTTCAAATGCAGAAGGTAGGATCTGCAAAACGGCCAGCGGGGACGCGCATCGGATCGGGAATCGGATCTAAAACTTGCCCAATTTACATACAATCGGTCGAGATTGTATCAAAATTGGGGGAATTGAGGCCAAATCGTTCTGGTGTGTACCCAGCATAAGTCTCTCATTGTAGTTAAGTGACTGTGATTCTGGTTCTCTCTCCTTCCCCAGGTACCATACACTGTATATATCAGAACTCTGGGAACCATTACACGTGGAAGAAAGTGACCACAACTGTTCACAACATCATCGTAGGAAAATTATGGGTTGACCAGGTGAGACCATCTCTGGGCTCGGTATCCCACCCTGCTTATATGGAAGCTGCACTCTCACTAAAACGTTATCGCGGGTCCGTGTATGATGTTTCACGGAAAAGCCCCATACACACTAGATGAAAGGGCTTTCTGAGCCATACTGTGGACAGTATCGCCTAGTGTGTACGCTCCCTGACGTTAATGACCCCTTCCCTCGTCCAAGCAAGTCCGGTCGAGGGAGGTCGTTGTTTACAACTGCCATGCTGCAGTGGCACCGCTGCTGTCTCTCACCTCGGAGCAGGCCTCGGCAAGTGTGTATGCACTTGGCAATACTTGCACCCCGCCGGGTTCCCTCCAAACTTCAATAACAGCGGCAGGGGGCATCGGTTAGTGTGTGTGTGGGCCTCAACACTGTCCTTTATAAAGTCACCATCAGCAAAGGTTTTACCCAAGCATTGGGTACCAGCGATTACACTCGCTGGTAATAATAGGCATGAGAAGGGGCAATCCTCATTACAATCTCCATTTCACCGCCCCCCCCCCCCCCCATACTGAGAAGGGGTCTTTGCCAAAGGTGTACTATAAACCATGAAAAATTATTCTGTTTTGTTTAACTGAGGGATTTTTTGTAGTTCTTTGGGCATACAAAATTGCAAGACAAGAACACTAATTCTTGGGCGTGGCCACACACCTAGAGGGTGTGGTTAGCATTTGACCCTTAACCACCCTCCCGTCCCACAATATGACCCCTGATTCACTTCATGCACTGGGATATGCCTGTTTGTACTACACGCGGCTAGGGAAATGCATACTAATTCGCCACACGTTGGGATGAAAGTGCTATGGGGACTGGTAGCAGGAATGTATTATACTGCTTGTACGCACGGTAACACCATTGGCGCCACCACATGCCAATTCCACACGCTAACTGACATACTACCGCTGCAAACCAATTCACTCACATAATACTTTCAGACTGCCCTAGAAATGCACAACATGGAGTATTATGTTGGCAACAGAAACCTCCCTCCTTGGTGCACCCCTGCTTTAAAATGGTGTTGTAGACTTGTTCTCATTGCTTAAAACTAAGTTATAGCTGCGTTAAACAGTTCGCCATGTTCTCACCATTTCCCTTTTTTTTTTTTTTTAAATGAACTTTATAAACTGCAGACAAAAAGGCAATGCAAGCTGTGACGGTTGTCACGATGACTGTAGTCAGGGTAACATCCCAACTGTGTCACTATGCTGCTTTGTACTAAATTCCATTTTTCAGTCTCTTGGTTCGTAGCCGTGAATCAAACTATTGTTCTTCTACAGCGGGGATAGGGAACCTTTTGGCCCTCCAGCTGTTGTTGAATTAGCATGCCCTGCAACAGTTTAAGCATGCCCAAATAGCTAATCGGTTGCAGGGCATTCTGGGATTCTGAGATTAGACCAGACAAATGATTAACATTTCACGGTAAAACAGCATCAGCAGATGTCCCAGAAATCTTGGGGCCAAATCCCTGGATCCCACCGATCCCTTGTAGGCGGTGGGCACTGACCTCATGTGATGTCAGCCGCCTGCCCCGACAGGCATCGACCTGCCCACAATCCCAACACTGGGCGTTCCCATGGGCGATCCCTGTGGGGATCGAACGGGCCGGCGAGATTGTAACTCGCCAAAGCCATTCGTTGCCGGGGTCTGCAAATCCGCGCTTGCGCAGACCCCCCACCATCGGAATGGGGCCGAATTTGCCCCATCCGATCCAACATGAATTGCCCTCCAAGAGAGCTAAAGCTGGCTACACGCTGGATTGGCCAGTCTCGTTATCTCGCTGGATTGGCCAATCTCGATTGGCCAATCGCAACGGCCAGCGTATAGCGATGCCCCACAGTTCCATCCAATTCATTATTGTTCGATGGGGCAATGAGATGGACAGCACTGTTCTTACCATTCATAATTTAACAATATATCATAGCTTTTGATGGAATATATCCATCACATCATCTCTGGGATGGGGATCACTTAGGTGCGCATCCAGCTTTATATGCAAAATTGAGGGAAAAGTACACAAAAAAATTAATCCGGGTGCATACAGGTCCATTATGAATGCCCCACGCAATCATGGATTGTTCTCATGATTCTGCGACTTTATACCCATTCCTTAGCAAAAAATAACCCAAGTACTTGTTACACGGTTTCCTATCGAAGTGGAAAAATGGCAAAATTAAACACTAAGCACGGGAGTCGCTCCATATGGGATAGGTGTATGCGGACATGTCTAACTTTGGGGAAACGCCGCGTTACGGTTATACTATATAATTGGTGTCTGTGCTCCTCTCTTTACAGTCAGGAGAGATAGAAATAGTCAACCACAAGACCGGGGACAAGTGTAAACTGAAGTTTGCCCCTTACAGTTACTTCTCCCGGGACGTCGCCCGCAAGGTAAGTGTGTGACCATCTTCTGCATCGTAACGGCCGCACGTGGGTCTTGGTTAACAGTCCTCGTTTCGTAGGTGACGGGTGAGGTGTTAGATGCAAGTGGTCGCTTACACTACACGTTGATGGGGACGTGGGATGAGCGGATGGAGTGCTCTCCTTTGCCTCCCTCTGGTGTTGGCTTTGAGAACGGTGGAGATAGGGCACCAGAGAGCAAGACTCTGCTGTGGAGGAGAAACCCCTTGCCGTATGTCTTTCTTTATCTAGAATTCCTTCTTAGACCTTTTACACGGTCTTCTCTCCGTCTGCACCTATCCACGTCCTTCCTTCTGTTGGGAAGATCTTTATTTTTTAAATGGTGTGTTTTTCATGTTTAACTTGCAGGAAAAATGCAGAGTACATGTATTACTTCTCTGACCTGGCACTGACTCTGAACGCCCCCGAGGAAGGGGTTGCCCCCACAGACAGCCGCATGCGGCCAGACCAGAGGCTGATGGAGAATGGCAGCTGGGATGAAGCCAACAATGAGAAACAGAGACTTGAAGAGAAGCAGAGGATTGCGAGGCGGAAGAGAGAATCTGAGCGAGAGCGAGAGCGAGTGGGGGAAGACGGTAAGTGGGAACAAGGAGGACCACACCAGGTAGATGAAGAGGTTGTCCCCGAAGCCCTAACTGTCCAGACCTTAGAGCAGTAACAGACGCCCAGTCTTAGGAACATTAAATTGGGGCTTGACCCGTTTCCGGAGCCTGCAAGTCAATGTGCCTAAATTATTGCCGACATCTGACTTCGTCTTATTGCGATGGTTCTTGATTGAGGTCAACAATGCTTTTCCTAGCTGACCCTTATGTCTCTTACCATAGATTCTCCAGTGGATTCTTACAAACCTTTGTGGTTCGAGCGCAAGATGGATTCTGTGAGCAAAGAAATCACGCACCTTTACCGTGGCACTTACTGGGAAGCTAAGGAGCAGCAGGATTGGGGGTCTTGCCCTGATATCTTTTGAGGAGCAAGGGGATGTTGGAAACATCTCAGTCCCCTTTTTTAGTCCTCTTCCAACCCATACTTTCTCTGTCCCTTGTCCTTTTACCTTCGGCGATGCCTTACTGACCCTAGTTCTTCCCCATCCCTGGACAGAGCAGTGCTCTGCAGATCTCTCCCAGTGGCCTAATTAGATGGTGCTCTGTTTCAGTTGGTTCTGCAACGTAAGCAGAGGAGCTTATGCCATTACTGCAGAGACGGCGCAGGACAGAAGTGGCATAAGCACCCCTGTACACATAGTGACCAGCACGGGAACGGTTTCATCAGGCCGATGGTATGCAGAACGCGTTTCTTTATTTGGCTGTTTGCAGGTCTGCAGAGCATTGTTCCTTTAGAACAGTGGCTCTCAAACTCGGTCCTATGGACCTTACACAGGTCATGGTTTCCAGGTCACCCTGCAGTTAACTGTCAGGGTTTTTTTTTAAATCCACGGGTGACCTGGAAAATATAACCTGCTAGGGGTCCTGAGGCCTGAGCTTGGGAACCTTCTCACCAGGTCTCCGAACCATCTCACAGCCCCCACTTGAGCACTAGGGTGGGTGGGGGTGCCGTCTGCCTTATGTTTTGATTTCATCTCTGTGATTTTTTTGGGGTTTGTTGTGTGAATACATTTTTCCTGTTTGTTCTGTTCTGTTTTGTTTGTTTTTTTTCCCCCCCTTTTTGTTTGTGGGATAGGGGAAGAGGAAGTTTCGGGAGGGTGGGGGTTCAATTTTGTCAGACCTCTGGTATAATTTTTGGGTGTACAATTGAGGGTTTGCTCTGTCAGTACTGCCCCGTATATAAATATATATATATGTATATTTTTCATTTCTCTCCCATCACTCTACCTCTCACTGTGCGTCTCTCACCTTTTTCTCTCGCTTTTACTCTGTTTCTGTGCAAATACTAAATTAAATAAAGATCAGATGACACTTCCCACGTTTCCGTGCGCCTTCTTGGGTGATTAGCGCAAATGTATTTGGCCGCTGCTGCGTTTAGGCCTCTTAAGTTGTGCACTTCATAAGAGAACATTTTTCTATAGGATAGATTTATATTAGATGAGTGTGTGTGTAACGATCTCAGGTGCTGCAACTAGTATGGACGGTGTAGTGGTTAGCATTACTGCCTCACAGCACTGAGGTCATGGGTTCGATTACCACCTAACTTTGAAGAGTTTGTATGTCCTTCCGTGCTTTAGTGGGTTTCCTCTGGGTACTCTGGTTTCCTGGCACACTCCATATATATTTCCAGCTACAGGAGGGACCACAACGCCTCATCCCTATTGTATTAATGTACAGTATCTCTGTATTGTTTTTAAGCATATGGATAGCTTCTACTTTTGTAGGGCACGTTGCCCAGGAAATTGCCATCTATAAAGCGAATGAAACGTACAGACTTATAAACAAAGTTCTGGGATTAAAGACATTTTCAACTTTTATTATTCATAAACAGTAGGAGACATAGTTAAATGCAGGGTCTGCTATAACCTACTGGGTACAACAGGCAGCTTAGGTCACCGATTTAGGGCAGTGGTTCCCAGACCATACCTCCCAACTACCTCGATTTGTGCGGGGCAGTCCTGTCCCGCGGTGGGGAGGGGGCAGTTGGCGGTCTCCCCTGCCACACGCTGTTCTGCCTTGCAGAGCAGGGGTGAATATACACTGTGCATACAGCATGTACTCACAGCAGGCAGAGGGGATGGGGGCTTGGCCAGCAGCGCACACAGTGCCCCCACAGCGGCAGGAATAGGGCGTGGCTTAATGACCGTAGACATTCTGTTAAACCACGCCCCTTTCCAAAGCCACACACCCTTCTTGGCCCCCGAGGCACACAGGAGTCCCGACTAGGGACCTAAATAATGTTAGCAGGTATTCCCAAACTATACACTGTGGCACCCTGGGGGACTGGCAGGGCTGATCTGGATGATAATCCATGGCCAATTCCATACCTCACAACAGTCCCGATTACAGCGGGACAGTCCCGATTATCAGGGCCTGTCCCGCTGTCCCTCCCGCGGCCGGCAGTGTGCCGCGTTGAGGGGGTGGCTGTTGGGAGTCCCCCCTGTCGGCTGCTTAGCAGCGGGGAATAAACGCTGTGCGCATGCGCACAGCGTCTATTCCCGCAGCCAGGGGGCTGGGAGCATGGCTAGAGGCTCATAGAGCCTCTGGGTCATGCCCCCATAGCGGCAAAATGGGGGCGTGGCCTATAATCGTGGCTCTCCTGCGAGGCCACGCCCCCCATGTCCTGTTACAGGCTGGATTTGAAAAATGACAGGTAGGCGCTGATTGGTTGTTTTTTCATTCTCCATTTTATCACTTTTTGAAGCTTGATACATCTGTCCCTCAAATTTTGCCCTAGGGGTGCTGTGAAACAAATCGGGATACTCAGGGCGTGAAGTGATATGAAAAAGTTTGGGAACCACTGATTTAGGGCATATTCAAGGACTGATGCCATTAAAAGAAACCATTTTCTCCATGGCAAAATCATGCTGCGCTGCAGGTGGGGCAGATTTAAAATGTGCTGAGGGGATATACTTGTGAGACAATGCGTTCTAGCTTAATACTAAATTTCAGAGTAAAAATAAAGTAGCCAAGTATTTCTATGGTGTATGCAGAAGCAGACCATATTTCCCCTGCTTGCAAAAATATAAATGCATTTGTACCCCTAGCATTGCTGCATGGGCTGTTATTACAGACAGCAGATTTACAACTGATTGCTCCTAATTCTGCATCCGGCCTTAGTGACCAGTTAACGAATAATTTGCTCGCAGGTGAACAGAAATGTAGAGCACTTTGGAAATAGTAATTGGGGGAAAAAAAACAGTGGCAGGTCTGTTTCCGGCTGTACAGAATAACTATGGTTGGGATATTGCAGTAAGCTTCTGTCTTGCAGTAAGCTTCTGTCTTGCTGGTGTCTGAGTGGGAGGATGAACACAGCAAAGAAATCGTTTACAGGTGTGTTCTAGTCTGCCTGGGAGGTACAGCTGCAAGATAAAAGAGCAATGTCAGAATGCATATTTTAGCACAGTTGCTGCAGTAGCGTACATCCCAGACTCTTGCCCTCAGACATTACGCTGTGCTTAATGTCTGGGATTAGGAAGCTCCTCTTCCTCCATTGCCAGTATACTCGTTCTCTATATAGTGAGTCCCAATTTTGCATCCATCGCTTCTCACACAGAGACAAAATATTGTACAGGCCTTATGCTTCTGCAGCCCCAGCAGTGATTTATAACACTCGTCCGGTATCCCATGAGGTATTTCACCTCACACATACGACGTACGGAGATCTGCAGCCAGAGACGGCACTTACTGCAGGGGGACTTTTTGAACCCACTGTATTAATGCACGTAAGTAATGCCTCCACCTGCAGCAGTTGTAATATTCCATGAAGGGGTTAATACTAAAGTGTGTAACGCAGGGGTGTCCAAACTGTGACCCTCCATCTGTTGTGAAACCACACATCCCAGCATGCCTTGCCAGAGTGAGCATTCCCTAATAGCAAAACTCTGGCAAGGCATGATGGGACTTGTAGTTTCACAGCAGCTAGAGGGCCATTGTTTGGTTATGCCTGGTGTAACCATTCTTGTCACATGGAATTGTGTTTCTTTCTAGGGGTGGGGGTTCTTGGGTTCTTGTTAACATACAAAGAAAATGTTACCTGTAAAATAATAATGATTTCAGGGGATCATGTGACCAGCGAGTGAGCACACCTGTCTGTAATCAATATCATTACATGCATACATGATTAGCCTTGTAATTAGTGTGGTGTTTGGCTATTTCGGCCACACCCATTGTTGACGCTTGCATACAGCCATGCAATCTCCCCCCACCCACCCCCGTCCCGTCACCCCGTCAGACCTGTGGAGTAGAAGGCATTGTACTGAAAAGCCTGGTGACTTTAATGGTGCATAGATCTAATATCCTGCAAGTCTGTCCCATGTGTGCACTGGTTAGCCATAATTGCTGGTGCTGCGACATGGGAACAACAGCACAGCCTGAAACAGTAGCCTACACAACAGAACAGCAGTGTACTGAGGTGCGTGAAACACACCTACTATCCTGGATCCTGTGAGTGACACTCAATTATTTACATAGTCCCACGCAGCTCCAGAAGGCTGGGTACCCCTCCTGCAAACGGGTGTGGTATAGGGGTCCAACAGTCGGGATCCCGACATCGGGATCCTGACTGGCCGAACCCAGACAGCATGGTGAGCGCAACAAAGCCCCTTGCGGGCTCGCCACGCTGTGGACACGGCCATCGGGAACCCGGCCGTCGGTGTTTTGGCGGTCGGGATCCCGACATCGGGTGAATGCCTGTCGGGACCCCGTCCGGCACCCCTGCAAACCCGCTCACTTACAAGTGAAGTGGTAAGAATGGGGTGTTTAAGGGTATGAGTAGGGGTGTGTGTGGTATGGGACTCCAACAGTCGGGATCCCGACGGTCATTACTACGCTCGCCACCTATTCTATTCTCCCTCTATGGGGGTCGTGGACCCCCACGAGGGAAAATAGTGGGTGGCCGTCGAGCACCCGGCTGTCGGTGTTTTGACAGTCAGGATCCCGACGTCGGGTAAATGAATGTCGGGATCCCGACTGTCGGGAACCCGTCCGGCACCCAAGTAGGGGTAGCACCTAGTGACACATTTCTATAAAACTGTGTAATATTGGACAGTTCCTATGCAAAGTAAGCGCCAATCTTGGCAATTTTCACTTGATGGGCAGAGCTTAATGACACAGCCAGACCCCCGCTTCCCCCTTGGATATTCTAAAAGTGAAATACAGAGTGTGTGCAGGAAAAGACTACCTTACCGCTCACATTTAGCACCACTAGGATCCACATACAAAATAATTAACAAGACTTTCACCTGATATCCCGCCACTGCCACTAATCCACCTCTCACCTACCCTGCCACCATTGGCATTGAACCGTCTTCTACCCACTTTGCCACCAATCCACCTCTCCTGCCACAGATCCACTGCTCTCCTAACCTGCCACCATTACCACCGATCCACCTCTCCCCTACCCTGCCACCATTACCACCGATCCACCTCTCCCCTACCCTGCCACCATTACCACCTATCCACCTCTCACCTACCTTGCTGCCATTACCACCAATCCTCCTCTCCCCTATCCAGCCACCATTTCCACCTCTCACCTACCCTGTCTTTGAAGTAGGAGACACTTTTGACAATCAAAAAAGGAGTTCCCTATGGCTTTGGTGGGGTGGGATTACCCCCCCATCCTACACTATAGCACTATGCCCATATATAGCAGTGCAGCAGCAGGTGGGGAGCAGAGACCGCTGCTGCTCATGGGCAGCAAGCAGAACCATAGAGCACAATGCTCCTCCTGCATGATGACATCACAGAGTGGGAGGGGCTAGTCACTGTGAGGAGCGGTGGCTGGCCTAATCTGAAGAACTTACTTATGCAGTAGTAATATATATATATATATATATATATATATATATATATATATATATATATATATATATATATATATATATATATATATATATATATATATATATATATATATATATATATATAAGAATTGGTTACCCCAACCGCGCTTCTATATATGTATGGCAGCAATTCTGGGGGCCCCTCTGTTAGGCAGGACCCAGGATAGAGATAGAAAAGAAAGGGGGGGTTCCCAGAATGCACCCTTCCTAAAATGCGGGATAATAATTGTTTATCCAACACCAAACAGATTAACAATGCCAGTACAAAAAAGTAATTCTTAAACAATAAAAAGATTGAATGATAAAACGTTTTTTTATTAAAAGATTGTCTTCTCAGTAAGGATGTTAGCCCTACTAACATCCTCACTGAGAAGACAATCTTTTAATAAAAAAACGTTTTATCATTCAATCTTTTTATTGTTTAAGAATTACTTTTTTGTACTGGCATTGTTAATCTGTTTGGTGTTGGATAAACAATTATTATCCCGCATTTTAGGAAGGGCGCATTCTGGGAACCCCCCCTTTCTTTTCTATATATATATATATATATATATTCTCCGAAACTGTTGGGAGTAAGTGAATCTACATCTCTCTCACACACATGCACAATCACAGAGGCAATCACAAGGAAGCAGACTAGCTTTCGAAGCATTGGCTTTGAGCGGGCTTACTAGTTTGTTATATCTACAAGTGATAGGACAGTCTCTTACCTCCTTTAGATAGGTGTAGACTCTTTAGTCTCTATGTTTTCATAAATAGACTCGGGTCCATCCTTGTCCTCTGCGTCTTTCCCTGGAAGCACACAGTAGTGTTATAGCCCAGCTGTATATAGCTATGCAGCGGTAGTGCGGCGCGTACAACCTTATTACCGAGGCAGAAGACCTTAGTGTAGAGTTATAGTATATAGCATAGACTGTCCAACATGGGTAGGACCTTTCTAGACTGACTTTATACCAATCTGTCCTTTACAGTTGAACAAAAACAATAAGTTGTGTTGACCAGTGGTTAGCATTGCTTCTAACCCAGGCATGTCCAAACTATGGCCCTCCAGCTGTTGTGAAACTACAAGTCCCATCATGCCATTCCACAGTTTTGCTATTATGGAATGCTAAAACTATTGCAAAGCATGCTGGGATGTTTAGTTTCCTAACAGCTGGAGGGCCACAGTTTGGACATGCCTGTTCTAAACACTGGCTATAATTCAGTCCCATGGTACTGGCTGTGCGGATTCTATGTGTAGTGACATCACTGACCCAGGAATAAGCCGGGTCTAGTCACCTGTCTGAACGGGGTCATTTACCTTAAAATTGGGACTTGTCCCAACATTGCACCCGCTCGGGGACTGCAAACAAAAATCCACATATATTCCAATGGATAGTGTACTTTTTCTTCATGTGTGCATCTTATTAAATACATGAAGACAACACCTGCCCGGCTGCATTAACCTGTATAAACCGGTAAACAGGGATAATTGAATTTGGGACCAGAAGTACCCTTACTCAGGTTTAAATAAGGCTTTGTTACCTTGGCTAAATACACCTCTTCGTGAATACCACCAAAGATGGCTCTTAACACCTGTAAAGAAATAAAAGCTATAGTTAAAAGTTAGCTAAACCGGCAAAACAATATATCTATATAGATATATATATAGATATGACTACCCCTCACCTCTATGAGGTGAGGTACTAGGTACTGCTACTGACCACTAGAGGCTGCTCAACAGACCAAATTACTCCTTTGTGTGCTAAAAGAAAATGTAAGCAATTGTGGCAGGCACGTTGTTTAAAACTCGCTGGATATGGAGAGATGGAGCTATGAAGACAGAGAAACTGTCACAGCTCAAAGTGAAAGTAAAAACTCTCACAGCTTAAAGTGAAAATAAATAGCAGAAGCCGCCATTTTGTGTCTCCCTTACACTGTGACCCAATTCCAGAACTACACTGCCCCCATGACGCTCAGCGACCCACTTGTCTTTCATCTTGGACAAGATACTGCTGCTAAAGTAACTCATTTGCATTCCTGAGGGGTTGGCGGAAGACTCACCTCTCCACTGGCCCCACATGCAGCATCCAGTGACACACACACAGAGGAGTCCGAGTCCCAGGCACAGGATCAAGACCAGCTGGAAGTTGGAATTGCTTGAGGGGGTAGAAGCTGGCAAAGAGAGCCGATATGTAACTCTGGTGGGTCACTGCATAAGGTCAGCACTAGGATATTAGTAATGTATTCATTGCATAGTACTGTAGCTATTTCATTAGCACACATGAAGTACAATGGGTTAATTTCCATATAGATAAAATACACACAACTAGGCTGAGGGACATATTGGGCAGATGTACTAAGCCTAGGAAAGTTGTGCCCATACACATATTGGGGCAATGCCAGATTCCCTGGGATCAAGGCTATTAAACGTGTTAGGTCTCACTCTTTGATTGGATGTATTTCTGTGTGGGCCACTGCCCAATTCGATACCAGTCCAGTTGGAAAGTGCACTTAACCAAAAGTGTCCTCTGCTTATTGGGAAAACAAAATTGGGGAATATTGTAGGGAACAATTCACCAGTCCTCTCTATATTCACGGGTAGCTGTTATTGCCACTGGAGGAATCAATGGAGAAGTGTCCGTTTTTGTATCCCTCAACCTCTGTTGGTTTTGGGGGGAGTTTTAAGGTTCAATACCCAATTTGGGCACCTCCTGTGCATAGGAAAAAGTCACAGTGGATGTTATTAACACTGGAGGAGGGTAGGCAAGGTTTCTCTGACCTGGACTCCTTTTGTTTGGGGGGCAGGGACCTCGAACAGCTAGCTATGATGGTATTTGCTCGCCTGGAGGTAGAAGCTGCAGATTACCCCGGTCACTATTATGGTGGAGATTACCGGTTGCCCACTTGAGGTATTTTGTGGGGGAACACTGTCTCAACAGGTGGCTAAAACTGGCGTTGCTCACCTGGAGTTCAGTGTCCTGTAGAGGGTTCTGGAGGGAGAATCAGAGTGGAGGTTCCCAATAATAGGCAGAGGATGGGCTGGATGGTAGTGGAAGTCCAATCTGGCACGAGTGAGAGGCTGCAGGTGACGCGTTTCGCCACTAACTTGTGGCTTTTTAAAAAAAAAAGCCACAAGTTAGTGGCGAAACACGTCAGGTGCAGCCTCTCACTTGTGCCAGATTGGACTTCCACCACCATGGCCCACACAGAAATACATCCAATCAAAGAGTGAGACCTTTCTTTTATATATATATTATATATTATATATTTTTTATTGTCTAATGTTATTATGTGTAAATGTATGTAATTGTTAATTTTAATCTGCTAATATAAAATAATTTTTCCATTTTTGAATTGGTCAATCTGTTCATTGTAACACCAGCGCTGCTTCTTTGAATTTCCATTCAGCAAATCTTTTGTAAAAACCACAGGGAGTGACTACCCCTGTACCCCAGCAGCCGCTAGGAGGAACACCTCATATAACAGGCGCCCTATACTGCCCTCCAGTAGAGCAGTTTCTCTTTTTTTCTCTATTAAACGTGTTAAACTTCTTTACCACCATTTTAATCAATTGCTAATGGCTAGTGTAGTTCAAGGTGATAGGCAGGGGTAAATATAGGGGTCAGGACACTCCTAGGCACAACATTGTTGGTCATACCCATCACGTCACTTCCGTCTTAATGTTGGGTCATCCCAACTGCTAAACTAGCACCAACCTCTCTCTGACAATGAGCATGTAACCCCCTGTCAATGAGCATGTAACCCCTGGCAATGAGCATGTAACCCCTGGCAATGAGCATGTAGGTAAGGGCACTTCAGGGGGAGTTATATGCAGGGCCATCTTAACAGTATTGTATGCCCTGGTCAAAGCAATGCATCGGGTGCCCTTACCCACCCATTAAAAAATCATAACAGTCCTGCGCCATCTCTCCACTTGCTTTCATACAATGAATGGCTGTCCGCAATCTGATTAGTAGATAGATCCAGCCATCCACCAATCAGCATGCTGACAGAGCCATTCACTGTCTGGCTGCAGGCTTGGAGACCTATCTGCCCCTGCTTGAAGGCCCCTAGAATTGGGAAGCCCTTGGGCAGCTGCACATTAAGGGGTTATTCTGGTTCACTCGCAAAGGCACAATCACTCTTTAATGGACAAAACCATGTGCACTGCAGGTGGGGCAGATGTAACATGTGCAGAGAGAGCTAGATTTGGGTGTTGCAGGGTAAATACTGGCTGCTTTATTTTTACACTGCAATATAGATATCAGTTTGAAGTACAAACCCCACCCAAATCTAACTCTCTGCATATGTTACATCTGCCCCACCTGCAGTGCACATTGTTTTGTCCATTAGAGAGGGATTGTGCCTTTGCGAGTGAACCAGAATAACCCCCTAAGCCCATACATTAAAATGGCCCTGATTATATGTGTAGACAGCGCTTCAAGGGGGCATTATGTGTGAAAGTGGGTATTACGGTGTGTGGTAATAAGAGTTACAGTGGGTTGTATGATGTTTAATGGGCATAACGATGTGTGGCACAATGTGTAATGGGCATTACGGTTTGTGTGGCATAAGGTGTAAAGGGCATTACTATAAGAAGGAAAAATGACTAGGGGGGTGGAGTGCCGAAACATGTCCCCTAGCTACAACTCTGGTACCGCCCCCCCAGCAAGTGTCACCCCTAGGCACGAGCATAGCGGGAAATCCACCGCTGGCTGCTCAAAGGAAATTATATATATATTGTTAAGGTGCCCACACACTAGAAAGATCTGCGATCGTAAGATGTGCGCATAAATTAGCCTTCAAATCTTTTGCCTGTCCTGGACAAAAGATTTCAGGCAAGCGCACATCTTCACCAAAGATTTTTCGGTACTTGTTTCCTAGCACGGCGCCCACTATTTTAATCTTATGCCATTGTTTTGATCGCATCGCATGCGACGAAATCGATGCGATCAAAACGAGGATTTAATTGTACAGGCACCCTGATGGGTGATTACTATGTTATATGCACCCCCATTGTTAACGGCACCGCCACTATGAACGTCAACCCGAAGCGTGGCGAGCACAGCGTTATGTGTCCTCCGACCTTTTCATACCCCACTATCCACGTCGGCGTGGAGTTGATTTTATATAGCGTGGTGAGCGCAGCGAGCCACCGAGCCCAAAGTGTGGCGAGCACACGCGGATAACTTCACATGTATTCCGCATCGCATGCCATTGTAATGGCATGTGATGCGATGTGATATTAAAATTGTGCAGTGCGGCTCTTAGGACCCGAAAATCGGGTCCCATCGCATACCACTAATTAAGGTATGCGATGGGCGCCGTGCCCTAGTACCGATTTTTCTTAAGCTCCCGTGTGCGTTCCTATGGATCTTTTGTTAAATCTTCTGATCTTTCATGCAGCACGTAAGATCAGAAGATTCAGCTAAAGATCCATGGGAGCGCGCATCGGCCCGATATCGGCCAATCAGCCAAAAAATCGTTCTAGTGTGTGGGCACCTTTACTCCTTTCTCCTTTTAACAGTCGGCCTCTGCCACCCTGATACTACTGCCTATCCGGAAACCTCATGAGAAGCTGTATGAGCTGTGGGGGGCATGGTTATGCCTCCCCAGTCCGCTTTGAGTACTTGTGTATTTTGGCTGCGCCCCCGATTTCCATTGCGCAATGTTTTAATCGCATCGCATGCCATGCACCGGATGCGATGCGGCGCGATTTTTGCCCCCTATACGATGAAAGATTGTATAAGCACCCTAAAGGGTGCTTTTAAGCACCATAATGGGTGCTTACAATGTTAAATGCACCCCCACGCCACCCCCCCACTATAAACGTGAACCCGAAGTGTGGCGAGCGGCGGCAGTACGCGTCCTCCGACCTTTTCATACCCCCACTATCCACGTCGGCGTGGAGTTGAGAACAGAAAGTGTCCCCTCGCGGCCTTCACAGGTATCCACGTGCGCTCGCCACGCTTTCTATTCTCAACTCCACGCCGACGTGGATAGTGGGGGTATGAAAAGGTCGGAGGACGCGTACCGCCGCCCGTCGCAGGCTCGCTGCGCTCGCCACGCTTCGGGTTCACGTTTATAGTGGGGGGGTGCATTTAACATTGTAAGCACCCATTAGAGTAGCTTATACAATGTTTAATCGCATCGCATCGTATGCCATATACAATGTCATACAATTTTAAAATTGTATGGCATTGTACAATATAGCGCGATATCGCGTCGCATCGCATACCATCGTATGCCTTATGGTATGCGATGTGATGGGCGCCGCCAAACTACACAAGTACCCCGCTTTGTCCTCCAGAGTGACCCATGGCCCTCCCATGACCCTCTATCAGAGTTAGGTTAATTCAGAGAATGGCTGCTAAAAATTAAAAAATTTATTAACTGCATTTAAATTATTTGTAAAACGAGAGGCCCAGACCATACACTCACAAATAGTATATACACTCACAAATTAGGGAAGCCTCTGTGACAGCTGGCCACACCCCTTCTGGAGACTGGCCACACCCCTACCACTGTATTCGGTACTTGTGTATTATCACGGCGCCCATCGCAGCGCATACCACTAATTAAGGTATGCGATGGGACCTGATTTTGAGGCTTTCCCGGGCACAATTTTAATATCGCGTTGCATCGCATGCCATTATAATGGCATGCGATGCGATGCAACGCGATAACACCCGATATTACATTGTACAGGCACCCTGATTCCTGATTACAATGTTAAATGCACCCCCATACCCGATTTTTAATTGTACACCCACCCTGATGGGTGATTACTATGTGAAATGCCCCCCCCCCCCATTGTTAACGCCACCTCAGTATCAACGCCAACCCGAGGGGCAGCGGTACGCGTCCTCCGACCTTTTCATACCCCCACTATCCACATCGGTGTGGAGTAGATTTTATATAGTGTGGCGAGCGCAGCGAGGGGACGCGGAATATATATGAAGTAATCCACGTCCCCTCATGGGGATCACTGCGCTCGCCACACTATATAATATCAACTCCATGCTGACGTGGATAGTGGGGGTATGAAAAGGTCGGAGGACGCGTACCGCCACCCCTTGCGGGCTCGCCACACTTCGGGTTGGCGTTGATATTGGGGTGGCGTTAACAATGGGGGGGCATTTTACATAGTAATCACCCATCAGGGTGGCTGTACAATTAAAAATCAGGTCTGGGGGTGCATTTAACATAGGAATCTGGCATCAGGGTGCCTGTACAATTTAAAATCGGGTCCAATCGCTTCGCATCGCATGCGATGCGATTGATTTTTTATTATACAATGCCCTGCGATGGAAACCGTGGGCGCCGTGATAATACACAAGTACCGTGCATTCCACGGGTGGGCCATTCATGCTCCTGCCTGACGCTGAATTCCTTTACATTTGGGGGGTACAACATAGCATCCCTGTTGCATTTTGTAGTGTTTTAGGTGTCTAGAAAGCACTGTTGGGATATATAAGAAGAAGTAATGTATTCCGTACCGGGTATAGGACAGGTAATCCAGTGTCCATCCTGATCGTAGTCTGGGGTGGTGGAGCACCACAGCTGCCGGTCCGCTCTCCCTTCTGTAATACATGCGTTATACGATTTGCCCTTAAACGTGAAGGGGAACGTGCACTCTGTCACCACAGGATTTCCCTCAGCATCTAAAGGCAAAGATCCATGACTGCCATGTGGGGGCTCAGTAAACAATAACCGTGCATACAACACAGATATAACACCAATGTCGCTTATGGTTACACCAAAGGGACAGCACAGGTATAAAATGTGGGTGTGAATGGAAAGGTCTACAGTGTCTAGGTAGGCAATCAATAGTTTGACACCAAAATGTTGACATAGAAAATGTTGACACAAGTCAAGAGGTCGACATGAAACATGAGATTTGGTAAAAAATATTTGTCAACATGTGTAGTGTGTACCTCATGTGGCTCGCCCTTCTTCGGGAAAGGGGGGACATGATAGAAACTTTCAAATATATCAAGGGTTTTAACAAGGTCCAGGTGGGAGACATTCTTCACAGGAAGAGGAGCAGCAGAACACGAGGACATGCACTGACACTAGGGGGAGGAAGGTACAGGTGGGAGACATTCTTCACAGGAAGAGGAGCAGCAGAACACGAGGACATGCACTGACACTAGAGGGAGGAAGGTACAGGTGGGAGACATTCTTCACAGGAAGAGGAGCAGCAGAACACGAGGACATGCACTGACACTAGAGGGGGGAAGGTACAGGTGGGAGACATTCTTCACAGGAAGAGGAGCAGCAGGACACGAGGACATGCACTGACACTAGAGGGGGGAAGGTACAGGTGGGAGACATTCTTCACAGGAAGAGGAGCAGCAGAACACGAGGACATGCACTGACACTAGAGGGAGGAAGGTACAGGTGGGAGACATTCTTCACAGGAAGAGGAGCAGCAGAACACGAGGACATGCACTGACACTAGTGGGAGGAAGATTCAGGGGAAATGCGAGGTAGAATTACTTCACAGAAAGAGTAGTAGATAAGTGGAATAGCCTCCCATCAGAGGTGGTAGAGGCAAATACAGTAGTACAATTTAAACATGCTTGGGATAGGCATATTGATATCCTTACAAAAAAATAAGGATCAAATATGGTTTGAGGTAACATGTTTAAAAAAGGGGCAGACTAGATGGGCCAAGTGGTTCTTATCTGCCCTCAAATTCTATGTTTCTATGTACCTGAAAATTAGCAGCAATGCACTGTAGAAAAGACACCATAGTCCTGTGAAGTATAATATGTACAGTGTCTAATACAAGTTAGGGATGGCCATCGACCATCGATGATTCAAAATCATTGATGGTTTATGGCTGACGTTGAATACTTATGCCATCGATGTTGGAGAA
Organism: Crinia signifera; assembly: GCF_055691185.1. Taxonomy (NCBI): domain Eukaryota; kingdom Metazoa; phylum Chordata; class Amphibia; order Anura; family Myobatrachidae; genus Crinia; species Crinia signifera. The sequence goes on from NC_139222.1 coordinate 37,110,594, forward strand.
CCAGATGGTTGCTTTTTTTTCAAGATGTGGGGAGCAGTAGCATAGCTCCGCCTCCTACCACTGGGAAGCACCCCCCAATTCTGATTGGCCTATGGGCCATTCAGTTAAAGAGAATGGATGGTCATCGAAAGCTAAAACTATTAATGGGTGTCCATCTCATAGTTTGTAACTATCGAAGGCTGGTTGCAGATTCAACATCGATGGCCATCCCAATGTCTGGAATCCGATCCCTAGAGGAGGGGGTGGAGCCTCAGGCAATATGGGCTGACAGGGAGTTTCCCCTGTACTCCGGTTGGCTAGTCTGCCCCTGTATCCCAAATCAATGTATTAACTTGTAATAGTTGTGTAATTGTGTGTCAGCCAATGGAGAGTGCAGTGCGTGTCTTACTTGGAGCAGGACAGGTAATCCAGTGTCCATCTTGATCATAGTTTGGGGTGGTGGAGCACCACAGCTGCCCGTCCGATCTCCCATCTGTAGTGCACGAGTTGTACAATGTGGCCTCAAAGATAAAGGGGAAGTTGCACTGTGCAATGACTGGACTCCCCTCAGCACCTATAGACACAGAACCGTTATGTGGGGGCTCAGGAAAATCCATGCTGCACACAACACACCACAAAAGTAACACCCATGCTCCGCCCCCAACAAACCTGAAGCCCCATCCCCAACAAACATGAAGCCCCTCCCCCATATTCTGATTGGTCATTCAAAGAAAACTGATGATCATAGATAGTCACCCATCACATAGTTTGTTGCTATTGATGGTAGGTTGCAGTATCGCCATCGATGGCGTCTGCACCAATGGCCTTCTCTGTCCCCCCCCCCCCACTATTTAAGCCTAAAGCCCAACCCTAAACTTACAACTAGCATTAAACTGGGTATACTGTCGCTAGGGCAACACTGATGGTGGACATACCTTCAAACCAACCTTGACCAAGGTCAACCATTAAAGTTCGATATGGCTTAGGTTGATACATAAAATTAGTCGACAGGGTCGGAAGGTCGACACAAGCAAAAGGTCATGTGTCCATGTCGACATTCAGCACAAAAAAATGTGAAAAACTCATGTCGACATTTTGACTGTCCAACCCTGTCGACCTTAGGCCTGTTGACACATTTCATGAGTTGACCTAAGCCCGGTAGACCTTTAGTGGACCTTCATACTGTCGACCCTTTGACTCAAATCCTTAAAATGTACTGTTGACATGCACGATGTCGACATAATGGAAAAATCTACTAAAGCTTCTAAAAATGCAAAAGAGGTGATGTTGCCCTTCATGTCGCCCCCATGTTTCTATTGGCCCACAGGCCAATCAATCAAACGCAATGGATGACCATCGATATGTAAAACTATCGATGGTCATCCATTGCATAGTTAAGCACTATCAATGGCCAGTTGCCGAATTGCCATCGATGGCAACCATCGATGGCAATGGCAACGATTGCCATCCCTAAAATATACCCCATAGTTTCCAACAGGCCGGGATTTGGAGGCTTAGTCGCCGGCCTATCAAAGAGACAATAAACTATTGTTGTTTGCATAAACAAAGTAACTGATCAAAGACAATTATCTGATTGCCACACACTTTTTGGCAGGGGGGAGCTAAATTTATAGTTACGCCACTGCCACGTGGACATCCTGGGCAGTGCTCAGTAGACCAGCAAGATAAATAAAAATAGCTAATTTATACCCATTATGGTGCAAAACTCCCACTGTAAATCCCGATCATAATCCGCCGTCTTAGAACACCAATATGCGCGATCCATCCGAGAGTTGGGAATACAAGAGTCAAAAGAGCGACTTCCGTAGGAGAAAGGAAAGACGCAACGTGGAGAAGTAACATTCAGGCTCAGCGCTGGAAATAAACAAAGGGGAAGAGTGATCAAAGCTTGGAGAGAGATAAAGTGAAATGATATGAAGGGGTCTGTTTTATAAACCTTGGACGGAAACAATAAACCAGTAAGCTTCTTGCATGTTACAGGCTGTGTTTGAAAAATGGCAGTTACATTCCTTCCAACATTACAGGTTCTCTTGGCGGGACCCCCATGCGCATACTTGCCTACATTTGAAAACTAGATTCAGGGAGATTATAGTTGGTAATAGAATTTTTTACAGCGCCCCATTGTGGGGCATGTCATGCTCCACCCAAAGGGCGTGTCTAGCTCCATATATGGAGAGATTACAAAAAGAGATGCTCAACGTGGCACCTAGAAGCGTGGGTGTGTACTGCTACATCTGAGAGGAATCTTTTAAAATGACTTATTTATCTCTCATTCCATTTTTCCCCCAAAATATAACAGTGTAATGTGGGCTAGGTGGAATGAGGGAGATTGCTAGGCTAATGAGGGAGAGAGGGAGATTGCTGTTATTTCAGACAGTCTCCTGCTGAATGCAGGGGGAGAGGTAACTATGATGTAACAGTGTAATGTGGGCTAGGTGACATGAGGGAGATTGCTAGACTAATGAGGGAGATTGCTGCTATGTCAGGGAGTCTCCTACAGAATGCAGGAGGGTAGGCAAACATGATGTAACAGTGCAATGTGGTCTCGGTGACATGAGGGAGATTGCTAGACTAATGAGGGAGAGAGGGAGATTGCTGCTATGTCAGGGAGTCTCCTGCAGAATGCAGGAGGGGAGGCAACTATGCTGTAACAGCGTAATGTGGGCTAGGTGACATGAGGGAGATTGCTAGACTAATGAGGGAGAGAGGGAGATTGCTGCTATTTCAGGGAGTCTCCTGCAGAATGCAGGAGGGTAGGCAACTATGCCCATGCACAGCTCTCCCGAACACTCCTGGAAAGGGGGCGTGGACTTTTGGGGGCAGTGCTCTGTGATCTGCTGGCCATGCACCCTGTCCCTCTGAGTCACTGCCACTCACAGGTGGTTCGTGGGACAGTCCCAAAAAAGTGGGACTGTCCAGATAAAGTTGGGGGAGCCCATGCAGTTAGGAGATGACTGGTTGGTACTTTATCTCCAAGCTTATTTTGATGTCGGCATTTTGATTGTCGTGTTCTGTACCTGTCAGAATTTTGTCCGTCGGCAACTTAACTGCATACCATATGAAGATGCGTAGACAAGTGCTTACCTTCTGACGGTCTCACAATTACCAGTTCCACTGGAATTAGAAAATAAAACAATTTCAACTTATTTTCTTAGCGCAGCTTCTTTTTGTTGATTATTAACTATGTAAATGCTACAGACAAACATTAGGGGGTATATTTACTGAAGTGAAAGATTACTGAAGTTACAAGTGGAGATGTTTCCCATAGCAACCAACCAGATTCTAGTTATTATTTTTAGAAGGTGCTAGATAAAGGAAAGGATAAATACAATCTGTTTGGTTGCTAAGGACAACAAAAAAAAAAAGGTACTAAATAACCCACAGCGCAATTAGTCAAACTCAGCCCAAGAAATACAAGAAAAAAGCCTTCACCGCAGCTTTAGGACATAGGATACATACAAAGATTTTATGTAAATCCACTGGCGAGTTTTACACACAAAAAAAGATATATCACTTACACAGTGTATTAAGATATATTCTTTATTGGAGTCTCTAAGATCTAAAAGAAACTCAAAAACAGGGAGACCATAGTGCAGCAATGTCTGAGCAAGAGGCTGATTTAATATTATTCAGTTCACTCACATTCAGATTGATTTAATGCACATATCAATTGGTCTTTTCTGTCCAATCCAATCAGATCTTCCACATGAATTGTCCCTATGGACTCAATGAGAAATATATAGTGCGAAGACATTTTCAAAAGTAAAAAATGACATTTATTAAATACACTCACATGTGGTTGATAAAAACAAGCAGATAACCCCCCCCCCCCAGGGTAATAGGATCCACAAACTGTGCCCAGGAACATGCAGACCCTCCAAAACCTCCGGCAAGCGGTAGAAATCCCGGTTGTATAAAAACTTTTTGGGGCATCTAGTCCATTAGTCCTAGCTGGCGTCACAATAATTTGGGTTCCAGACTAGCTAGGACAGAGACGGAGTGGATATATAAATTAAGTACTTTAGTGCCACTGGGTTTGAATAGTGAATTCAAACTCAAGTGGTTTTCGTAACCATGTACCTTTTTCTGCTTCCCCTTTTTGTCCTTATTTCTGCTTTAATTCCTATTTTTATATTTGGGTTCCTGTTATGTAAATTATGAATGTATTTTATATTTTGTTATTGATATTATGTTTATTTGACTTTATTCTTTATTATATGTATATCTCCAAAATATGGACTTCACATTTGGAGCAACCTGGAATGGATTTATGCTCCGTCGCTTATACCAATATGTTCCATCAAATTTGGACACTGTAAAGAACAGGATTGATTGAAAGCGAATATGGACATCCATACAAATGGAGATGCGTTCTGGAAGGAGCGAAGTATGCGTTCCACAGCCAGGAAACTGACGGAGGGACATGATCGGGGCGCTTGTAACGTCACTTCCGGTTTCTGAGACCGGCTTCTTGCTCAGACATTGTTGCACTATGGTCTCCCTGTTTTTGAGTTTCTTTTAGATCTTAGAGACTCCAAAAAGGAATATATCTTAATACATTGTGTAAGTGATATATCTTTTTATGTGTGTAAAACTCGCCAGTGGATTTACATAAAATCTTTGTATGTATCCTATGGTTGCTAAGGACAACATCACCACATCTATTTTATTCTCCCACCACACCCTAGTGGATGGTAGGACATGAAATACCACATGTCCGCACAGGTCGGCTCAAAAAACAGTGAAAAACCCCATGTCGACCTAGACACGGTGGACCTAATGCTTGTGTCGACCTTTTTGCTTGTCGACCTTTTTGCTTTTCGACCTTCTTGTTTGTCGACCTAATCGTTGCCTACCTTTATGCTGTAGACCCATTGTCCGGATGGCAGTAAATATATCCCCATAAAGTCCACATGTGTAAAACATTTCCAAGAGTGTCTGACAGCTAACAATTAAGACTTGCTTATCTTGTTTGATAGTGCTCTATTCCTGGTACCCTGAACATTTCCTTTTGGGATCATAAGAAGAAGTCCCGTGTACTGCTGGAGATTTACAGATCTCCATAGCATTGTGCACTATGAACAAAAGGGGATTCTGTTGATTTGGCGACAGTAATTAGGTGGACAGTAAATAGGTCGACCTTTTCACTGTCGAACTTATTCACTCACCCCTTTTCATGTGTCGACCTATTCACTGTCGACCAATAGTGGTCGACTTAATAATCCACACTCAAAGAAAAGTATGTAACGTGGCAAATGATGCCCCATAGTAGTACTTTAGTTCATCTTGTGCCCCATGGTAGTGCTCTAGTTCATCTTATGCCCCACGGCAGTGCCTTAGTTTATCTTATGTCCCATAGTTGTGCCTTAGTTCATCGTATGCCCCATTGTAGTGCCTTATTTCATGTTATGCCCTATAGTAGTGCCTTAGTTCATGTTATGTCCCATAGTAGTGCCGTAGTTCCTCTTATGCCCCATTGTAGTGCCTTAGTCCATGTAATGCCCCATAGTTGTGCCTCAGTACATTTTATGCCCCACAGTAGAGCCCCAGTTCATTTTATGCCCCACTGTAGAGTCCTGGTTCAATTTATGCCTCACAGTAGTGTGCTAGTACATTTTATGCCTCATAGTAGTGCTATAGTTCATTTTCTGTCCCACAGTAGTACCCTAGTTCATGTTATGCCCCATAGTAGTACCCTAGTTCAATTTATGCCCCACTGTAGTGCTTTATTTCACATTGTGTCCCACAGTAGTACCCTAATTCATCTTATGCCCCATAGTAGTGCCTTAGTTCATCGTATGCCCCATAGTAGTGCCCTAGTACATTTTATGCCCCACAGTAGTGCCCTAGTACATTTTATGCCCCATAGTAGTGCCCTAGTACATTTTATGCCCCACAGTAGTGCCCTAGTACATTTAATGCCTCACAGTAGTGCTTTAATTCACATTATACTCGCAGTAGTGCCTTAGTTCACATTGGTTATGGTATAGGGGGACGACCACTAATGATCGACAGTAATTATGTCGACATACCATAGGTCAACATTAACAGAAGGTCGACACACAATCTGAAAGTCGACATGGACGACACTCAAAAGTTTGGCACGTTTTTCAAAAATTTTATGTTTATATCAACATATGTCAACATGTACACCATGTAAGTGTGCCGCCTTCCTTCTCATGGCTTGCTGCACTTGCCATGCTTTGGGCACGGGGCCTCACTGTGCTCGGCACACTATCATATTCTCACTCTGTGCACACTTGGATTGTAAAGTATGAACCAAATTGGTCTAAACCTTAAAAAAAAGTGAAAAACATGTGTGTACCTTTTTGAGTATCGACCATGTCCACCTTAAGCTTGTGTCGACCTTCTGTCAATGTCGACCATTTTCAAGTTTTGAAAGTTTCCTAGTTATTGTCGACCATTAGTGGATGACGTAGTGACTGTTGGCCGTAGAAATTGTCGACCCAGGGACTGGATACCGTTCACATTGCCACCGTTCAAAAGACGCAACACCAGGGCTGGGCAACACCGGCCCTCCAGATGTTGATAAAACTACACATCCCAGCATGCCTTGCATCAGTTTCAGCATAGCCACATAGCAAAACTAATGCAAAGCATCCTGGGATGTGTAGTTCACTAACATGTGGAGGGCCGGTGTTGCCCAGCACTGCGCAACACTGTAGTGCCCTGATTTGTATTGATAAGATATTATCTGCTTACACAGGTGGAGCAAACGCACTAAACCTTATGGCTCCATAGCAATGGTACTCACTACATACCCTGGCCCTTATTCTGGTTCACTCGCAAAGGCAAATTCCTTCTCAAATGGACAAAACCATGTCCACTCCAGGGGGGGGGGGGGGGGGGGATTGGGGTAGATGTAACATGTGCAGAGAGAATTAGATTTGGACGGGGTTTTACTTCAAAGTGAGATCTATACTGCAGTGTAAGAATAAAGCAGCCAGTATTTACCCTGCACAGAAACAAAATAACTCACCCAAATCTAATTCTCTCTGCACATGTTACATCTGCCCCACCTGCAGTGCAGCATGGTTTTATCCATTTGGGAAGGAATTTGCCTTTGCAAGTGAACCAGAATAAGGGCCTCTATTCCTAGTATAAAAGTTACCAGATCACTTTCCATTTTTATTAATCGCGCACTCTTGGAAATAGTTATGTGGAAAGATGTTGTTATGGCAACACTACATGTACCCTTACTGCTGGTGGGAGGACATGGGCAGACAGGAGATGCCACGCCAACTTCAGTACCAACTAACGTTATATGCTGATTGTGATCATGGTAGCAGCTATTTGTGGAGGGTGAGGTTGCTGCGTCCCTGTCCTGCCCACCCCTCCACCAAATGACCCATGTGTAACCCAGTGTTAGTCCATGCAGTGAGGCAGACAGGTAGAACACACAGGCGGCAGGACTCACGGATCAGAGCAAGGAAGGAACCCCTTGGAGACAGCATCTTATCCATAGGTACTGTAGATCTTTCCAAGAGAAGACGAACTGTTTACTAACCATACGAGGTCGGAAACCGGTCTTTACATACAGTTATCACTGTGCCACCAATTCCGACCCCAGTTTTGTTCTAGGCCCTTATCACAGGGAAGCAGAAGGATAGGGTGGTTTGTGTGCGTGTGTATTTATATATTCTCTATATTCGCAACCTTTATTCCCTTCCCCAGTAAATGATGTAAGCAAGCGGAGACATGTCAAAAGGTCGACATGAGTTTTTCACTGTTTTTTTTTTTGAGACGACATGTGCCGTCTCAAAAAACAGGTGACAGGTGGTATTTCATGCCCTACCATCCACTACGGTGTGGAGGGAGAAAAGAATAGTGTGCCTCAAGCATGGCAGACTTTGACGTGTGTCCGTGTCGACAGTCGAGACAAAAACTCAAAACGTGAAAACTCATGTCAACCATTTGACTGTTGACCTAGCCATCGTCGACATACGGCTTGTGTCCACCTTCCAAACCTGTTGACCTATTTCTCATGTCGACCTGAGCCATGTTGACCTTCTGTGGTCGGCGCAATACACATCAATCTAATATGTGTTGGTACTTGTTTCCTAGCACGGCCACAACGATCTTGATCTGGGGCATCGCAGGTAAAAAAATCGCGTCGGTCGCATCGCATGCGGGCTAAAAAATCGCATGCGATGCGACCGACGCGATGCCCGCGATTTCCCATAGGGAACAATGTAAAATGCCTCAATTTAACCAAATCAACATAGAGAACAATGTTAAATGGGCCAGAGACCCCAAAAAAAACCCTGACCAGTGAAATGGCCACCCAAAAATAGTTAACGCCACCCCACGATCAACGTCAAGCCGAAGCGTGGTGAGCGCAGCGAGCCCGCGAGGGGCGGCGGTACGCGTCCTCCGACCTTTTCATACCCCCACTATCCACGTCGGCGTGGAGTTGAGAATAGATAGTGTGGCGAGCGCAGCGAGCCCCTTAAGGGGGGCGCGGATACCTTCACCAGTAAACGCGTCCCTTCGCGGGCTTCACAGGTATCCGCGTCCCCTCGCCACACTTTCTATTCTCAACTCCACGCCGACGTGGATAGTGGGGGTATGAAAAGGTCAAAGGACGCGTACCGCCGCCCCTCGCGGGCTCGCTGCGCTAGCCACGCTTCGGGTTGACGTTGATCGTGGGGTGGCTTTAACTATTTTTGGGGGGCCATTTCACTGGTCAGGGTTTTTTTTGGGGGGGTTTCTGGCCCATTTAACATTGTTCCCTATGTTGATTTGGGTAATTAGAGGCATTTTACATTGTTTCCTATGGGAAATCGCGGGCATCGCGTCGGTACCATCTTATGCCTTTTTTGGCCGCATACGATGCGACCGACGCGATTTTGACTTTTTCAATGCATTTCAATGGGAAATCGTGGGCATTGCGTCGGTCGCATCGTAGACCATTAAAAATTACCCGCGATTGTGGCCGTGCTAGGAAACAAGTACCTATGTGTTGACCCAATTAAAAACAAGCAACTAATGACAATCAATGAATGATATATATAAAACACAAAAACTATATGTGATGTTGCTGTTGGCAACCAACCAGAATCTACTTCTTATTTAGTTAACACCTTTTAGAAGATAATAGATAGTATCTGATTGATTGGTTGCCCATAGCAACATCTCTTCGGAAAGAGAGCTCCCATCTTAGTAAATTTCTCACTGTCTAGCTAATAATCCACACCCTTCTGAGGTAACCCTGCAAGTGTCCCGAGGCACCGCCGGGTGCCACAGCACACAATTTGGTGGAACACTTTGGCATAGCTTTGCCGGCGGAAACAGAAGACATAGGCCGAGACGCACTAACTTCCGCAGCCCCCTCCGCCACCTCTATATGCTCTAACATATGCGATTTGTATTGTAAAGGGCAGCACTTGCCATAAGAGCTGCTTATGTACATAAGTGGAAGCATTGGCTTCATAGCATCAAACTTCTAATGGAGTCCTTGCTCTCTCAGACAGAGCGGCTCTCCTATGTCCCAGGGGACCAGTGGCGTAACAATAGCTTCCGCAGACCCCGCGGTCGCTTGGAGGTGCTAGGTAACTTTGGCTACTATGGGGTCTGCAGAAGCTATTGTTAATGGGGCCGCCCCCGCCGAATCTCTGCTGTCTGCACTGAGTCCCGATGCTCCTGCTCCTCCGGTTAGAATGTAATTTGTAAAATAGCCATCCCCTTCACAGCAGACAGTTATTAAGGATGCTAGAGGAGGCGGCGACTTCCTCTTGTATCCTAAATAATGGTCTGCTGTAAGGCGGCCATTTTGTATGTGACATTCTAACAAGAGAGAAGTAGGAGCGCCGGGACTGACAGCAGGTCCAGGAAGCCGGAACCACAATGGTACGTCAGAGTGGCGGAAGATGCAGTGGTGAGGGGGTGAGTGGGGGGGATTGGTGGGCGCACAAATTTTTATGGCGGGGGGGCGCCCCAATTGTAGTTACGCCACTGCAGGGGACTCTCCAGCTGTAAGAGAATTTGCAGTAGCTGGATTTGGCATTCCCATTGGTCAGGACATGCCTGGGTTTTTTTAGCCACCCCCCTTACCTTTCCCAGAAGCCAACTATATGTCACTCACTCGCAATTCACACAAATAACAGGTGACAAATATATATGAGATATGTGTCGTTCATATGAACCGCACAAGACCTGAGCGATTATGCCCAGTACTGGTGTAATATACACGGCTGTTCCTTGTACAGTAGATGACATGACCCCCAGGGCTCGGTATTTGCCTCTGGCACAGAACAATGATTTGAAATCCCATTGTATCAGTGTGAAAGAGAATGCCGGTCCTGACTTTCCATTGTGTAGGTTCCTATTGTTCTCACGCTGTCTACGCCACTCTCAGCTAAAGTCAACAACAGGAGCGGATTTGTTCCAACTGTTTTACAGCAGCTATGACATGAGACTACTGACAGACAGTCATTAAGTCGGCACATGAAAAGGTCGACATGCATTTGGTGTGGACATGGCCAAAGGTCGACATGAGTTTCGATGATTTTTTTAATAAACCGACTTATTATGCCTTTACATTTTAAATTGATGAATATGTTATTAATGGGGAGATGTATCAAAAGTTGGAGAGAGATAAACTGGAGAGAGAGATAAAGTACAAATCAATCAAAACACGGGCCAATTCAGACCCGTTCGTAACAGGCTGAGATCGGACCCGACCCCGATTGTTGGCACAAACCCAGCCCAGGAGTTTCACACTTGCCAGGCCTTCACTCCAGGTGGGACAGGAAGGGGCGGACAGGGGGTGGAAGCAGGGGTACGCCCAGCGTTTTATGGGCTTGGTTGGTACTTTACCCATGATTGCGGCTAGTTCCCCTTTGCCGTAAGGATGTGGGGAAGAGAGGGGGCGGGGAGAGGAGGAGCAAGGTCAGAACAAGGGACCGAAACAGACCCTTGCTGGCTCACCACGCTTCAGGCACGGGGGGCTTGTTCCTTTACTATCCATGCCACCACTGGCTGCCTTTAGTAACCAGGTGGCGAGCGACCGTGCCCAAAGCGTGAAGCAAGCCGCGAGGGTCCATTTGGATCCCTTGTTCCGACCTTGCTCCTCCTGTCCCCGCCCCCTCTCCACCCCAGGTCCTTATGGTGAAGGGGAACTAGTCCCAAGCCTTTACCCATGGGTTGATACATAGAGGGTTATTTTGGTTCACTCTTTCTGACAAATTCCTTCTTAGATGGACAAAACCATGTGCACTGCAGGTGGGGCAGATGTTACTTGTGCAGAGAGAGTTAGATTTGGGTGGAGTTTTACTTCAATGTGAGATCTATATTGCAGTGTAAAAATAAAGCAGCCAGTATTTACCCTGCACAGAAACAAAATAACTCACCCAAATCTAATTCTCTCTGCACATGTTACATCTGCCCCCCTGCAGTGCACATGGTTTTGTCCATCTAAGAAGGATTTTGTCAGAAAGATTGAACTAGAACAAGGCCCTAGTCCCTTGGCCTAATACGTAAACATTTGGAATGATTAATCGCTAACTGAATAAGGCACCACCCAACACTTGTAGTACCCACGTTTAATCGGTTGTTATGCATTTGTCAAAACAGAGATACAGACAGCCTCTTTAATTGAAATAAAAAATAAAATGACCGATTGCGATCTTTGCTGGGGTTCGAATTACCCTGCCATAGACAAACTAGCCTATGCCACTATAGCCCTGATTAAGGGTAGAACCCAATATATACAACCATTTCCCCTATAACAATAACGGCTTGGGCAATCTGCAGACACGTTACTGGCCACATATCTGACACCTGTCAATCACGTTGACGCAGCCCGTATTTTCTTATTAGGAAGGCAACATTAGCGGTAAGCAGTGCAAATACGTCCCAAGAGTATGGGCTGTCTATTGTTATTAATATTTCACAGGACAGATGTTAATAAAATACTTCAATAATAAATAGTGTAGTCATTTAGATAATGCATAGCAATAAATAATGTAGTCCTATAGATAATGCATGACATTAAATATTTACTATATAATTCATACAGTGGCCAAGTAAGGGTTAGACCACATCGTATCCCTGCATCGGAGGCCGTGGACAAAACGGCAACACCTGCTCAAATGGGGATCAGGGGGTTATTCAGATCTGTGGCTTAAGCCCACCCCTGGGAAAGCTGCAGAGCGTCTCCTCTGCGGGACGCTTAAGGTAGGCAAGTGTGCACTAAATTTGGTCGTGGTCAGGTGTCACTATGGTGAGCTGACCTGATTGCCTTTAATTAATATTATCAATATTATAATTGATATAGCCTTAGCATATTCTGCAGTACTATACAAACACAGTAATAAAACATAACTAGGAAATAACAAACAGATACAGAGGTAAGAAGGCCCTGCTCGTAAGCTCACACTCTATAAAAGATAACGGCTAGCGTAGCCTCAGTAAGAGACCAGAAAAAGAGAGGATTGTTGTCCACATTAGCTTCAGTGACCAAGACAGTGGATCAAACTAATGTAATGGGGGGGATGTCAGCATGGTCAAGGGAAAATATCACAAGCAAAAGACCAACATTGGGGGGGGGGGGGGGGGGAAGACGTATATCGTTATTTTGTAGTGGACAGCAAAACAGGCCAGCCGGTGCAAATCAACCGGCTGAAAATGTCAGGGTGTGACGCAAGAATCCAGTGTCATCAGACCCTCCAACAGCTCCACCGTAGAGGACATCATGTTCGGGTAACGGTGCATTGAGAAACAACCCGTCAAGAGTGAAGAATTCTTGTGGTTCCATAAGGTTGTGGGGCACATTTTCTCGATGAGGCTGGGTGCACGGATTCCCTTATTATTACTAAATGGTACTGAGTGAGATCATCTTTACCCTGTTTTACAGTAGGTGCTTCGTGGCAGGTGTGGTGTCCTCCAGGCTGACAATAGTCCCACAACCAAAGCACTTGTGGTTGTCCAATGGATTGTTGACCATGACGCTGTTGTTAACCATTGGCCATGGTCTTGTCAGTTATAAGATTTGAATCTACTTGAGAAGATTTTGGACCTCCGGGATAGGAGTCTGAGGGAACGCTCTTCCCCCGCCATCATTACACAGGCATATACCAGTGACTTGGTGCCGCATACCTCTTGCCCAGTGCCACCTATCACACTGGTGTGGTGGCGCAATAACCCATTACTCTATATTGTTTACTACCTGTAATTAGTGTGTGCCTGGTATAGATAGGTTACATTAATAGTCTAGAACTCTGACACTACAGTGCGCATCGCATATTAATCTTATTATTTGTCTCCTTAGTTAAGGTTCAAGTTCTAGGATTGATCTCGAGTGATCTATGCCTCAAACCTTCTCGATTCCTTCTGCCTCTCTTACCTACCCTGTACCGACAACCTCCCTGCTCTTTATAGTTCGCTGCTCTCAGCCGACGCCTCGGCCTGGCTGACCAATCTCTCCCTCTCTTTCTCCTTCTCCCTCTGCAACTTCCGCAAATCCCTCAAGCTTCTCACTGACCAGACTGACAGCTCATTCAGAAGGTGGTAACCCCTGACCTTCATATCAAACACACTTCCCGATGGTCTGTCTACCTCGTCCATGTCCCCGGCCCACTCACTCTTCAGGCCCATGGTCCCCCCAAGGTACTCCAGCTGTGCCCTCAAAGCTGACACTTTCATCAGCATGCCCCGGAGACCCTCGTGGAGATCGCTCGCTTCTTCCAGGAGGCTCTCGCCTTGTTCCGCTATCACTTGCATTAGCTGTTTCTCCATGACCAGGTAGGCAGTGATGTTAGCTAGCAACCGTTCCTCTGTGGCCATCTCTGCCCAGCTGCCGGACCCCATGGTTGGACTGTCCCCCGGTGGATCAAAGTTTAAGTTGTTAAATCCATGGGTCTCAACCTGATGGAAAAAAGAGTGATGAAAAGTCAACTGCATTACGTTGCTATAATATGTAGGTGATGTTGTCATGTGGATAAAGTAATGATGACATCACTTGCAATCAGGAAGTCCTGTGATGTCATCTCTCCTCTATTGATGAAATATCATAGACCCTACTGCAGCTTACAGTGCATAGCAAGGTACTGTGGAGTTCCACCAAGATAAAACCTATCCCTACAGATTTGTGCCCAAGTCTGTGGCCTTTCTATGGTTTCGGAATTCCTCACTTTGGGACATTTACTAAAAAAGTACCAATAAGTCATTGTGATCTAATGGATCAAGAGAGGACCTTACTGTTGTGGATGGGGACCCCTAGTGGTTAGCTTTTGTAACTGTGCGTTAAATATACGGGGACATATTTAATGCACTTACTGAAAAGATAACCAGTACCATGACCAGACGTATGATAGACAACCAATGAGATGCTAGCTGGTACTACCTATGTGCCAGACTTTAGGCATCAATAATGCAGATGTCCCCGTTACAGGTCCCATGTATCTTGCAAATGCAACAACCTCCCAATTTACCCCAACTGAACGAAGGCTGTAATCCTATTAAAAAATTGTGTGTGATTTTTTTTTCAATGGTTTTTGCAGTGCAAATTAAAGGGGAAATAATATTAAATGCAAAAGGCAACTGGGTTTAACTATTTTATGGCTGCTTTCAATACTGCATCAAAAACAGCAGAAAATTGGGTTTTGAAAACCACACGTTGATAAATAGCCTTATGTGTTTTGCTACAAGATGCTATTGATGACTTATATGGTTTGATTTTTTTGTAGTGCTGCATACAAAAACCAACGATTTCTGCCAAATATCTCCACTGTCTGACAATTGGTTTATTAAATATTTTAAATGTATTCAATTATTTACTAATCTTGGCTTCTTTATACAGTTTATTAGATGTGTCATGAGTGTTTATTGAGCAATTACCATGAAATTTGGACACCTAAGGTACCTTTTGTTACTGAATCTGCTGATACTTTAAGGAAAATTACAACAGGTTCCAAACAATGGAAAAATAAGACTGCTGACTCCAGTTATGGACTCAAGTTATGTTAAAGTTTTTGGTACTTGTTTCCTAGAACGGCCACAATCGTGAGTGATCGTGGCTCTTAATTAAGGGACACGATCCTCACGATGTGGCCGATTTTTTACAATTTTTTCCCTTTGATTGACAGAAATCGGGTCAATCGGTCGGTCGCGACCAATTAAAATCGGCCGCGATGCGACCGACCGATTGACCCGATTTTTCCATAGACTTCAATGTTAAAAAATCTTTTAACATTGAAATCGGGAGGATCTTGTCGGTCTTGTGCCATTATAATGGCACAAGATGAGATGGACTTGATTAAGTCCATCTCACATAGGGAAAAATGATAAAAAAGGTGAAATGGGCCAATATGACCCATTTCACATTTTTTATGTGCCCGCCATGACCCCACGATAGACGTCAACCCGAAGCGTGGCGAGCGCAGCGAGCCCGCGAGGGGCGGCGGTGCGCGTCCTCCGACCTTTTCATTCCCCTACTATCCACTAGGGCGTGGAGTGAGAATAGAATAGTGTGGCGAGCGCAGCGAGCCACCGAGCCCGAAGCGTGGCGAGCGCAGCGAGCCCCGCGAGGGGACGCGTATACCTGTGAAGTTATACGCGTCCCCTCGCGGGGCTCGCTGCGCTCGCCACGCTTCGGGCTCGGTGGCTCGCTGCGCTCGCCACACTATTCTATTCTCACTCCACGCCCTAGTGGATAGTAGGGGAATGAAAAGGTCGGAGGACGCGCACCGCCGCCCCTCGCGGGCTCGCTGCGCTCGCCACGCTTCGGGTTGACGTCTATCGTGGGGTCTAGCCCACTTAGTAACATTTGGGGGGGCAATTGAAAATAATCAGGTGAAAAAAAAAAAAAAATCGGGTGAAAAATCGGTCGATCGGATCGGTCGCATCGCATGCGACCAAATCGCATGCGATGCGATCGATCCGATTTTTTATCTTACGACCACAACGATCTAAATCGTTGTGGCCGTGCTAGGAAACAAGTACCAAGTTTTTAATTGTCATGGTTTCATGAGTTAATTATGTATGCAGACGTCGAAAGTCTTAAAAACATGCCCAGTGTACCAGCTTCTTCTACTACATTTACTGTATGTGTGGATATGAGCCCTCAAACATCGCAATGGACCAGAGAGCAGCTGCCAGGAGGAAGAGACAGGAGCATCACCATGACGTGGGATATTGTGAGCTTAGAAAGTGCAACACTGGTTCTATTATGTTTGTGATTTTATTTATTATGATATGTTTAACCTTTTATTGACCACTTATATTATTTAAATGTTTGAAACCACCTATACTAGTATAGACCCTCTGTACTGCTAAATATTAATTCTGTATTCCATACTGTATCCAGTGTATAAAAAGACCAATAATCAGGGCTGCAGAGTGGGCCAAAATCGAATTGGTTGCTATGGGCAATATCATAGTAAATTGTCTGTATGTAATACTGGATGTACATAGCATTTTATTTATCATTGCTTGCCTTACTCCATCAAACTATAGAGCCCAAATAAATTAAAATGGAACAGCCCCTCCTAGAGACCAGTTTGGGAATTACATAATAAATGTTTGACCAAGCCATTACTTTTTTATCAAGGCATGAGATAATTTCTATATATATCTATATATCTATATAGATATATAGATATAGATAGATATATCTATATCTATATATCTATATATCTATATATATATATATTTCCCTAAAAAAATGACAATGCCCCCTCACCCCCATGCACATAATGACATCATGCTACAAAGAATTAATCTCACATATTTCTCGATCAGGAGGATGAGATCCGCGCGGATTTGTCGCAGCTGCTGAATGACACGTGAGCAGAGGTCTGGGAACAGCACGTCGGACTCCATCACAAGGTCAGGATCGGTTTAATATGAGGCGGCCCATCTGCCCCCCAGCCAAGGGCTTTTATAATGAGGGTGTCAGCAATACCAGAGACTGATAAACAGTCAGTTTGTGTCAGGGAACAGGGAGAGGAAGAGAGAGAGGGAGGGAGAGAGAGAGAAAGAGACAGGCTGAGTGACAGAGAGCGCAGGACAGTGGCAGACACACAGAGCATTAATAGTTTAATCCCAGAGATTAGCAGTGGAATTGTTCAATGGTGACCTCGCAGCCATGGGCCTGCTGTGTGACCACACTATGATGAAGGTGGAAGCGTGGTACCTGGTACTGTATTACAGAGCATTACAGTGTAAGGACCAAGCGGAGCAGACAATACAAATAAAAGAGATGAGCGCAGACCGTGGCCCACTGGAAATTTGTTGCATTGCAGAATATAAAGTCACCATTGTGGCAGAGGTGTAGGAAGAAAGAATGGCAGGGCAACAAATGTAAAAAATGAGGAGGCAAACAGAATCCAAGCATGCCAATTGGCAATAAAGGGTGCAAGTGGCATATACAGAACAATGGGGACTTGGGACAGAAAAGAAATACGGGGCGGGTGTAAAAAGGAGGGATTGCAACGATGACTTTACATTGTACAGTGACACGATATACATGTTGTTTTACATATCTATATACACACACAAAGAGCCAGTAACCGTAGCGCCAGATACCTATCGGTACGCACCTATAGAAACTATCAGCAGCCGCTTGATTTCCATGTAGAAATGTGAATTGTTATGACAAAGGGGTATGGGTCATAGGGTGGACAGAACTAAGGTCAATTAGCATTGGGTCGAACACTGAAGTCGACATGAGTCAAGGGAGACACATGGGAAGGTTGGCCTGTCATTAGGTTGACATAAGTATTAGGTCGACATGGGCTAGGTTGACAATCAAAAGGTCGACATGTGATTTTTCATGTTTTTTTTGTGGCGAATTTCGACATGGACACTGAAAAAGTGCACCGCGTCCCCTCGCATGGCTCGCTGCTACGCTATGCTCGGCACGCTATTTCTGTCACATGTCCACCTTTTGACTGTCGGTCTAGCCCATGTTAACCTAATGCTTGTGTCGACCTTAGTGCTGTCGACCTAAGGACCGCATACCCTGACAAAGTTAGAACATCACAGAGTAGCGCCCAAACTAGGCCTGTTTCATTCATTGCCCCTGATGACAGTCACTGTAATGACTGAAATGTCAGGTTGGGGGTTACTATGTGACAATTCAAATACATTCTTCATTCAATAAAAGCGAGTGCTGATAGTTCCTATTCCTGGATAGGTGAGTTTGGTGCATAAATATATATATAGCAATGCCATTGCTTTTCAATGCCCACACATAGGGTGACCAACTCATCCCTTTAATCCGGTACACATATTAATTACACAGGTTCTGTGGCAGTTTAAAACCAGGTGAAATGGAGTCTTGAGGTGTGGCAGTTTAAAACCAGGTGAAAGCCAGCCACAGAACCTGTGTAATTAATATGTGTCCCGGATTAAAGGGATGAGTTGGTCACCCTACCCACACAGCATGCCGGCTCGCAGCACAGAGCACGACACCATCACACATACAATAACACAGCTGCTGCTGCTGCTGCTCATATACTTATTATTACTGATTCAGGTCTGAGTGACGTCACCAAGACCGGCCAGCGCACCACGTGACCACCGCCCCGGCCGTAGGAGCATCCTCAGCCTCTCATGCCAGGTCTCATGTTCCCCCGCCCCTCGCCGCTGCGACGTCACCAGCACAACGGGCGCCCCGCCCACCACCGGCTTTCAGCGGCCGGCGCGTACTGGTGACGTAGGTGGCGCATTTTTTGATGATGGCGGAGCAATGGAGCTGGAAGGTTAGAAGGTAAAAAAAAAAAAACACCCAAAATACTTGGTAACGCAGACGGTGCAAGCGTCACTGTTACCTCACAGCGCAGCACAGGCCTGCCCAGCCATAGAGGTGCTACTGGCAGAGCATGTCGCTTAGTAAGGAAGCAGCTTTGCTGTGCAGGTCTAATTATACAGCATTCCTACTGGCTGGTGTCCTGGCTTATCACTTGTATTCCTTGGCTGAGCAGCAGGGGTGTATTGAGTAGGCTGGGATGGAATGGACGAGATGGGTGCATGGATAGTTTGGATGAAGTGGGTAGACCGAATGAGCTAGTAGATCTGTGAATGGGTAGATGGATGGTTGGCAGAATTGAAAGAGGTGTATTGGATGAGACGGTAGATTGGGGGGGGGGGGGGGGGTTGAATTTGAGGAGATAGTAGAGGGGTGGTTGGATTGGAGGATATGGTAGAGGGGTGGTGGGACAAGATGGTAGGGGTGTTGGATTGGAGGAGATGGTAGATGGGGCGATTGGATGAGATGGTAGATGGGACGGTTGGATTGGATGAGATGGTAGATGGGACGGTTGGATTGGATGAGATGGTAGATGGGACGGTTGGATTGAATGAGATGGTAGATGGGACGGTTGGATGGGATGAGATGGTAGATGGGACGGTTGGATGGGATGAGATGGTAGATGGGACGGTTGGATGGGATGAGATGGTAGATGGGACGGTTGGATGGGATGAGATGGTAGATGGGACGGTTGGATGGGATGAGATGGTAGATGGGACGGTTGGATGGGATGAGATGGTAGATGGGACGGTTGGATGGGATGAGATGGTAGATGGGATGAGATGGTAGATGGGGCGGTTGGATGGGATGAGATGGTAGATGGGGCGGTTGGATGGGACGAGATGGTAGATGGGGCGGTTGGATGGGACGAGATGGTAGATGGGGCGGTTGGATTGGACGAGATGGTAGATGGGGCGGTTGGATTGGACGAGATGGTAGAGGGGTGGTTGGATTGGACGAGATGGTAGAGGTAGGGTTACCAACTCATCCCTTTAATTCGGGACACCTATTAATTACACAGGTTCTGTGGCTGGCTTTCAAATGGTTTTAAACTGCCACACCTCAAGATTCCATTTCACCTGGTTTTAATTTGCTACAGAACCTGTGTAATTAATGTGTCCCGGATTAAAGGGATGAGTTGGTAACTCTAGGTAGAGGGGAAGTTGGATTGGACGAGATGGTAGAGGGGTGGTTGGATTGGACGAGGTGGTAGATGGGGTGGTTGGATTGGACGAGATGGCAGAGGGGTGGTTGGATTGGACGAGATGGTAGAGGGGTGGTTGGATTGGATGAGATGAGATGGTAGAGGGGTGGTTGGATTGGATGAGATGGTAGAGGGGTTGTAGATGGGTGGTTGGATTGGACGAGGGGTTGTAGATGGGTGGTTGGATTGGATGAGGGGTTGTAGATGGGTGGTTGGATTGGACGAGGTGGTAGAGGGGTGGTTGGATTGGACGAGGTGGTAGAGGGGTGGTTGGATTGGACGAGGGGTTGTAGATGGGTGGTTGGATTGGACGAGGTGGTAGAGGGGTGGTTGGATTGGACGAGGTGGTAGAAGGGTGGTTGGATTGGACGAGGTGGTAGAGGGGTGGTTGGATTGGACGAGGTGGTAGAGGGGTGGTTGGATTGGACGAGATGGTAGATGGGGTGGTTGGATTGGACGAGATGGGTAAATTAGAATAGAGAAGAAGGAAGGATTGGGTGAGGGGTGTGTTATATAAGATGGGTAAATAGATGAATTGAAAGAGGTGGTGGGTTGTTCCCTGCAAGCTTATATATCCCAAGCTTATATATCCAGCACACCTGTGGTAAATCAGTGAGGTATGTGTTGGATTCCTGCAGTGTTTAGTGTACAGGAATCATTCGCTTGAGGCTGGCATTTCATGGCAACTTATGGGCATTTCCTGGGAGTGCCAGAAAAAATGCAGGCATAATGTAGGCATGCCAAAGTGGTTTAGGGGAGTGCGTGTGACACCAGCTTTAGCCACGATCAGCCTTTTTCAATTGCAGCTGTTATGTAAGCCCTCGGCTACTCAGGGACTTGCACACACAGGGCATGTCATTCAAAGGTTAACTGCTGCAAATTAGCAGCCGAGCATTCAGGCCTGAATTATGCCCACAAGCTCTTCCTCGCATAAAGGGGGGGGGGGGGGTGGTACTCATACTGGACATCTCTGGCACAATTGATTTCTTACCCTGCAAAAACAGAAGAAGTGAGCCAGAGGAGAAGTGGCCCATGGCAACCAATGAGCTGCTCTGTATAATTTTATATTATGCAAATTATAGATGGCTTCAGTGCTGATTGGTTGCCATGGGTCATGTCTCGTCTGGCTCCCGCCTCCTCCCCTATCACTGCGTCCTACATCTACCCCTCAGTGTGATGTCACAGTTACCTAGTGTATAGCCGCGATATCAGACCCTGTCAACTGGCAGAAAAATCGTGCTGATTGTTGTATTGACCCCAAAAAATCGATAAACTACATTTCTTTATGCCAGTTTAAGGCGTAAGTTAAAAAAATAAATTAAAAAAGTGACAATTATGTGTTTTCTTTGGTTTAGTAGACTGTTGGTAGATGTAAAGAGACCTCTTTAATCCTTGTGTTAATGGTAGTCATAATACCAAAGAGTCTTTTAAATCAGTGGTTCTCAACCTCTGTCCTCAGGGACCCCCAAGGGTGCATGTTTTCTAGGTTTCCTCACAGATACACAGGTGCACTAATTACTCACTGGCACACTTTAAAAGATCACAAGTGGAGCTATTTATGTCACCTGTGATTCTGTGTGGAGACCTGGAAAACGTACACTGTTGGGGTTCCTGAGGACCGAGGTTGATAACCACTGATTTAGATAACCAGTGTCACAACCAGTGCAGTTGCTCTTTCCTGCCTGAGGTGTCGCTCTTTGCTTGGGTGCTTCTAGAACACTCTAGACTAGAGAGAATGATAAAGTGGAGATGTTACCTCAAGCAACCAATCCGATAATAACTAATGTATTTAGCACATCTTTCAAATGAGTTGGTTGCCAAGACAACGACTCCATGTGATATCTCTGCAAGGATTGATACATTTCCCCTTGTGAATTTACATTATGAATTATTAATGATAACTATTTTACTGAGGAAATCCCCCCTCCGGTTTTCTAGCGGGATATGGACATTAGGTCGTCCCTATGAAGGTCGACACCTGGAATAGGTTGACATGGCTAAGGTCGCAAGGTCGACCCAAGCATTAGGTCGACAGTCAAAAGGTCGACATGACCAACATTTATTTTTTTTGAGCCAACATGTACCGACAAGCAGTATTTCATACCCTACCATGTTCAAATGATGGCCCTCCTGCTGTTATGAAACTACAAGTCCCATCATGCCTTGCCACAGTTTTACTATTAGGGAATGCTGAAACTATGGCAAGGCATCCTGGGATGTGTAGTTTCACAACAGCTGGAGGGCCACAGTTTGGACATGCCTGCACTAGGGTGTGGTGGGAGTATCAAATAGTGTGCAGAGCACAGTGAGTACCTGCGGTACACTTAAACGTGTCCATGTCGACAATGTCGACATACGGGACAAAAACATTAAAATCTCATGTTGACCTTCCCATTTTCAACCTAATGTTTGTGTTGGCCTTTCGACCTAATTCAGGTGTCGACCTAAGCCCTGTCACCCTCAGTGGTCGACATTCCTGCAGTCGACCCTATTACCCATACCGCTTCCAGTCACCTAACTCCTATATATAATATAGTGGGGAGGGAGGGAGTGTCTCAGGCAGTGGCATGCAAAATAAATGTATTTATTACTGGGCTGTCACCCAAAAACGTATAAAAATCTATCTTCTTACATCACCGTTTTGTCAGTGGCAGTGTTGTGAAAAACAGGATTACGCTGAGAGCCTGCCTAGGTCTATGAAGACTTTCAACCATTAATATTGATTACTCCGATCTGTGAGAATTATGACACCATTTAACCACTTAAATTACAATTTGTGGTGCGAAATTGTAATTAAAAAATTTTTTTATGGGGATTTTTAATAATATATTTAAATATTTTAGTTTTGCTCCGCCCTACAGCCCCCAGTGTTCAAAGGCCCCATGGTTGTTACCCCACCCCCCTCCCAGTGATACTAGAGTCCCCCCCAAGGGGTTTTCCACCCGCTCCGATAGGCATATATCCCCTTCCCCCAACATGCAGAGCGCAGGTCAATGGGGACTGATCATGGAGACGTTTTGTTCAGAGTCAGACAGCAATCCAACGTAGACACTATTCTGAATACTGGAATCAGCTCTTTTATTCCTCTCAGATGGGTTTGGCATTATCCCACCAATGTCATGCCTACATGCCTGAGCGCCGCTATACTCAAAATGCTAGATTGCTGTTTGTGTTAGCTTATACTGTGCCAGGGCATGCTGGGATGTGTGGTTCCACAGCAGCGGCAGCAGAGAGGACAAGTGACTCTATTACTCTATATTAGGTGTGTGCATGGTCCTTCATGCTCCAATACTACACCCCCCCCTCCCCCACACACCCATCTGGCGTGTTATCAATACGCTGTCATGTAACTCAATCAGTGACTGAGCCAAGTGATTGCATTCAGACAGTTCATCTTGTAGTATCCGTAGCAGCCCAAAGTGAAGTAAACATTCCCATCGCCGATGATCTGCCCGTCACTATCGATTTAGCACAGCACGGGTTCAGTAGGCTGTTGCACACACATGCGACAGAGCAGTCCGTCTACTCTAACGCAGCCTGCGATCAGTAGTAAATAAGGCTTGTCCCGATCAGCTGCTGTCTGAGGTAAATTTCCATACGGTAAACACTAAGCGGGTTTTATCTGTCTGCATTTAATACCTGCACCCAGCATCTGTATACTTTGTCCTCGGCGTGCCATAATGGGCAAAGTAAACACAGAACAGGATATTGTATACTGATAAAGGTGGTATGGGTTCTCAGAGGGAGTATCTGGCACCCAGAGGTCTGGGCCCCGGCAAAAACAACATGCAAAAATCTGTCTGTATGGCCTTGTGCACCGTGGGCAGTGCCAGCCAGGCTGTGAGCTGCCCGTTGCATGCCCTCAGCATGTGTAAGTGCGTACTGACAGATGCAGGGATGCTATGACGCTCTGCGAAGCAAGCAAACTAAAAAAAGAAAATCATTATACTTACTCTTTGGCAGCCAGCCTGTGACCACATCAGGGCTGTAGCGATCAGTGCTGCACTGACAGGTCTCTGTGGTAGTCTCACAGCAGAGTTCCTTCTCCCCCAGGGTGAGTGAATGCACTGTCCGCTGTGCATGTGAGTGAGGAGTGGTCTGCAGCTGCGGGGCGAGCGTGCACTGCAGTCTGCAGCACTTTTTTTTTTTTTTTACTTGTAGCTGATTCCCAAAATGAGACCTCCCAGCTAATGCCAGACTTGGCAATGTAATGAAATGTAAATCACAAGAACTACAGTGGTGCTGGGAAGATAACTTAAATACTTATGGGCCTGATTTTGAGTCACACACAGGTCCAAGGGCCAGATGTATCCAGCTTCAAAAAGTGATAAAGTGGAGAGTGATAAACAACCAGCCAATCAGCTCCCAATTGTCATTTTTTAAACACAGCCTTTAACATGGCAGTTATGATTGGCTAATGAGTGGAATTACTCACCGTGGAAGTGTGCAGGCGGTGAGCACTAAGGAATTCAGAGCTAGTTGGTTTTCATATTGGAGACGGTGTAGGGATGGGTTATCCATTGATGATTACCATCGATAGAACCATTGATTTTACCCTCGATGGTGTGAATCAATTTGCAAGGCAACCATCGATGGTTTCACCCACCGACGGTCAACCCTGCTTTAGTGTTTTTAGTGCTGGCCAATTGGGGCTTGGGGTAGTGGCTTTGTGGATGTCAGGGGGCGGGGCTATGCTCTGTGTCCTGACACGGTTAGGTCTAAATTGTGTTGGGCTAAAGGACCTCGGGGAGGAGAGGGGGTTGAGAGAGGCGGAGCAAGGTCGGAAGAAAGGTCCCAAAGGGTCCCAGTTGGTGGCAAGCTCCGCTCCGCTCGCCACCTGGTTACTAAAGGCAACCAGTGGTGGCGTGGATAGTGAAGGAGCAAGCCCCCTGGGCTTGGAAGGTCCTTTAGCCCAACACAATTTAGCATCTACCGTCCTGACACCTTGGAGATGGAGGCGTAATGCAGGCGTAGCATAGTGGAGTGTAATGCTGACACCAAGGGCGTTGTGCAATGAATCTGTGATCGTGTACAGCAGGACCGAGCATGCTCTGGAGAACTAACTTCGTTCTTTGTTCCCTAGGTCTTGTCTTTCTGCCGGATTCAGCGAGTGATCGTTGACGACAAGCCATGAGCTCAGCTCCGTCCTCTCTGGGGCTTCTCTCCGGATACAACTCCTCAGGTTCCGATGAAGATGAAGTAGTTGAGAATGCTGCTTGGTGAGCAGTATCATGGATCTGTGTCTTATCTATCCCTGCTTCCAAGGACTTAATGAGTTGCTTATGGCATCACAAAGACTCCCTAACGCAGGCATATCCAAACTGTGGCCCTCCAGCTGTTGTGAAACTACACATCCCAGCATGCCGTTCCATCGTTTTAGCATTCCTAATAGCAAAACTGTGGCAAGGCATGATGGGACTTGTAGTTTTACAACAGTTGAAGGGCCATAGTTTGGACATGCCTGCCCTAAGGTCAACCTTCACCCCAAAAATGGTTATCATTCTCCCACCCATGAATAGAAACTTATGGGCGATCTCTTGAGGATAGGTCCCCACAGAAGTGGTATTATTGGGAAGGGGGTTTCAGTGATTTGTCTGGTGAAGGTGGAAAACCTCTTTAAACCCAGGAAAACCATCCGTCATCTCCTTGCTGCCTATGACAAGGCTGCTTTACATTGTAGTTGTTCCGGAGGAGAGATGTTTTACAACCTTCTTCTGCCTCTTGTTGTTTTTTTTTTTAGCTTCCATGTTTTAGTAATTGCTGCGGTTTCATTTCCAGCTCCGCCCGCCCCAATTTGAATCCATTCACTGATGCCGCTTCCAGCAGCGAGGACGAGGCCGAAGATGAAAGTAAAAAGGAGAGCGCAGCAGAGACCCTGAAACCCCTTCCATGTCCCCTGCCCTCCTTCCGCCTCCCAGCACCCCGCCTGGGCGCACAGAGTGCTACGAGCTCCGGCAGCGTGTTTGCAAACCCCTTCCAAGACCAGCAGCAGGCACAGAGGACCATCTTGGAGCGGCATGTCAAACTGAGCGATGGCAACTGGGCGAAGGGCGGGAAAGGGGTGTGCCTGGCTTACCAGAGGGATGGGCGATGCCGCTTCGGGACTAAATGCAAGTACAGCCACGGGAGTGACTTACCTCAGGGGACCGTTGCATCCACCCAGGGGAAAGAGTCGGGTGATGATGCAAGGGAGGTGCCACCAGAGAGCGGGAAAGGAGGAGATGTTGTGTGTGGTGGGGATGAACAAGGGGAAGAGATTCAAAATGAGAGAGGGAAGCGGAAAAAGCCGGGGCTGGGTAACACTCTAATTCCCCCAAAGAGATCTTTGAAAAACTACGAGAAGCAGCTGTCAGCTGAGAGACCCTGGGCTTTGTAGTCCTGCCCCATCGTCCCCTGAGGCCGTGTGACTTGAATGTTACATACAAGTAGCTACTGCCAGGCCCTGCAGTATTACAGACCCTTTTTATGTACTATATTTTTAATCCTTCACCTTCACTGTTCAATGTTCTCTTCCTAAAGACCTTCTATAAACAGATTGTGCTATATTTTGACTATTTAGAGCAATTCAAAGCATTTCCCATTTAGATCACCCACTGAAGTGACTTTAGCTTCCAGAGGCCACGTATGAGGCTACTGTAGGGGTGTAGGTTCAAAGCCATGTGCTAGACTTTGTAGAGGTTTTTATTTAAAACAAAAAAATAATCTACCTACCCTCAGTAGAGCATTATCTCAGGTCTCGTAACCTGTCTGGGGACTGAGGGGCCAAGCCTGCAAAAGTCCAGTGGCAGATGACCCTTCCAAGGTAGGCCTTAACAGTGGAGAGTGGCAAGGCTTGCTTACCACCCTTGTTTATTTATAACCATATTGTCTCTTGTCTAGGCTTCCCCGAGCCTCAGCCACTCACTGGATGCATTGTACTGCCCCACTGCAACCTACATTCCACACTGAGGGGAAAAGTTATCAAAGCATGGAGAGTGAAAGTACCAACCAATAAAAAAAGGCTGCAATACGATGGGAGCTGATAGGTTGGTACCTCTCTTCTTCGTATCTCTCCCAGCTTTGCTAAATCTCCCAGAGTTCTCGTGCGGCCCACTAACTCCTGGATTTATGAGAGGTGTGGTCTTAAAGAACAGCCACTACTCTGGTCTGGATTATGCAAACACTGACATGGATGATATCGGTGTCGATAAGCAAGCCTGGTACTCTTGCTCCAGGGTAAAGCACTGCCCTCTCTCTGAAGCCTGAGACCACCAATACCATTATATAGTATATGAAAAGCACAATAGCAGCCTGCATAGGGATAATATTGTTCTATGTGTCAACAAAACTGCTAATAAACCCATTACCTGGTTGTACCACACCATCTTTGCCACTGCCGTTCATGTCCATATAACCCTATTCCGCTAACATGTAGTGGATAAAATATAGCATCTACAGAGAGACAATATTCCATGAGAAAATGGAAAATTCTGTCACAGCTTTTCCATGGGAAAAAGGGAAATTCTTTTAGTTTTTCCATGGGGAAAAAGGGAAATTTTGACACCACTTTTTAATCAAAAACATACCTGTATTGAGTGTTTTTTTTTTTTTAAATCTAAAACATCCCCAAAAGCACTAATTTCATAGCAGCGAAATCTGAGCTTTCTACATTCGTATCAAATTCTACCTTCATTTCTATGTTGCATAAATGGGCACATTGAAACGAATGGGAAAGCAACATGCTTGCAGTGTTTCATAAACGGTCAAGTGGGCTGGGTGACAGAACAGTCTGACATTTGAAAATCTTTCTGGAGCTGTCTGCGGGATTCCAAATAATTCTTCAATTATTTTTATGTGCACAGCTTTTCCCAACATCGTTGTTGACAGGAACGGAGATTTGGAAGGCCTTAATTAAGTGGTTGATTCATTTGTTAATGCTTTTATTATGTTCACTAGGTGATTCATCGCGCCCTACGGGCGCTCTTCACACCGTCGTAAGGGGCTGCGCCCCCTTAATTTGTGAACATTTGTATATGAGAAAGATGGTTAGAATTGTATGAAAGATGGCCTGTATTGCAACTTGAGTTATAGGTGAAATGTGTTAAATAGAGAGCATATGATGTGGAAGGGGGTGTGTATTGTTTTGTTTAATTAAAAAGCGGTTAGAGTAAGATGTACATTGATAGTGTGGATGGTACAGTGACATTTGTGGGTGTGGGGGGGAGCTGTGTGTGCATGTTGTTTAGGTGTGTGTGTGCGCAATAGTATAGTAGGGTGTTTCTGAGTCAGCGGCTCCCCACTGGCGGAGGTCACGACACAGGAAAACAGGAGGCTGGGTAGTGATAGGGGTGTGTGGGAATAAGGGGGACTAAAGAGGAGGGTGGGAGATACTGTGCAGCTTCTGCCAGTGGGTGAGGGTCCAGCGTGGCAGCACAGGAGTACAGGATGGTGGCCCTTAGTCAGTGTCTCCTCCTACTGGGTGGGAGTTCGGGTGCAGGAGGCTGGGCTATGAGGCATGATAGGGGCATGTGGGCAAAACAGCGTCAGCGACTCCCCAGTGGTGGAAGTTACGGTTCAGGAGAGCAGGAAGCTGGGTAGTGATAGGGGTGTGTGAGTATACGGGGGACTAAGGAGGGGCTTAGGGGTGCCGTGAATTGCGGGAGGGGCGCGGGGGGTGCCGTGAATCAAGGGAGGGAGGGGGCGCAGGTGTCGGCGAATCGCGGGAGAGGGCAGGGGTCCGCAAAATGTGGGAGGGGGTGTGAATTGCGCGAGGGGGGGGTTGCGAATCGCGGGAGGGGGGTGCGCGGGGGGTCCGTGAATTGCGGGAGGGGGGGGGGCACGGGGCGCGATGAATCACCTAGTTGGTTATATATTATTGTAGAAGGATGGTAGGATGTTGCTGTCATTCAGAATGCATTTACATAAACAGTAATAGTAGCAGTAAAAGGTCTGACTTAAAACACCTACAGTAAAACAGAACAGGTGTTATATATTATACAAAGAATTGGTTGATGATGTGTAGGTTGACGTGCACATAGTTCATAGTTGTCACTGGAAAAAAATTGCTACAAGAAAAAATCAACACAGAAAGTTCAACACATGTAAATGTTGACATAAGTGTGGCACTTCATCGGTGTCCATGTCAACACATGAGAATGAATATGAAAACATTCAAAAAAAAGAAAAATAAACCTTCAAAAACTCATGTCAACCTTTTTCATTGTCGACCATAGCTGTGCCAGTGTTTTGCATGTGCCATTTAATCCTGGGGTTGCCATGAATCACGCGCGGGGGTGGGGTGGGAGGAGGTGAGGGGTGTCCGCGAATCACGGGAGGAGGGGTCGTGGGTGGATGCCGTGAATTGCGGGAGGAGGGGTCGCGGGGATGGGGGGGGCGCGGGGGGTTGCAGTGACTCGCGGGAGGGTGAGTCGCGGGGGCGGGGGGTTGCCGCAATGACAGGAGGGGGGGTCAGGGGTGGGTAATGGTGGTAGGGGGGGTCGTGGGGGGCACCGTGAACCGCGGGAGGGGGGGCCCGGGGGGTTGGCGCGAATCGTGGGAGGGGGGGTCGTGGGGTGCTGTGAATTGCAGGAGGGGGGGGGTGTGTCACGGGGTGGGGCCGCGAATCGCAGGAGTCACCGGGGGTGCCGCGAATTGCGGGGGGTGTGCTGCAAATCGCGGAAGGGGGGTCGCGGGGGGTGCATCCCATCAGGACTGTTTTGTAATCTGGTGGGACCGCCATGCTATGGAGTTCTATCCTTATGTATCCCTCCTATTATCCCTATAGATTGTGAGCTTGCTTCTACCCAGTTTGTTTAATCACTGTTGTTTTTAATTGGAAAGTGCTATGGAATATGCTGCGCTTTATAAGAAACTGTAAATATATGGAAGACATAAATGATAATAAAAATAGGTGCATTACAGGATAGTGAGAGAGGAAAAAGAAAAATAGTTTTATTTATAAAAAAAGTGAAATTTAAATTCTTATAAAAAAAGTTAACCCCTCTCTCCAGTATGAGTTAATTTTTGATTCCAATGAAGTGTAGACTGTTTTTTTTTCATGGGCTTGTGCAAAATGATAAGATAAACCATGTGTGGTTAAACCTTTTGTGATATTGTAAATATGTTCTGAGAGTCTTACGTTTTTCTGTCTTTTTGTCTGGCCTTTAACCACACGCAGTTTATCTAACCACTTTGCACAAGTCCATGAAAAAAACCCAGCAGGTATACACTTCATTGGAATCAAAAAAGTTATCTCACACTGGAGAGGTGGGGATTTCATTAAACAACTGAAGTCCAAATGGATTTTTAAGTTGTAAACCCTGTATCCAAAAGGGATGAACATAGACTTTGAATTGAATGCATTTTTTTAAGAATTTAAATATCACTTCTTTATAACACCAAATTTTTATTTTTCCCTATCTTATTATCTAAATTTCTGTCGTCCATACTGTATATATGTGAAGTACATATATGTTTGGCCCATAGAGGCATTTTAACATGTGGTTCCCTCCGTTTTTGGTCACCACTTCCGTTTTTATGGTAACGTTTTTTCCTATAAAAACAAACAGAAGCATCAAAAATAATCTTGCGTTTTGTGCGGCTGGTGCACTTTTTTGTTGACCTGCTGCAGCCCGTGGCCCCCTTCCTTTCCTTCTCTTTCACCCAACACTGAAGCTGCAGGAGTGACATCACCATTGGGTGCCTGCAAGCGCCCAAGAACACCTGACAGCGTGAGGGAAGAAGCAGCATTTACATCCTGTCATCCCCAGCACACCGCACCACCAACGGATTCTTTAGAGGTAGGGAAAGAGATCAGGCCCAGAGACCATCAAAAACAGCTCTAGAAGAGTTATAAACATTCAATAATAATTTTTTTTCTCCTACATCTTTCCTTTTGACATTGTTGCTACATTTTCACACTCAGTTCACCTTTTAGAGGGATATTCTCTTTATTACAAGTTCTTACAAAATTTAGTCGAAAAGCCCGAATCCCATGTCGCCCTCGTATTCCTCAGACTCCTCCTTCTCTTCCTCCTTTTTCTTCTCTTCAGCTGGAGCAGTGCCAGCGGCCGGTGCAGCAGGAGCAGACCCAGCGGCAGGTGCACCAGCTCCAGCGTTGCAGATCAGGCTGCCGATGCTGATGTTGTTGAGAGTCTTGGCAAACAGACTTGGCCAGAAAGGCTCTATGCTGACGCCAGCGGTTTTGATGAGTGTAATGATCTTGTCCTCCGTGATGGTGATATCATCGTCGTAGAGGATGAGCTCGGAGACGGAGGCCATGGCTGGGTACGATGAGCGTAGTGGCGGGAGGGGATGGCAGGAACGGGAGGGTGCTAGTCGCCGGATGGGGATCAGGCCTTAGCTTTCACGGAAGAACCAAGCACCTCACAGTCACAGAGAGAGCTTCAGTTCACCTTATATTATAGCTTGTTTTGATTGAGCTGCTTTTTTCCACTTATAGCGCAGTGCAGATTTTCTATCTACAGTCCACTCTAATCCTTCGCTGTAGACATAAAGTGGTGCACGCTGCCCAAAACAACCAATCCGCTTCTTTCATTTCACTGAAGGCTAGATAAATGGCAGCAGCTCATTGGTTGCTGAGGGTTTCTTCACCAGGTGCCACTGGGTCTGGAACCTATTGTCTTCAGGGTCATTAATCCTAATACACACATATTGCTGGGGTTACATCAGTGAGTTGCATCCAAATAGCAGGCTGACATTAAGCATCCAAAACTTGGGTGAAGGACTTACCACTATTTGCCCTCTATGGGTTGCTATCTGGAACCCATAGGCTGGTTTTACACACTCCGGCTCCTGCCCGACGGTGAAATCCCGCACGGCCAGGGAGCCGTGCCGCACACACTAGTTTATCATGGAAGGGATGGCCACAGCCCGGCAGCCGTCCCTTCCAGTGGCGGGATCCGGCTGCAGCCGTGCGGTCGGGCCGTCCCGTGTGAATGGACACAATAGTGTCCATTCACAACTAATGTGTGCGGCACGGCTCCCTGGCCGTGCGGGATTTCACCGTCCGGCAGGAGCCGGAGTGTGTGAAACTGGCCATAGAGGGCAAAAAAGCAGCAATCCTGGTTTTGGCTCGTACGTGATTGCCGCTTTAAAAGTACGACCACACCTCCACTACCTGCATTTTACTGGTTATAACATAAGCCTGTGTCTTCTGTCTCTTTATAAAAATGGTTCTAAAGGGTCTAATTCAGACCCGATTGCTGGGCTGCGAATTCACAGTCTGAGGGATTATAGTACTGTTCATGTGAGAGGACTTCCTGTGAACAAAAGTAGCGTGGCCGTACGCAGAGTGATTGACAGGCGGTCGGCCGTTCTCAAGGAGCATCCAGGAAAAACAAAGGCAGTTGAAGGGGGAACCTCTGATGTCAGCTCTGGGCCCCAATCTGCCATAGTTCAGCAGCTGTCAGACTATGTTAAAGCCAGTTTTCAGGCTGGTGCCCTTCTACGGCAGGTTGACCGAGCTTGCCAGGGAGGGGCACTGCCTACTGGGAAAGTCAAGTCATGGATAAGCGTTATGGCTAGTTCAATACTATGACAGGCTACTGTGTATGCTGAAACGTGTGGTTCTCTGGTGATCCGACTTTTACAGTTATTTGCCTGCCATGACCTGGACTTGACCTCCTGAGCATGGATTTGTTGTTTCATCAACCTGACCCTGGACTTGTCTTCTGTGACCCGGACCTTGGAACCGGTTTTATGCCTGTGGTTTCCAAAGTCTCTTTCTTCACCCTCCTGATAAATGCCCCTGACTTGTGCTTAAATCCTATTGCATACATTTTTAGTGACAATTTTTTAATTTAACAGATACATTTTTTCAAATATATATTTTTTAAATTGTTACATTTGTGATGTCAGCCGTCCACCCTGTGCAGGCATCGGCCAGCCTGCGTTCCAATGGGGATGCCCAAAAAACACAAGGCGTTCCCCTGCTCCAGGCCGATGACCACCTCCCTCTCTCCCCTACCTGTGCGAACGCCTCGGCGAGTGTGTTATTCGCTGAAGGTGTTCACACATGCTCAAATACAGTATGCACATGCGCAAACCGCCCACCTTTCGAGTCAACATGAATCACCCCTTAATGAAATCTACTGCACTGAATAGGCAGTCACCTGAAAACCCCATAGATTCAAGGCCAACATATCTCTGCTCTCCTATGCAAGGCAGTACTAATAGATCCCCGCTCACTGGTCACCCAAAACTGGTCAGTAGTAACAGTGGTACTAAATAAATAAGAAACAGTGTATTGTATTCCTATACTGAGAATATCTGATGGGTCATATTCATGGTGTTTTTACCTACAATATGTCAATGGTGCTTGGCACAATAGTCTTAATCATACTTGTCTACGTGACCCTCTCCATGCGGGAGAAAATGCTCTGTTCCTGGACTTCCCTGGTAATGTATGATTGCCATCACCTGTGGTGACACACCTTTACCTAGGGCAATGGCAATCATACATTACCAGGGAAGTCCAGAAACAGAGCATTTTCTCCCGCATGGAGAGGGTCAGGTAGGCAAGTATGGTCTTAATATCTTTAGGTAGGATCATTTGGGATATGGTAATTTGTTCTACAGCATGTTGGAGATAGGTCAACATGGGATTAGGTCGACACAAGTGCAGCGAGTTACTATACCTGAAGTATTGTGAGCGCAGTGGTGCACTTCAAACTGTGTCGAGATTCAGGTAAAAAAAAACAGTGAAGAACCCCATATCAACCTTTTGACTGGCATCCTAGACCATGTAGACCTAATGTCCTGTCGATCTAAAGCCATGTCGACATAATGCTTATAGACCAACATGCTGTAGACCAAACGATCCCAAGCCGATCATTTTGGCCCAGTTCTGTTTTCCAGGCAGCTGCTGGGGAGTATGTAGATTCCCCTCATTGAAAGCACTCTACCTTCAGAAATACTAATTGTCCCAATTTGCAGTGCAAGAGCAAGTGCATCATAAGCTCCCACCCTTTCACAAAACCAGGCCACTCGTCCGAGAGTCAAGGTGGCTCACCATATTGGGTGTGGCATAAAAGGTCTACAGGAATTGGTCATTAAGTTGACTCCATATAGTCAACATGTATTAGTTTGGCAGGGTTAAAAGGTCATTGTAGAAAAGGTTATGTTCAAAACAAGACGAAATGGTCCAAACTTTTTTTTTTTTATGTGGGTGTAATGTTCTATACTTCATTATACTTGCCCACTATTGTTACATCTAATGCTTCAGGCAGGTTACTATTCCCAGTCATAGTCCATGCGGATGGTAGAACATGCAAAAGTTAAAAAAAAAAAAAAGTGAAAAATCACAAAAACAGTGTCAACCATTATCATGTGGAGCAAATGACTATCTCAGGCATGTCGAAACTATGGCCCTCCAGCTGTTGTGAAACTACAAGTCCCATCATGCCGTGCCAGTTTTGCAATTAGGGAATGTTAAAACTATGGCAAAACATGCTGGGATGTGTAGTTTCACAACAACTGGAGGACCACAGTTTGGACAGGCCTGATCTACACATTGGAACACCACCAAATTGAGCGTGTCAAGTTTTCGACAGCTGGATTATTGCATTTAATTTATTTTTCTCTCAAAGTTTCTCTTCGACTTGACCATAGTAAAGAACACATATGTCTTTTTGGCAGTGATGTGCCGACGGATGTATACCAGTGACTAGTCCTCACCAGCCAAGAATGCTATTAATACCAAACACAGCACATCTGTCTCCACAGCAAGCACCCCGGGCTTAGAGGACTCAGGATTTGCTAACAGCAACAGTGTTCTTGAATGACATAGTTTTCCTCTTCTACAAAACGTTGTAAGTACTTCGGGAATAAGTGGCTAATAATATCTTCATCATGATATTTAATCGCACCCTAGAACATCATGTCAAAGCCAGCAGATGGTCTTATCTTGACTGACTCCATAGAGCTCTGCTTTAACTTAACCGATCCATTTATTTACAATATAAAAGTCTAATTATAATGCACAATTGAGCTCGTCATCAGGTACTGGGTGATGCAGTAATATATATTCCTTAGGGCTAGATGTATCAAGAAGTGATAAAATGGAGAGTGAAAGACAACCAGCCAATCAGCTCTTACCTGTCAATTTCTAAACCCAGCCTGTAACATGACAGATAGGAGCTGATTGGCTGGTTGCGTATCACACTCCACCTGATCACTTTTTAAAGTGGTATACATCTGGCCCTTGGTGAGTAGTACATTACCTGGGGGTACCTCAGGCTACAGTACAGTGCTGCTAATTTTAGACCAATGTGTGTCCCGAAACCATCACGATTGAGGGAGCCTGTTCCTGTGCTGCTAGTGAGGCCTGAGTGTACGGTAAGTCAGAGAAGTGTTACAGCACTGCAATAAAGCACCAACACTGGGGCAGATGTATTAAGCCTGGTGAAGTGATCAAGTGGAAGGTGATAACGCAGAAGCCAATCAGCTGCAAACGCTGGGTTTGAAAAAATAAAAAATTACAATAAAAAGGAGTTGATTGGCTTCTGCTTTATCCCCTTTCACTTTGCCCCAATAAATCTCCCCCACTGTATGGTATACATGCAGCCAGCATACAGATCATTGCCACCAAAACATGTACTCCCTTATTAAGCCGACTCTGCAAGTGGAACAGAGCAACACTTGAACTACTCCCAAGAGGCGCCATCTAATGGCTTCCAGCATGCAAATCCCCTGAAACCCTTCCATAGAGGTGAGGAGCAGCATTAGCCATTTAGTAAATATATACATTTTGGTACTGGGTTAGTTTCATGGCGGCCAATATATCGGATGCGATATCGGCCGATCCGATGCGATTTTTTACCTGTTCATAACCCCAGTATCCACTCCGCATGGAGTTGATTTTATATAGTGTGGCGAGCCCGAAGCGTGGCGAGCCCCGGGAGGGGACGTGGATTACTGCGCTCGCCACACTATATAAAATCAACTCCATTCGCAGTGGATAGTGGCGTTATGAACAGGTAAAGAAATCGGATCGCATCCGATATATCGGCCGCCGTGAAACTAAACAAGTACCTACATTTTTTTTAAAGGGCTTAAATAGGCAAGTCATTCTTCAATTGCTCGTCCATCCTATTTTCCTTTTTTATTATTTGGCAGGATGCTACAAAGCAATGTGATCTGCAATCATTTCATATACATAAAAGAAAAAAAAATCATCTGCGTAAATATACACACACACACATAGCATATGATACCATAACGAAACATTCTAACTTGAAATGTCACATACTGTATGGGGCCGGTATTTATAAAATAAAAAAATGATCCTTAACTCTTTGCGGCCATCTTGATCAGCTTTTTTGCTACCATTTTGTTTACCTTGGAAATGCTACAAAGACCTTAAATTGTCTGACTAAAAAAAAAGCAATTAATTTTGTATCGGTATCTGAATTCTGGAGTCAACCAGACCAAACCTCAAGTGCAGTTGGCTTTTCGCAAGTTAGTTGGTCGATACATGCCTCTATCACATTAACGCCTGCATTCGTCCATCATTACAGACAGATCAGGGGACTGAGCTGATGAATAGGGCCACAAATGATCATTTTTGGATTGAAATCCTTTTGGTTGTTTTTGCCTGCCACGGGACGTATTAAAAATAAAGTGTCAGGGCGGAAACTGCCTTATACCGCTTGCCTTGTTTAACAGTGCAACAAATAATAATCACAGATACATATGCAAAAAAATAAAAATAAACCAAGAACGTAAGAGATCATGGACAATATGTAATAGAGTCAGAGTTTGATAGTTTGCAACCCGGCTTTGCCTGTTAAATGATTGCCGCTTCCTAGATCAACCGGGTATGCCGCACCTCTCTCAAACTCAGACCCTATTAGCGATTGGCTAGATAAGGGTATGACAGCGAGGCAGTATTTTTTTATGTACAATGTACCTTTGTTACGCCTGTAAGCCACTCCAAGGAACCATTTATCACCAACAATGACCAGACTAGAACAGCTGCTTGCAGGGACTATAAACATGAAATATATGGGACTTGTGGATCTGGATGTCGCAGTGCCACAAAAACTTAACTATTTGTACAGTATATTTTTATTGTACTGATACATACAGAATACAAAATATGGCATTCAAGAGCCAAAATTAAATAGCCCCAGAAGCCAACTTATGCTTTCAAGTAGTCAGCGAGTGGTAAACCTTTTTCAGAAAAAGGAAACGACCCAAAATTTTGAAGGATTTTTTTTTTCCTAATTAACCACAAATTATTTTTTTTAAAGGTAAGCTCTCTAAGTCTGGCAATTACCCACAGTCATTCTTCATTTCTATAAATCCATTTGTTTAGACTTTGCCTTGATTTGTGCAGGTCTACGTTAGTACTCCTAACGCTAGCCAATGCGCAATTAATCAGACGACTGACTCGCACATCTGGGGGATACATACATCTCACAACAGAGGAATCGGACACGGAACTGCGAATTCCAGCAAGTAAAATATCTAAATAGGCAAATCATAATTTTTTTTTTTTTACCAGAATCAAAAACGTTAAATCGAAAGAGTGCAAGACGTAATGGGTAAAGTGGGTGAACGAGAGTTGTTTTTAAAGTGCAGAAAAAAAAATCTCTGGTGACTTTCCGTGCAAAGACATGGCAAAGAGGCGATCGGGAAAGAGAGATGGGAGAGAGATGAGAGGCTAATAGATAGGGTGCTGCAGGGACCTTTAATCAGAAGATGGGTTTTTTTTTTATTTGATAAGAGCCATGATTACTGCATTATAGCAGCTGTGCATTGTAGCAGACTATGAGCAACGATAGATGGGCGTAAGCAAGCGGGTTGGGGACAGCTAGCGAACGGAATAGGCCAAATTTTTTTTTTTCAGACGAGCTACCCTCTTTAAATCACTCTAAAGTGCACCAACATATTTCACTTATATGGAGGGGGAAGAATTAAGAAGTGGAGGTAACAGAAAAAGGAAGGGGGGGGGGGGGGGGCAGGTCACCGAGTACAAAGAGACCGCAAGCAGCGCTCTAAGTAACACTAGCAGCTTTGCTTGGGGAGGGGGGGGGGGGAAGAGGGGGCTCCCTGTTAGAAGGAACCGTTTTAATTTTTAAACATTATATACAGTGAGAGTGCAGAGCACAGCACCTGAGAGAGGGAACGGAGGCAAAAAAAATGAAATCAGAAAGAGAGGATAGAATAGAACACAGAAATGAAGGGAAGTGGAGACAGAGAACCAAGAGACAATAACAGAAGATTGAAAAGGGAACTGATTGAAAACCCCAGGAGCGAATCTTTGAGCCCAGCGTTAGTGTATGCAGCGATTACAAGGAGAGGGGAGAGAAAGCACGGAAGGGGCGATGCAGCCAGCCAGCTGGGGGACAGAGGAACAGTCTAGGTGCTGTGCGTGGGGAGGTTCCTCTCCCGCTCTACGGTCCTGCAGAGTCCGAATCCTCAATAAGAACCTCTGTCGTAGCGCCCAGTCCTTCTGCCGGCTGGGCTGGGCAAGCAACTAAAATCTTGGAGCCGGCGGTGGAGTAGAAGGTTTGGGGGGGTGCAGGCTCTTCCTGTACAACGGAGGCCATGGGAGCAGAAGTCTCGGTCACCAGCAGTTCAGAGTCGGTGGTGATGAGAGATCCAGAGTTGGCCGCCAAGGCTTCGGCTATAAGAATCTCGGGGTGGCTTTTGGCCTTGTGGGCCACAACACTGTCCTTCTTCTCGAACTTCTTCCCGCAGATGCCGCAGGAGAACTGGTAGAACGAGTCGGCGTCGTGTTTCTTCATGTGCCAGTTCAGGGAGGCTTTCTGTCTGCAGGTGAATCCGCAGAACTCACATCTACGGGCGGGGAAACAAGAGACAGAGTGAATGGACTCAGAAGAGGGAATTGGGTGAGGGGCAGAGAGAGGAGGGGGAGATGGCAGGCACTCACTGTAAGGGTTTCTCCCCAGTGTGGATCATGCGATGTACAGCCAGATTGTGGGAGCTCTTAAATGCTCGAGCGCAGTATTCACAGATATAATCCCGCTGGTCTAAATAATGGAAGAATGGTCACAGGCCGGTACAGACAGGCATTTATTGGGGATTTCATTATAAAAGAGAAGCCTTCTATTTACCTGTGTGGTGCTTTGCGTGACGCATCAGCTGCTTCTGCAGGCGGAACAGTCTCCCGCAGGAGGGGTGTGGACACACGTATTTCTTCTTTAGAAGGTGTTGATATTTAATATGATGCTAAATGGGAGGGAACAAAAATGTCCACTCACTACCATTGTAAAGCCCCATAAGCATACACAACCCATACAGGTCTACAGTGACATCCATGGTTTAACCTCTGCAAGGGGTCATATTTCTCATAGTAACTGTTCACGCCTGTTGTGACTTCACTGTCTACGGTTACGGCGTCCGACATACCGGGCAGTCAGCAGGTTGGCCAACGCTTATGCAGATGTACAGATATATCTGCATAGGCTGTGCTAGGGGACTGGCGTGCTAGGTCTATAATTGAGGTCGATCACAGATTTACTAAGTCAGGCATGTCCAAACTATGTTGTGAAACTACAAGTCCCATCATGCCTTGCCACAGTTTTGCTATCAGGGAATGCTAAAACTATGGCAAGGCATGCTGGGACGTGTAGTTTGACAACAGCTGGAGGGCCACAGTTTGGACATGCCTGCATACGTCAGCTGAATGAACGACATAACGGGAAGTGTGTACCCAGCATTATTCAGGAGTCCAAATGCATTGGGTATGGGTCATTGGGTTGACCACTGAAGGTCAACAATCAAAAAGTTTCACTTTTTTTTCGTCCTGACCGTCGACACAGTTTGACCGTCGTTACCCATGTCGACACATTGCAGGTGTCGACCTTCAGTGGTCGACCCAATGCAAGTCCACCATATTGACCTGCATAAGCAAGATTTACAGGAACAGGCAGCCGTGTGGTATGAAAAGATGACACAGTAGGTAAACACAACTATGCCGACATGAACTTTAGGTGGACAGCCAATATCTCCACACTCAATAGTCAACATGTTCAGAATGTTGCCATTTTTTTTCTTTTTTAGCCCAACAATACCACCCCCCAAAAAAAAAAGCTGTCAGTCGACATTGACATGTTAACATCATGAACAGCTTGACATTTTAAACGTGTTGACATATTGGTTGTTAACCTACAGTCCATGTCAACATTCTGTCATAATTAAGAACCTGAGGGACCTGCATTCATTTACTGCGCTGGGCACCCAAAAGAAGATGGGGATTACAGGGGCAGCTATTAAACACAATCCTGTTCTCCATGTGTCCGGCTCTCACCTGCAGGTATCTGGGGTGCGCCAGTACCGTCCCGCATCCTTCCATCTCACAGCGTACGTACTGAAGCGGGGGCTTCTTCCTGAACACAGGGTCACACGTCAGTCATTAGTACATATGGAAATACAGTTGGTGAATGTATTGGAATGGCTAGGCTACATTATTATAAAAATGCTGAGATTGGCCTGGCCTGTTGTAAAGCCTGGCCAAACTATGGCCCTCCAGCTGTTGTGAAACTACCAGTCCCATCATGCCTTGCTACACAGTTTTGCTTTTAGAGAATGCTAAAACTATGGCAAGGCATGCTGGGATGTGTAGTTTCACAACAGCTGGAGGGCCACAGATGTGCAGAGAGCACCCACGCTAACCACCGTATTGTAAGCCTGAAAGCTAATCGTTGATTGGGCAGCAGAACCCAATCCTTACTAAATCACATTACAGCCAGTGAATCAAGTTCATTTCTGAACTTTGACTGGGCATAAGCTGGGAATCCCATTAGACAATAGATATCAGTTGTTCTTAGTGCCATGTCTAGGGCAACAAGGGTTTCAGTTCCGCAATCAAGAACAGACTGGTATTAATTGGCAACGTAAGTTGGCATTATGTAGACGGATGTGTATCACCACAGGCCCACACCAGTAAATCTGACAGACAGCCATTTGCAACGTATGCTGGATTACTGATGTTTGGCTTACAATCAATCATCATTGATATGGCCTAACTCACTGAATGGCACCATCTCTTATATATTTGGCTACATCTGTCACTCAAAGTGTGTCTGGAGCTATAACGCTGGGTGGAGCCTCTGACTCACATGACAGAGAACCAGCCCAGTGAGCCCACAGACAGTGCCAGACACCCTCTGCCTCTCCATGTTACACAGCAAAGACACAGCTACTCACCAGACACACCAGGTGAGCGCCCCACACCTCCCAACATGACCCTCTCCAGGAGGGACAGAATGCTCTGTTTGTGGACTTCCATCTTAATTTATGATTGTCATCACCTGTCATTTTAAACAGGGTAATTGATAAGAAAGGTGTTTAAGCACAGGTGATGGTAATCCATAAATTAAGAAGAAAGTCCAGAAAGAGCAATGTGTCCCTCCTGGAGAGGGTCATGTTGGGTATGCACCTCCCCCCCCCCCATTCACGGCATCCCCACGATTAAATGGCACATGCAAAACACTGACATGGCTATGGTCGACAATGAAAAAGGTTGACAAGATTTATTTTTCACTTTTTCAATGTTTTCATATTCATTCTCATGTGTCGACATGGACACTTATGTCAACATTTACATGTGTTGACCTTTCTGTGTTGATTTTTTCTTGTGGCGATTCGCGGCACCCCCCCGCGACCCCCCTCCCGCGATTTGCAGCACACCCCCCGCAATTCGCGGCACCCCCGGTGACTTCCGCGATTCGCGGCCCCACCCCGTGACACCCCCCTCCTGCAATTCACGGCACCCCGCGACCCCCCTCCCACGATTCGCGCCAACCCCCCGGGCCCCCCCTCCCGCGGTTCACGGTGCCCCCCAGGACCCCCCCTACCGCGATTCCCCACCCCTGACCCCCCCTTCTGTCATTGCGGCAACCCCCCGCCCCCGCGATTCACTGCAACCCCCCGCGCCCCCCCATCCCACGATTCGCGGCAC
This sequence comes from Crinia signifera, assembly GCF_055691185.1. Lineage (NCBI taxonomy): Eukaryota > Metazoa > Chordata > Amphibia > Anura > Myobatrachidae > Crinia > Crinia signifera. The sequence goes on from NC_139222.1 coordinate 37,152,501, forward strand.
CCACACCCCCCCCGCGATCCCCCCTCCCGCAATTCACGGCATCCACCCACGACCCCTCCTCCCGTGATTCGCGGACACCCCTCACCTCCTCCCCCCCGCGCGTTATTCACGGCAACCCCAGGATTAAATGGCACATGCAAAACACTGGCACGGCTATGGTCGACAGGTTAACATGAGTTTTTGAAGATTTATTTTTCATTTTTTGAATGTTTTCATATTCATTCTCATGTGTCGACATGGACACCGATGAAGTGCCACACTTATGTCAACATTTACATGTGTTGAACTTTCTGTGTTGATTTTTTCTTGTAGCAATTTTTTTCCAGTGACAACTATGAACTATGTGCACGTCAACCTACACATCATCAACCAATTCTTTGTATAATATATAACACCTGTTCTGTTTTACTGTAGGTGTTCTAAGTCAGACCTTTTACTGCTACTATTACTGTTTATGTAAATGCATTCTGAATGACAGCAACATCCTACCATCCTTCTACAAGAATATATAACCAACTAGGTGATTCATCGCGCCCCGTGCCCCCCCCCTCCCGCAATTCACGGACCCCCCGCACACCCCCCCTCACGCTTTGCGGACCCCCGCCCTCTCCCGCGATTCGCCGACACCTGCGCCCCCTCCCTCCCTTGATTCACGGCACCCCCCACGCCCCTCCCGCAATTCACGGCACCCCTAAGCCCCTCTTTAGTCCCCCGTATACTCACATACCCCTATCACTACCCAGCTTCCTGCTCTCCTGAACCGTAACTTCCACCACTGGGGAGTCGCTGACGCTGTTTTGCCCACATACCCCTATCATGCCTCATAGCCCAGCCTCCTGCTCTCATGCACCCAAACTCCAACCCAGTAGGAGGAGACACTGACTAAGGGCCACCATCCTGTACTCCTGTACTGCCACGCTGGACCCTCACCCACTGGCAGAAGCTGCACAGTATCTCCCACCCTCCTCTTTAGTCCCCCTTATGCCCACACACCCCTATCACTACCCAGCCTCCTGTTTTCCTGTGTCGTGACCTCCGCCAGTGGGGAGCCGCTGACTCAGAAACACCCTATTATACTATTGCACACAGACACCTAAACAACATGCACACACAGCCCCCCCCACACCCACAAATGTCACTGTACCATCCACACTATCAATGTACATCTTACTCTGTAACCGCTTTTTAATTAAACAAAACAATACACACCCCCTTCCACATCATATGCTCTCTATTTAACACATTTCACCTATAACTCAAGTTGCAATACAGGCATCTTTCATACAATTCTAACCATATTTCTCACAATACAAACGTTCACAAATTAAGGGGGAGCAGCCCCTTACGACGGTGTGAAGAGCGCCCGTAGGGCGCGATGAATCACCTAGTAGAGATTAACACTAGAGATAGAACCAAGCTCTATGGTACAGGATCGGATGGTCTACTATATTAGGGTGTTTTTCCAGTCACATGTCTACCATGCCCTGGTTCTCCGTAACAAAGAGTTACCTTGAACTAGTAGGTATTGCTCATTCTGCACCATTCAAAACACATTCAGTTCCTCTTTCATGCCTGGGGGGGGGTTAACTCTTTTCTGTGTTGTCTCTAGCAAAGCTTGGTCTGTATCTCAGCTGAAGTACAGAACAGACAGTACTAGATAACCAAAATAGCAGAGAGAGTGACACCTCAGGAAGGAAAAAGGAATGAACGCTAAGTGTTGTGTATGCTTCTACTACTCAACCAAGCGGCGTATCCAATCCAATCCAAAGTGGGAACCATCTTATTGAACCAGAAAAGGTGGCGCAACCTGGGAATTTTTAAGCAGGCAGGTAAAAAGAAATCCCCAATAAGTGCCGGCTTCTCATCTATATGCTGGGGACCTGCCGAATGCGGATTGCAAAGGAACAGGTAAGTCCTATTTACAGTTATTATGGAGTTTTCGGTTTGGGGCCAATTGAGGCTTTAATGCTTCACGTACATAACTTCTATTAGTTGTTTCACAGAAATCCCCACACAGCCGTTAACATGACCAACCTATTAGATTTACTGATGTTTGTGCAACAATGACAGTCTGTTGGTTCCATGGTTTAGGCCGGACGTAGACCTGGGCATAAGGTCATGATGGGGGCACGGGCAAAACTTCCCATACCAGATAAAGGGAGCCAGCAGCAAAACAACGACAAACCGTGCTTAGTCTTATTCTTACATTGAGGCAGTAGGCACATGCTGACTGGACACGATGCATGTTGAACCCCATATAGAATATCATCCAAGCCAGGTCGGATCTGGGATTTGCACCGTTTACACTGTAGTGCCGACCCTCAGTGTAAACGGAGGTGGCGCTTGAAGATGACATCATTGCAGGGACCGCAGATCGTCGCGCTGGGGGCAAGCCGAGCACCAAGGTAAACTGCTAGGCTGCCCCCAGCCCCCCAGTCTGCGAGGTAAATGGATGCTGTACACAGGCATCCATTCACCTCCTCCCTGCTTCAGCAGCAACCATACTGACCGCAGTCCGGAGGTTGGGCTTTCCCCCATTGATGTAAACGGGAGCCGGGTCGGATGACTCTGCATACCCATTTACACTGTCCTCTACCCTGGTCAGGAACTGGGTAAAAGCCTGTGTAAAGGGACACGGGTTAACCCCTTTTACACCCACAATTGAAAAACCTGGGCTTTTGCAGCAGTGTAAAAGGGGTATTACATAAACAGCGATTTACCTCATGTTTACATTACATAGCTCCTCCCATCCTCCATAGAGAAAACCCACCAATAACTCGGCAGAAAAATAATATAATTTCAACATAATATTGCACACTAGTTAAACTTCCGTCAAAATGGTGGCTTCTGCAATGTATTTTACTTTGAACTGTGACAGTTTTTAGCTCACAAACTATCCACCCACCCTATCTGCTCCTACCTCCAATCTTTCCATACACAGCAAGTTTGAAATAGATTAGTGTCCCTGCCAAAATTGCTTTCACTTTCTGTTATGACATCTTTTAGCACACAAAGGGGAAATTTGGTTCATTCAGTGACCTCTTGTGGTCAGTGGCGGTACTTCACCTCATAAAGGCGAGGAGTAGTTGATATATAATATAAATATATTTATTAGATAATGCAAGTGTGCTTTGAGGAGGAAGTATGTACTCACCGCCTCTTTGGAAGCCTTGGACTTTTATCATCTTTGCGCCGCCGGCCTCTCCTTATAGGGAGACAAAAGTAATGAGGAAAATTATTTGCAGGTTTTATTTGTTAAGCTTCAGAAGTCCGTTACCAGCATTTCTAATTGTATTTAAAAAATTGTATGCGTCATTATGGACAGGGCTGTACCGGTGTTCCGCTAACCAATCACAGCAAAGCTCATGTTCAAAGGTAATCAGCACCCTCCTGCCAGCAACGGTATAGCTTCTGATTAACTCCAAGATAAAAGTTCTGCTGCTCCAACAGGATTTTCCTGCAGGTCTCTTGGTTGAGTCCTACTGGGATTACCCATGGTCTGCATGGAGCTTTCAGAACATCTGCTGGAACTCACGAATACCAAAGCCAGTGCCACTGTAACACTGTGGAGACTATCATCGATGATTGGAGAAACAAGGAACCCAACAGGGATGCTGCCAAGATCAAAACATCCCTATAAGGCAGATGACCGCACAGGATGGCAGCCAAGAAATCTACGGTCCAACTGAAGCAGCTGTTGTGACAGTGAGGACATGTCAGCGCTTCGAACTGGTGGCCAAGCATTGACATATCTTCTCATAGGGGATCTAGCGGTGTCCTTCAGGTCCTGGCAGACCGTTGCATCCCTAACCCCTAGCCTATTTTTCTAAACCTCACCCCTCACCGCTTCCACTGCCTAACCCCAACATTCCCCAAATGACGCGCTACATAACCACCAGGGACCATGAATGGTCATGGATACTTTCTTGAGAGGTCACTCACTTCCTAGGTGCTTCTGGTTCAGCGACTGGATTCTCTTCCTTTACTTCCATCTTCACCTCTACCGGTGCGGTCTGTTCCCTTACACGGGGGCCTCTGCGCCTGGTCCCAGTGGATGACCTAAGAGGCATAAAAAAGGTTAAAAGAAAAAAGAAAGCAAATAAACATTTCTAGTAAAGGCACAAACACAATATAGGTCTCCGCTACCTGTTCATCTGGGGCCGGTAACTCTTATCTCTGGGGTCATCCTTAAACGCGACATCTTCCTCGCTTATCAATTCTTCATCTTCCTCCTCGCTGATGGATTAGCAAAAAGAAAACAGGGGTGGGAAAAGAACATAAATAATAAAGGATGGGATAGACAGAAAAAAAGAATAAGCAGAGTACTTGTGGAGTAGAAGACAAAATCTAGGACTAAAAGGACATTGTCCGATACCTGTCAATATGCGGGGGTCGGTATGTCTCATCACTGGGGTCATCTTTATAGGGAATCTCTTCTTCACTTATTAACACCTCATCCTCCTCCTCTTCTTCGTCTTCCTCACTGAGATAGGGGAGTAAGGAGTCAGCGGAAGTTAGATAACAAGGAGAAGCCAGAGAGCGCACGGGTGCAGAGGTGCGCGCAGAACGGGTGCTACTGCGATTCTATAGTGCGGTAAACTCGCCAAAGATTTCACGTCACCTCCACGAACGCTCTATAAACCTCCCCATGGATCACGATGCTGTCTCAAGTAACAGTAGTGTCATACACAAATAGGCACGCCATTGCACACCCTGGTTTGTACGTGTGCAGTTTGGTTACTAGATTTTTTAAACAGGTGCAGAAGCAAAGAAAAAAAAAAAAAAAAAAAAAGACCCCAAAAGACAATTGATCAACTGCTCAAGTATCGTTACTGCGTCCACCTCTGAATTGGTACACTGGGCCCGGCCAAATGCCCGCCCTGTGAATCTCTGCATTTGCATGCGAGGGAAGGTGTACGCTTACACAACCCCCTCGCGGAAAAAAAAACAAAAAACCTTTCGATGGTCACTTTTTTTCCCGTTCGCAGACAAGTCAGTCTAGATAGACTTTTAGCTTGCCCGGAGATGGGGGCGAGTTCGGGGCGTTAGCCCCCGCCCCAAATTCGGCCATCTCCAGGAAAGATCATTGTGCCTGTGTTTGCAGGGGAAACATCCAGCCTTTTTATGCTGGGTGTTTTCCTGCTTCAGCCCAGTGCCTGACCACTTCCCTGGAGCGAATGGGTCGGCGAGTGTGAAACTTGCCAAAGCCGTCCACTCCCTGTGTTTGAGCTTGCGCATAAAAGTGCATACCACGACCAATGGGAAAGAGGACGAATTCGGCCTGTAACTGAATCAGCCCCACCCTTATCATTAGGGATCACCAAATTTTTGGTCCTGTCTGATAAACATCTCACCTGATTCCAGCTGTGTATGAAGAGGGACCCTCATTGATCTCTGCAAAGTGCAAAACATGAAGAGTAAGTTCCAGCACCAATGACTTACTAGGCTGCTTATCTTACAGTAATTAACGATGTTCAGTCACCAATCAGTTCTGCCGGCTTCCAACATCTCTTCTCAGCATTGCTTACATAAAGCCAGAATCTGGCGTTTCTATAATCACTAATACCGTGCAACTTTACACCCATAGGGCTGCTATGTGTGGATGATCCGGTCCTAGATAACAAAATCTGGGGACGGTTATTTTAGCAAGCTGCGCTAGTTATTACAGAGTTTCTTAAAATACCGGAGGCGATCGCTCGCAGCCTCAAAACTCAGAGGGCAGTATTCAATGAGGCCAATTCGCCATGTTTTATGGCAAATTTGTGCTATTTTCGTGTTGGAAGGTGATTTTTTGTGTCAGAAAGTGAATCACCCTATTCAACGTGCACTTTTCGCCATCTTTCTAAGTGATTTTCGCCGTGTGTCGCCGTGTAGCAAATCGCCATCTTTTCATGGTGAAGTGGAAAGTGAACTTTTAAAATAAAGTTTTTTTTTTTTTTTTTTTACATTTGGTGTCAAAATCAGGAATTGTATTCTGTGAAGGGGCATGCTATTTTTATTCATGTGCTTATAGCACATGAATATATATTTAATAAAAAAAAATATTATTATTATTTTTTTTTACACAACAGCCAGCAGGGGGCCGGGAGCCGCTTATTAGATATTCATATATTCACTGCTCCCGATCATTACATATGCACGATCAGGAGCAGTGAATACCCGATCCCCTGCTGGCTCTCCCGGGGGGCAGCTTGTGCTGCCTGTGTCCCGGGGAGCACTCCTCCCCTCCACATACGTTCTGGGGCAGGCAGGGAGACTTCCATCTCCCTGCCTGCCGCCGTCCCCCGGCTCCCTGTGGGATGCCGCAGGGGTTAATATTCACCGCCAGGGGCAGCGAGCCCCTGCGACGTTGAATATGGGGATAGCAGGGGGACAGCGAGGCTCGGAACACGGCGACAGTGCAGCGAATCCTAAACAGGATTCGCTGCACGCCGCGATTATCTTCATTGAATACTGCCCAGAGAGTCCCCGCAGGAGACAGGACGCGCTCTGCAGCAGAGTGGTTCACAGCTGCCAATCAAAAGAGGGCAAAGGAAGAGGAGGAGACTGAAAAGAGTATGTGCTCTCCTGTCACCCTCCAATTGGTTTCAAGGGATCTAAAGCGAGCTCCTCTACTGCAACAGCCATCATTAGAGCTCTACCAACTTAAAGTGTCTAGATGGGGGTCTGATGAGCATTATAAAGGTCTCCCAATGAGGTCTGATGGCATGTGCTGGGATCTGATGAGCCTTATAAGGGGCATCAATTGCATATTATCAGTTCAGAGGTCATAGAAAACCATGCATGTGAGGGGGTCTGAGGGCATGTTGGGGGAGCTGATTTAGATACACGTTACATTTGGGATTTCCATGCACAAACATACACAAGCATGCCCACCACCACATAAATAAATGAAGGATAGCAGGTAGCATAATTTTTCCTAGTATTTCAATAGGAACATTTTGGCAAAGGGGTGCAGAGACTCTAGGGTGCCACAATCTGAGGAAGCTGAGGAACCACTGACCAACCCAGCACGTATCTCTCATCCCCAAAGCCATCTGCTGTTCTAGGATAGGCTTCCTTACAGAAGGCCCATACATAGAAGTGCCCCTACAGTTGGTGGCATATACACACATACCTATGACACAGTACACTTGGCCATACAGCATGACCTGTAGCCAATATATGGAAATAACACATTCAATTTCAAAACCCATTTACTGGGCCGATTACACAGACTTATCACGTGCATGATTGGCGTCACCGATTTTATTTTCTTACCATACACTAGGTCATCGGGTTCCGGTTCAGCCTTGCAGATGAGCTCCAACGTAGGGGACTCTGAACGTGTGCTGCGCAAGACGCCTTCCCTTACGACCGTGCGGGTCTCCACCACTTCCAGGTGCGGATCCGGAATTAATATGGGAGCCTCTATCTCCTGTACGACTACCTCCTCAACCTCACACTTTGGGGCTAAGAGGTGGGGAGAACAAATGAGAAGAGTTAGAGACCGTACAGTACAAAGGTCTATACCGCGCCCGGCCAAACGGCGGCTCTCCAGCTGTTGTAGAACTACAAGTCCCAGCATGCACTGCCACAGAGTGTTATAATTGTGGCAGAGAATGCTGGGTTGGGTCGTTTCCCAGCTGGAGAGCCACAAGTTGGCCAGACCTGGTCTACATCACCATTTGTTGGTATATGTAAATGCTTAGGGGGAGATGGAGCAAAGCTTGTAGATAGATTAAATACTACCCAATCAGCTCCTGCCCTTTTTCAAACATCCTGTAAACTGCCAGAAGCTGATTGGTTAGTACTTTAACCCTCTGCAAACTCCCTTCTGTCTCTGTTTCAATAAAAGTATTTCCAAGTGAAAGGTTTTCATCCTTAAAACAAAAGTTACTGAAAAGCGAACAGGCAAAATCCAAATAATGACTGGTTACCTAGAAAAATGCAGATGCGCCGCAAGGTCCGCAATCAATGGGTTCATCCACTATGGAGGTGGGTTTAATCTCGGTCCTCAAGGACCCCCAACAGTGCACGTTTTCCAAGTCACCTGACTTATACACAGGTGTATTCATTATTCACTGACACATTTTAAAAGATCACCTATGAGGAGGCCTGGAAAATGTGCACTTTTGGGGGTTAAATACTGCTCAGTACTACGAATCTAAAATGTATTAGTTTTGCAATAACTTATAGTTGGTAGTACATAGTTTGCTAAAGACTCACGGACCAATATTCAGAGGTGGACACTACTGTGATAATAAACATCGATGTTCTATAAACTGCGATTGAGCACAAGCCGCGCGGCCGCAGATGATCCGATGGTGCATACTCGGAAGCAACAGCAGTTCACAGAAGCCTGCACTGGGAGTAGAATTAGCATATACCCCTGCCTCAGCCGGGTGTGGTATATGGTCCCAACAGTCATTAGCCAGACGTCGGGATCCCGACTGGCCGGACTCAGACAGCGGGGCAAGCGCAACAAATCCCCTTGCGGGGTCGCTACGCTCTCAACCTATTCTACTCTCCCTCTATGGGGTTGTGGACCCCCACGAGGGAGAATAGCCGGTGGCCGTCGGGACCCAGAGTGTTGGGGCTTTGACTGTCGGGATCCCGACTGTCAACCGCCTCAGCCAATCAGGACAAATCTAGAATGAAGAGAATGTCTCAGGCTGAATGGAAATAGGCAAATGCACGCCGGGACATTGTGATCCTAGTATCTCTGCCTATGTTACTGAAACATGTAAACTCTTGTTTTCCTTATATCCTTAATTAGGATGATGCAAGCCATCTTATCTCATCACATCACATCTCGAATACCACTGCTGGAAGACACAACAAAATTGACTCTGCAGCAGAATAAAAGTGTATAGGCTAAGGAATAACAAATATGGGTTGAATATATTCCCTTTGGCGGCCTTCCGGGTACTGCCAGCTAAGCAAGCTTTGCCTTGTACCCCATGGCAATACCGTAATTGGCTGATATGTGCGCAGCTTCGTCACATCACTTTGACCTGACCAATGGAATAAGGTAATTAGATCAAGGTCCCCAACACCTTATGCTAATGTTTAGTCTAGCACTAAACATGTCCTTAACCTCTTCCCTGCCTGCTGCGTTGCTTCTAGCACAGTGTGGTCTGTATTTCAGCACTGATGCAGACCAGACCTGTGCTAGAAGCACTACATGCAGAGAGCGACACCCCAGGCAGGGAATAGGAACTGTAAAGGTTACTAGTAATTACAGCATTTTTTTTTTTTTAATGCAGAACTGGTCCTGCGTAATACACAGGTAGATGGCTGCACTGGTGGTTCAGGCGCATGCGTGTTTCTCAGCCCACTACTTCGCAGATGCAAACGGGGACGGTTCACATGCACATAACAGTTACTTATCATTATTACGTTCTAGTTATACAGCGCTGCATACTACAAAGCATGCTGCAAGGGAACATGGTATTCGCCAATTACAAACAACGATGTACAAAAACAGAAGGTGAAATTGGATCTGCCCAATTACAATCCAAAAGGGCCCATACGCTTAGCCGGGCTGCTAGGATCGCATACGATACATCGGATAAGGTCCTTTTGCATACGATGTCTCATATGCGATCACAGTTATGGCTGAGGGATCCCAATCTCAAAATCGGATCGGATGCTCACAGGACTGCGCATCAGATCACAGTCAGAGGGAAGTCACACGCAATATGGCACTTTTCATAAGATTTATCGGGCCAATGAGAAAGGGCCATGTCATTTAAGTGTACGGCGCCTTAAGTCACTCTGGGGCATCTTATTTTGTGACTCTCGGTTTAGCACACACAGGTATTACTAATGATCACACCCACCTTTATTAGCCAGCATCTCTTCTTCCAGGTAGCTGCGAATATCAAATAAATTAGATTACTGAATAACCTAAAATGCATTGCCAAAGGCCCCAAAGCTACACACCTCCTGCTGCTGTGCTCAAACACACAGGGCTCCATGCCAATGGCCCAGGTGTTACCAAGCTCCTCCTATAAGGAGCACCTGAGGTACCATGCGCAGCCCACACAGCCATGAGCCCGGGCCAGCAGGGTGAAGGCCACACCTAGCACATGCTGTAATTTAACCTCTACATGGCCACTCCCCTAGGCTAATGAGCCACACAGCCCCGCCCAGTTATGCAAACACGCTCGGAGGCCACGCCCACCACAACTTTTTCTCCCCACTCGCAGCCGCACAGTTAGTGCCACGCCCACCTACACTCCTGACCGAGCAGAGTCCACACAACAAGACCACCCCCCCTTTCCATTCGTGACATCATTCACCTGGGCCTGCCCCCAAGGCCTAGCTCCTCCTCCTCCTCCCCAGGCATTTCCCGGCGGCTTCTCCTCCTCCGCGGACACTCCGCCTTCCTCCTGCGGGAGGAGCCCCCGGTCACTGCCTCTTCCTCCCCTGCCGCCCCGTCGGCCCCCGTTGCCCGCTTCGGGCGGCCGCGCGGCTCCGGCCCTCCCGGCATCCGTCCGTCAGCACAGTCCGCTCCGTCTATTCGGCACTGCGCAGGCGCGGAGCTCCCCCTCCAGGTCAGCGCTCTTACGTCACCTGACGTGCGCCTCTTCCCCCCTACCTACCTACCTCTTCCACCATTGCTATCGACCGTGTGCGCCTGCGCATGCGCGAGATTAGTGCTGGTCGACGCTTACTTTGGGCACCGCCCACTGACCTCTGGTCCTAACCGCTGATAGGGTAGTGATGAGGCAGGGGGTGGGGCAGAGAGTCGCGCATGCTCCGTGGCGCCACTTGCTCTTCCTTGCATTCTGGGAAATGTAGTTTCATGTTGTTGTTTTTTTTTGTAACAACTTTATTCCTTATAACAATTAACAGAAGTAAAATACTTATATTACATTGCTAAGTTAAAACCGGTATGGTGGTAATTCATACATAGGCATTATAAAGTATTCTTAGGAGAGAATACTAAAGGTAAATAATGTCACATAGTCCTTACATATGGCCACAGCACAGTGTCCAGGGTGGTGAGATGCTCCTAGCAGCTATGTGACAGCAGCAGATGGGTCATTGTGTCAGTGTGATATAACTGCAGCCACTATGTGCAGCCTGATTTATCTCACATGTACACATACAACCAGTCTCTGGGTTACATAATGCATGTTATTAATACACCAAAGTCCTGTTAAAATAACTCATGGTTGCCTACCTGACCCTCTCCTTCAAGGACGAAATGCTCTGTTCCTGGACTTCCCTGGTAATGTAGGATTGCCATCACCTGTGGTGAAACACCTTTCTTAACAATTACCTAGCACCCCGCAGGTGATGGCAATCCTACATTACCAGGGAAGTCCAGGAACAGAGCATTTTCTCCCTCATGGAGAGGGTCAGGTAGGCAACCATGAAATATTTGAGTACGCTGTACACATTTGTCCTCTCTACTGGCATTATCCCAGGGTTGCCTACCTGACCGTTTCCTTCAGGGAGAAAATGCCCTGTTCCTGGACTTCCCTGGTAATGTATGATTGCCATCACCTGTGGGGAGCTAGGTAACTGATAAGAAAGGTGTTTCGCCACAGGTGCTAGCAATCATACATTACCAGGGAAGTCCAGGAACAGAGCATTTTCTCCCTGAAGGAAAGGGTCAGGTAGGCAACCCTGCATTATCCCCACAACGTGCTGTTGGAGGAACCTGCTCCTTCCACCTCTAACGTCCGACCTGCGGTATCCTGTTTTCTGCCATTGCTCCCCCCACCCCTCACACACACACACATCACAACATGCAGCCTAGTCAGCCACAGGAGTGTGGAAGGAAAGGTCTACAGTGTCGACAGTTAATAGGTCAACATGCAAAAGGTCGACATGTTGTGTCAATGTTGACACCTGACAATTAGTCAGGGTTGCCTACCTGACCTTCTCCTTCAGAGAGTAAAGCTGCCCATACACGCTGCTTTGTGGGCGTGCTGTACTAGCACAGATCACATTGCATTGCATTGCATGTTCATCCGTTGTGCATGCAATTTGATGCAATTTGATGAAAACTAAGTACAAAAAGTATGTGCTTGCACATACTTTTTGTACTTAGGTTTCATCAAATTGCATCAAATTGCATGCACAACGGATGAACATGCAATGCAATGCAATGTGATCTGTGCTAGTACAGCACGGAAAGCACGCCCTCATAGCAGCGTGTATGGGCTGCTTAAATGCTCTGCTCCTGGACTTCCCTGGTATGGTATGATTGCCATCACCTGTGGTGAAACACCTTTACCTAGCTCCCCACAGGTGCTGGCAATCATACATTACCAGGGAAGTCCAGGACCAGAGCATTTACTCCCTGAAGTAGAGGGTCAGGTAGGCAATTAGTGTAGCGTGTAACCTCGCTTCGCTCGCCATGCTTTGGGCACTTTACCGTCTCGAATCGGAGTTCGCGTGTTTGTTGAAGTATGAAAAAGTCCCAAAAATGAAAAGTGAAAACTCACATTGACCTTTTTCAGGTGTCTATCATTTTCATGTCGGTGTTTCTCTTGTATCAACGTTTTGCAGGTAGATCTCTTGTCAGTGTCGACCTTTTGCAGATAGATCTTTTGTCAATGTCGGCATTTTGCATGTAGACATTATGTCAATGTCAACCTTTTGGTGCTGACCTAGACTAAACCTAAAGGGATAGGATTAAGGATGAGGGTTAGTGTATTAGCGATAGTGTCTAGGATTAGGGATGAATGTTCGGGTATCAGCTATATGGATTAGGATTAACGGTGAGTGTTAGGGTATTAGCGTTAGGGGTTGGGACAGTGATGCCTAACCTTGACACTCCAGCTGTTGTTGAACTACACATCCCAGCATGCCCTGCATCAGTTTTAGCATGGCCAAATAGTAAAACTGTAGCAGGGCATGCTGGGATGTGTAGTTGAACAACAGCTGGCGTGTCAAGGTTAGCCATCACTGGGTTAGGATTAAGGCCTTTATTCAGATCTGATCGCAGTACAAATTTGTTTGGAAAATGGGCAAAACCATGTGCACTGCAGGTGGGGCAGATGTAACATGTGCAGAGAGAGTTAGATTTGTGTGAGTTATTTTGTTTCTGTGGGCAGGGTAAATACTGGCTGCATTATTTTTACATTGCAATTTAGATTTCAGTTTCAACACACCCCACCCAAATCTAACTCTCTGCACATGTTACATCTGCCCCACCTGCGGTGCACATGGTTTTGCCCATTTTCCAAACAAATTTGTACTGCAATCAGATCTGAATAAGGGCCTAAGGGTGAGTGTTAGGGTATTAGCATTAGAGGTTAGGATTAAGGGTGAGGGTCACAGTAATAGCGTTAGGGGTTAGGATTAATGGTGAGTGTTAGGGTATTAGCTTTAGGAGTTCGGATTAACACCACCTCCAAAACCTAACCCCACCCCCGCAGGCTAATCCTAATCCCTCTTCTTGAAGCCTAAAGGCCCCCATACACTATGCGATTTTCGGCCGATTTCATCCGATTTTGGCCCTTTGGGCCGATAAATCGGGTGAAATCGGACCAAAATCGCATGTGTTTGACATCTGATCTGATGCGCAGTCCCGTGCGCATCGGATCGGATCACGGCGTCGGACCTGCAGATCATAAGATATATCGGAATCTGAGCCATCATGGGTGCTTTTTAGCACCCACGATGTTCAGATCCGATATATCTTTATAGCAGCGCCCCCCCCCCCGCGCATTGACGGCTCCCGGCGGAGGTAGTGCAGGCGGGGACCGCAGGCGTCGCAGAGCAGAGACCGTCGGCGCGGTGGGAGAATAGGAAGAAATCCTATTCAAAAGACCGGGCGGCCGCTGATTGGCTGAGCTCAGCGGCCGCCCGGTCTTTTGAATAAGATTTCTGTCTATTCTCCCGCTGCACCGACAGTCTCTGCTCTGCGACGCCTGCGGTCCCCGCCTGCACTACCTCCGCAGGGAGCCGTCAATGCGGGGGGGGGGGGGGGGGGGGGGGGCGCTGCGGGGGGACACAGAGTTGGCAGTAACAGAGCCGGGCAGGAAAAGCTGTCAGCGCTGAAAAAAAAAAGTCCATACAATGAATGGGCAGCCTGTGATTGGCTGAGCGCTCTCTCAGCCAGTCAGCAATTGTCTGAGAGAGCCCTCAGCCAATCACAGGCTGCCCATTCATTGTATGGGCTTTTTTTTCCAGCACTGACAGCTCGCGCCTCCCCCTGCCCGGCTCTGTCACTGTCCCCCGCAGCGTCCCCTGCACGCTGCCTTAGCAGCGCCCCCCACCAACAGCCCTGTTCTGCAGCCCCCCCCTGCTCCCTGGGTTTACATGTGATAAATCGAGACGATTTATCACATGTAAAAAATGGCACATCAAGTGCCAATCTTATCAAGCTCCCCCGGGGAGCTGCCGGGGAAGCTCAGGGGGAAGTCGGGGGCGACTTGTCCTCAGGACAAGTCGCCCTAGTGTATGGGGGCCTTTATTCTAACCCCCCTCCCTGCAGCCTAACCCTAACCCTCCCCCCATTCCCGGCTGCCTGCTCCCACTCCTCCTATACGTGCTGATTGGGATGCCAGCTGTTGGTATACCGGCATCAGCATCCTAACCCTTACGAAGATCCGATAGTGGTTTACTGAAGGCAGTTGGGACGCTAGCGTTGGTACAGTATATTGGACTTTGACATCCTGACTGCCGAGATGTTAACCACATCCCTGGTAGGGTAATACTGTAGTTGTAAGGGGTGTGGTATAGGGTTCTGACAGTCATTAGCCGACGTCAGGATCCCGACTGGCTGGACTCAGACTGCATGGCGAGCGCAACAAAGCCCCTTGCGGGCTTGCTGTGCTCGCCACCTATTCTATGCTCCCTCTATGGGGGTCATGGACCCCCATGAGGGAGAATAGCCGGTGGCCATCGGGAACCCATCTGTCTGTGTTTTAACAGTCAGGATACTGATGTCGGGTAAATGACTGTCGGGACCCCGTCCGGCACCCGTTGTAAGGGTTAGGATTAAAGGTTCAGGTATTTGGGTGTGGATTATGTCATATGAACAAAATACTCATGGCTAGGCTACCGAGGTCCTGCTGGGGAGAGTTTCCAGGGTGGAGCGCAGGGGCCGTAGGGAAAATAATTAACAGGCAGATGTGTAGCATTAAAGTAATATGTACAAGCAGGATACCAACAAGGTTCTCATGGTCATGACCTAATATGACTTTTAGGGGTAAATTTACTAAGATGGGAGTTCTATTGAAGATGGGAAATTGCCCATAGCAGTCAGATTCTATCTATAATCTTGTAGACCAGGCAAATCCAAACGATGTTCCTCCAGCTGTTGTGAAACTACAAGTCCCATCATGCCTTGCCACAGTTTTGCTATCAGGGAATGCTGAAACGATGGCAAGGCATGCTGGGATGTGTAGTTTCACAGTTTGGACATGCTTGTTTTAGAAGGAACTAAATAAATAAGGATTGGTTGCTATGGGCAACATCACCATCTTCAGTAGAACTCCTATCTTAGTACCCCAGGTTCTGATTTGCTCGTGGGCCAGTTAGCCGAAGGAAAATGTTGACCATCGATCGTGACACCATCAATGGTCATCCAGCTTGTATTTTTTTTTTTTTTGTGGTTTTCTTTTGTGCTACCATCGATGTCAATAATCGATGAGAACCGCACTAATGGCCACCCCTGGCTAGGATGGCTGTGCTTATAACTATGAAATAATAATAAATAAAAAAAACGGCTGTTAAAACGGAGCTGTCTTTATTTCTTCCTTTTGAGGGGTGTCAACGTCTCTACACAAACCTTAGGAGCTTACGTTCTAGTAAATAGAAAAATAAATGGATCGTAACGTATGGATCTGATCGTAACCCCCTCGCAATTCGACTAACAGGAAGCCAGTGTTAGGGGGTGGTAACCTGACATTTTCTGGGTGTGTCAGAATATACGCAGGCGTGCCTATGCATTCACAGGGATTGTGTGTGATGTCATCGCCAGCCTCCATCAGCCTGATTCTGTTGCATAGTTGTGGGGGTGTGGTTCATTGGGTCGACCACAGAAAGGTCGACAGGCCTTACGTCAACACAGTCAAAAGGCCGACATGGCTTTAGGTTGACAGGATTGTTAGGTCGACACAAGCATTCGGTCGACATTGGGATGGGAGACAGTCAAAAGGTTGACATTGAGTTTTCACTTTTTTTCACCCCCAGATGTTGACACAGTTGACATGGCATGGACACCATATCGGCACACTATTCTATTCTCCCTCCACACCCTAGTGGATAGTAGGGCATGAAATACCGCCTGTCAGTATGTCGGCTCAAAAAATGTATAAATTAAAAACCCATGTCAACCTTTTGATTGTCGACCATGCCAATGTCGACCCAATGCTTATGTCAGGGATCTTTGGTTGACATGCTTATGTGGACCTAAAGCCATGGTGACCTTTTGGTGACCTAAAGCATGTCAACTTTTTTTTTTGATCGACCTACTGACCCATACCCTTGCTGACAGACCTGATTACACTCCACACTGTTTGGGAACTGTGCTGTTCATCAGCAGCTCATGCAAGTACAGCAGGGTCAATGCTGGTCTCTCATTCCAGTCCCCCAGCTGCCACTCACCATAAATGGGGAGGTTTGGGGGCGCTCCTCTGTTGCAGCAGGGCTGCCTGTCACTCAGCCTGGTGGAAGGTTTCAGCAGCAGTGGCGTCACAGAGAGGGGCGGGGACTGTGGCTCCGCCTCCAGGCAGGAAGTCTCCCAAGGACACCTCCGGTCTCCGTCTCCTGTCGGTACCTGACGCCGGCTCTATCACACACTTGCCGCAGGTGGGAGCTGCTGGTAAGCGCTGACCCCCTTCTATCACCGCTGCCCTAGTCACCTCCCAGCTGTGTCCTCTCACTGGGGCCCGGTGGCTGGGGCCTGCTCCGGGCATGGCTGCCGTCTCCTCAGCTCAGGGTCAATGACAGGAGATTCAGCAGCCAGAGCAGCTCCACTCTTCCTTTTTCCCCTCAGGACCACCATAATGGTATCCTGTTGATAGGTATATAGTGTCTAGGTAGACCATCAATAGGTCGACCTATTGAAAGGTCGGCATTAGTTTTTCCCTTTTTAATTTTTTGGACTTCTTCATACTTTCTTCGTTTGGGAATGTTAAAGTGCGCCATGCGATGGTACATGCTACAATAAATGGATGTCTATGTTGACCGGTGTCGACAGTGACACCAAAAAAATGTAAAAACTCATGCGTACTTTTTTTATGTGTCTACCGTTTGCATGTCGACATTTCGCTGTAGACATTTCCTTGTACATCCCACTATAATGGTCAGTCAGCGTCCTCTTTTAAACTGTTGAGGCTGGATGTGTCCCAACTAGGGTTGCGTGCTGCTCTGTAGACAGCGCTAGGGATGGACATTCGAAGTTCACCATCAAATGATGGGTGGGATCCCACTATTGAAACTTTCGCTGTGATGGTAAGTTACCATTGCATCAAAAATTTGTGATTAAACAAATTGTCATATGATTGGCACATGTACAAAAAAAACACGTCACTAATGCTGGCATGAGATGGGACTGGGGGCAGGGCCCGGAATGGTGTCAGGACTGGGGGGCGGGCCTGGAGTGGGCAGAGAGCAGCAGCCATAGGTGGCTCCGCTCTCAGCGTATTCTTTAAAAAAATTAGGCTACAATCTTAACACCATCGGTTCATTACCATTCAAAGGCGCCAAACTTTGGAATGGCGCCATTGAATGGTAAGAAAACTACCATCACGAGTAAAACATTGATGGTCTGTAAACCTTGACCATCGATGTCCATCCTTAGCCTTTGCGCAGTTGAGTGTCTTGGATAACCACAGGCTGGCTCTTCACTATAACTGTCCCCAATGTACCATGTAAGGCAACCTGATTAGCTGCATCCCCCCCTTCCGAATCCCTCTATGGAGCTCCATACACTTTACCGTTCACAATCGTAGTTCATGGGGAAGTTCAAACCATTTTATAAAAAATCCCCCAAAACTCATGTCAACATCTTGCTTGTGTCGATCGTATGCTGCCAGCCTACCGTATGGATCCCTGCTGTTCTTACCCCCAGCAACAGGAGAATCCTGACATGATTGCCAGTGTTGAGCAGGGTAAGGGTGTCTAAATCAGGGATGGCCATCGGTATGGTCGCCATTGATGATTACCATTGATGGCGATAGTGGCCATCAATAGTTGTATACTATGCAGTTGATATCCATCGATGGCTTTAACTATGTTCATCTGTTCTCTTTGACTGATTGCTCTACAGGCCAATCAGAATCTGGGGGCGGGACTTCATCAGTTTTCGTGGCAGGACTATGCTCCATGTCCCGGTCCCTTGGGGAAAATTAAAAAATTCAGTAATGCTCTGCCATCGATGAATGGAAACCATCCGGTTCTCCGCCATCGATGCCAAAAGAATTCCACATCGGCCATAAACCATTGATGATTACGAAAGGTCGATGGTCATCCCTAGTCTAAACACCTGGTTTATGAACCACTGCTGAGTTACTTGAGTTTCCTAGTCACAAGGTATCCAATACAGCAGACAGCGACACCCCAGGCAGGGAGGAGGAACTGCATGCGTTTTGGAAGATGCAGGGAGCTAGAATGAACACTAGATTTGGTTATAGGTGAAATGTCACATTTTCCTAGTATACATTTCTGGTTTAATACTACAGCACTAATTGCTTTTCATCATTCTCTCATCCTAGAGTCATGCCGTTTATTGATCTTCAAACCAAACTCGGGATCAATATAGACAAATGGATGCTGCTGCAAAGCTCTGCGCAGCCGTTTGGTTTTGTCTCACGTTGCCACGCGTTTGAGAAAGATTGGGTGGAGTGCAGCAGTGGCATTGGGGCCATCCGAGCACAGAAGGAGTGTAAACTGGAGTATGAAGACTTCATTGAGTGTATGAACAGACACAAAACGGTGAGTTGTCCCCGGTGATTGATGACCCGCCCACTTTTTAGGTGCGTTGGGTGGCCTCTAATGCTGCCGGGCAGTCAGTAGCGGATGACTGAGACGGTGGCTGCAGGCAGGGAGCAAGGCTTTCTTCGGCTCCGTTCCCAGACGAGTCGTGTGGGCAGGCTGACGTAATGATGTCACATGCCAGACCCGCCCAAGGTGCCATGATGTCACATGCTGGACCCGTCCAACGCATCATGATGTCACGTTATGGAGATAACATGACGTATTCTCTTCATACATTTTTTCAGATGTCAAAATAAGTCTGTTACCATTTCTCAATGTTCTGTTTTTACTTTTCGTTTATAGAAAATGGCGATTTGTGTTTTTTTGTTTTTTTGTTTTTTTCTTTTTCTGCGCAAGGCCAAAATGACACCGTAAATAATTATTGCAGATGTTACTGTAGGGGTAGTGATTTGTACAATCACTGATATAGGGCTGCCATCATTATTATCAATTATGGGGCCCGAATTGGACAATATTGGCAGCCTGCATGCACACAGTGCCCTGTATGAAAGAAACAAATGCACACATATTGTAAGGCAAAACCCAAACGCAAACATAGACCCCAGCAGAAAAAACCTCAAATGCAATAATAGGCCTCCACAGGAAAAACCTCAAATGCAATAATAGGCTTCCACAGGAAAACCCCTCAAATGCAATAATAGGCCTCCGCAGGAAAACCCTCAAATACAATAATAGGCCTCCACAGAAAAACCTTCAAATGCAATAATAGGCCTCCACAGGAAAAACCTCAAATGCAATAATAGGCCTCCACAGAAAAAAACCATCAAATGCAATATTAGGCCTCCGCAGAAAAAACCTCAAATACAATAATAGGCCTCCACAGAAAAAAACCCTCAAATACAATAATAGGCCTCCACAGAAAAAAACCCTCAAATGCAATAATAGGCCTCCACAGAAAAAACCCTCAAATGCAATAATAGGCCTCCACAGGAAGAAAAACCCTCAAATGCAATAATAGACCTCCACAGGAAGAAAAACCCTCAAATGCGATAATAGACCTCCACAGGAAGAAAAACCCTCAAATGCAATAATAGGCCTGCACAGAAAAAAAAAACTCAAATGCAATAATAGGCCTCCACAGAAAAAAACCCTCAAATGCAATAATAGGCCTCCACAGAAAAACCCTCAAATACAGTAATAGGCCTCCACAGAAAAAAACCCTCAAATACAGTAATAGGCCTCCACAGAAAAAACCCTCAAATGCAATAATAGGCCTCCACAGGAAAAAACCTCAAAATGCAATAATAGGCCTCCACAGGAAAACCACTCAAATGCAATGATAGGCCTCCACATGAAAAAACTCAAATGCAATAGGCCTCCACAGAATAAAACCTCAAATGTAATAATAGGCCTCCACAGAAAAAAACCCTCAAATGCAATAATAGGCCTCCACAGGGAAACCCCTTAAATGCAATAATAGGCCTCAACAGAAAAAACCTCAAATGCAATAATAGGCCTCCACAGGAAAGACCTCAAATTCAATAATAGGCCTCCACAGGAAAAACCTCAAATGCAATAATAGGCCTCCACAGGAAAAACCTCAAATGCAATAATAGGCCTCCACAGAAAAAAAAACCTCAAATGCAAGAATAGGCCTCCACAGGAAAAAGCTCAAATGCAATAATAGTCCACCGCAGGGAAACAATACAAACTCATAAAAACCCCAAATAGAAACGTAGGCCCCTGCAGGGAAAAAAACAAATGCGCACACACAGGCCACTGAAGGAGAAAAAAACCTACACGCCTGCAGGAATAAAAATAAACATACACGCGTGCTCCCCACCAGAAAAAAAAATCCAATTCACCCACATGCTCGTGAAGGAAAAAGCCCAAATTAACTCATAAGCCACCGCAGGGCTAAACCGAAACTCGCACACAGGCAGCTGCAATACGGACACAAATACAAACCTACAGAAAAAAAAAAACCATAGGCCCCTGCAGGCCAAAACCGCTGTCCTCTCAAGACAATGATCTGCGGTTTGGGATGCTGACTCCATTAAGGGGGGGCTAAAGTGACACGAAATTATGCGATTTCCATCATTTTTATCCCTCCCCCAAACTGCAGTGAATGCTGGCATTAATGTCTGTGGTCGGGGGCAATGCGGGTGGCAGGGGGAGATCTGGGGGACGGGAAAATGTGGGGGACTTACTCACCTTTCAAGGAGGCTGGGAGCGTAGGCAAGTATTTTGTATATCGTGGTGCAGTGGTGTCAAACTCATGGCCCTCCAGCTGATGTGGGACTACACGTCCCAGCATGCCCTGCCACAGTTTTAGCAATCCATTATATAGAATCTGTGGTATGGCATGCTGGGATGTGTAGTTCCACAACAGCTGGAGGGCCATGAGTTTGACACTACTGTCGCGGTGTGACCCAGCATGATCACTCATATGTCTTTCTTTCAGTTGGAACGGTTGCGCACCATTAAGAACCAGATGGAAAAGTTGGAGAAGGAAGGAAAATACAAGGCCCCGGATTTTAGTAAAGATGAGAATACCCCGTAATATCCTGAAATAGGATACAGGGACACTGGCACAGTGCACCACAATATTACGTCTGTGTTGTGTTATATTGAACAATAAATAATGCAGACAAGTCCCTTGTACAGATGCCTGTGTAATTACTGAGAGAACTGGAGCTAGATAGTAAATATTGAGCTCTCCCTTGTCCTGGACCCCAGGGATCCGTACATGGAGCAGTGTTCTCTAATAACCTTGTATGCCTTATTTCAGATGACACACCAGGACGGGTAACACAAATGGTTGCGGATCTACTCTAAGTTGTCTTGAGCAAAGGTCAAGATTGTGGCAATTGCAGTTTCAACTGCAAAATCATGCAATTGGGTCTAACACCTAAAGGCTAAATAAAGGGGGTGCCGGATGACCTCGGGGTTCTGACAGTCAGTATGCCGACATCGCAATCCTGACTGTTAAATGCATAGTATGGAGCAGAGGCGGTAATGGGGGGGACATGGTAAGAAACTTAAAATATATGAAGGGTATTACCAAGGTCTAGGAGGGAAACATTCTTCAAATGAAGAAGTATTAGAACAAGAGTACATGCACTGACACTTGGGGGGAGGTGCAGTTTCTGCGTGGGTGACTGATCGGAGTCAGGCTCTGCAAAGGCCCATGGGAGGAGGAGCTACTGTAGCTGGGCATTCGCAGCAGCAGCAGCCTTCCTCCAGGACCAGGGGACATGCTTGTTATTGGCAGTCAGACAGTGAACCCCCCCCCCCCCCCCGCCCCGTCTGTATTTTTATTGCTGACTCCACTCCGGTGCTCGCTGCGCTCCCGTGGCTATCTATTTGGAGTCCAAACAAGCAGCTACAACAGAGCTGTCTGGAGCCGACACCCGTCATCCAACAGCAGGCAGAGTGCCTCTACTGATAGGAGCTCACCAACTAAGGACATAACTGCAGCTTGCCCAATCAGATGGGTTTACTCTGGGGGGGGGGTCCGGACCTACAAAATTCTGATCATAGGATGTAATGGTGTGCGTCATACCGCCCAAACCATGCCTTGTAAATCATTGCCCCTGGCGACAGCCTGCACAGCCGCCGTACTTGTGTGCCGGCCCATATGTGCAATGTTGGTGCTGTTCTTTCATCTGAGAGCATTCTACCACATTAAACCCATTCTATGCACTGGAGGACTGCTGTGGTGGCCTTCTCGCAGAGGTGTATGGCCATAAGACCCCCCCCATGAGTCGCCAGGACCTTCTTGGGCGGCAGGGTGGAATATTACCGCCCAGGACCACATTGTAAAATGTGATCACACCGGCGGGATGTATCAAATTTGAGGGCGCAGGGGCAGGGCTCCGAAAGGAGCCCGTCCCTGCGAATCACTGACCTGGAAGCTGGGGCCTCTGCGCACGCATGATTATGCGGTGACCCCCGATGACCACAGGCTCATAGGCTACAATGGGCTATGGCCATTTCAGAATGGCGTTAGCCCAGGGATGCGAAGCCGGGCTGCCCGATGTTGATACATCGGGCAGCTTCGCATTCCCAATAGAAACCTATGCGGTCCCCTTTTGATGCATTGGGGGTTACTTAATATTTAACCTTAACACTAACCCCCCATACACTGCATCCTAACCATCTCCTCTTAAAACCTAGACCCCCACCATTTTTTTAGTGCATAAACCTGACCCCCCCCCCCCCCCTCAACGCTGGTGTTGTGGGCACCAGCCAGGAACTCAGCGCCAGTATTTCACCCCCCCCCCCCCCTGTAGCCAACATGGTGACTGCATCTTTTAACTAGTAATAGAATGAACAGCAGTGTGACAGAGTAGCACCACCCCCAGCATTACCTCCGACATCCTGCCAGGGGCTTTAACATTGGGGAATGGAGCAGAGTACCTGGGCACTTGTACCAATGAGATTGTGATTATCAATCGTCAACAAGAATTGTAGTGAATCCACAATATTGGCCTTTGAGTGCCTCGGCTCTGATAAGTGATGTGAAGGCGCTCCCCTGAGAGTAATTAAAGGCAGGGTTGCCTACTTTTGAAAAATAATTTCAGGGAGAAACTTAAAAGGATGTCGTTTCTAGGGGCGGACCTTGCGTTGCTGGGGGGGGGCATGAGTCATCGGGGTAAGCCATGGCTGAGACAAAGGTTACATAACTTTAGTGATTAGCTCTTATATAATATATTATTATAGTTCATTTGGAATCCTTGGGGGAATACTGAGAATCCGACAACAAAAAACACAATGGGCATAATTACTTTTTTAGAGCAGTAAACGCATAACTAAAACATATTCCAGGTGAGGATATTAGCGCAGGAGATGGGCACTTAGAGGACCAAGCAAGTGTCAGTAAGGCCCCTCAGTCCATGCACATTGCACACTTGTACCCCGAGATTTACTGAATCAGAAGTTGGATGCAGATTATATCATGGCAGCAGCGCTGAAGTTTCCCCCACTAGGGACAAAAGCACGGCAGCCAGTGGTGTCAGAGAGGCTGGGAGACACCAGGGAGAGATGCAGGGAGCGAATCCCATGCCCCGGCTCCTGTGTATCACCGTGACCGCTCAGCAGCTTCTCTGCCGGGCACCCTGCTCCACCTACACTGCCAGCAGCAGCATATTCCCAGGATATAGCCAGGAGCTGCTGCAGCGTCGCTCTGTGCTACAGTACATAGCCTTGCTGGTAAGCCGGGAGTGAGAGTGAAGGGGTGAGAGTACTACTTACTCGCAGTTCTTTAGAGCAGTCACAGCGGCATCGCGTTGGCGGCGTCAAGGGGACAGTGGCGTGATCTCGCGCATATGCACATTGCAGAAGATCACGTCGCGGCTGTGGGAGAAAAGGGTCCTCTCCCGGGAGTCCGTGAGATGACCCAGGATTCCGGGAGTCTCACGGACATTCCGGGAGAGTCGGCAACCCTGATTAAATGTATAATGGAAAGAAGAAGAGCACTCTGTCTGGGGGCACGCTTGTTAAAACTTAACCTTTAATTATCTATATTTTAAAAAATACTTATTTTAGCAAAATAGTCATCATTAAACACATAAATGGCACAAAAAACACGTACAAAACATGGGTACTTATGTAATATCTGGGCTCCCGATTTTCTTATGAGACCGCATCCCCTCGCGGGGCTCGCTGCGCTCGCCACGCTTCGGGCACGGTGGCTCGCTGCGCTCGCCACACTATATAAAATCAACTCCATGCGTAGTTGGATAGTAGGGGTATGAAAAAATGGGGTGCATTTAACATGGGAGCCCAGATAATACATAAGTACCAAAACATGAAATATAAATGATCTCTGTTTGTAAGATGTATATTAGACCAGGGTTGCCGACCCTCCCGGAATTTCCGGGAGTCTCCCGAAAATCGGGTACACCCTCCCGGCCCCCGGAAGGGTGGGCAACCCTCCCGGATTCAGGGGGGACCCCCGGATTGCGGCATTAAAGTGCCGCAATCCTCGGGTCTCAGAGGAGGGGGCGAAGCTAAAACGGCAAAATCGCATCATTTTAGCCCCGCCCCCTCCACGGAGATCACTGAATTCTCTGCTTTAACAACATGGGGGCGGGGCTTAGTGATGTCACTCGTAAGCCCCGCCCCCTGAGCGGCTGCTGAAACTCTCCTCTCCGTGCTTCTCCCGGAGAGAAGAATCTTAAAGTCGGTAACCCTGTATTAGACTGGTTAATCAATAGCAAATGTGTCTTCTGTACCAGTCAGAATTCAGTCATAAACAAGAAACTGTACCTGCCAGTAATTAAACACTGATGTTAGACACCTCAATGTGTATGGTAAACCGCAAATATATGAGGCAAAATAGTATAGGGTCAATGCCTTTTAAAGAAGTTTTGGTACTTGTTTAGTTTTAATGCGACAGCATGGCCGCGCGCCTGAGTCCCCTTGCGGGGCTCGCTGCACTCACCAACGCTACGGGCTCGGTGGCTCGCTACGCTCGCCACACTATCTAAAATCAATTCGATGCCAACGTGGATAGTCAGTAGCGCACGCAGGGGGGGTTTCTGAGTACCCAGAATCTGAGGGGTCTAGTCTGAAAGCTGAGGGTCCCCTCTTTCCATGGGTACAATAATTTAAAAAATCGGCCCTGGGGAACCGGAGATATCCAACTTCAAACAGTGGTCCCCATCCAAGCCTGTTAATTGCTCTCCCCAGTCAGATATTTCAGGTTCTTTCTGACTTATAGTTTTTCTGAGGATATATTCCAAAAGCTGGGACTCTCCCCCTTTGAGGGACACTAGAAGCTGGTCTCTACTGTGCCCAGAACCAGATATACAGTATCATCCTTCAAGCAGCTCCAGCTCCACACACCTGGTATGTAGTTTTATATACTCGTTGGTGGATTGCTCTGCCTACTGAACTCTGATCCCCTAGTCCCCAATACCATTAGGTATGTGGGATTCTCTAAGAATTATAGTTCCAGGAACTGGAGATATCTGCAGTCAAGCAAGCTGTCCTCCCACCAGAAAATTATGAATAATAAGCCCACTCCACTATACACCCCTCCTCTGCATATTAAACATCCTCTACCACCCTGGAAGTTATGTATTGGGGCCCCTTTATTCAGCCCAATGCCCCCTTCTCGCATCTCATCTCCCACCATCTGTGCAGTAAAGGGGTAATTAGTGGAAATTACTGATCCAGGCCCTACATGCTGAGCGGTTGATATAATACCCCCTACCACCCGTGGGACATCAAAGCTTCCGCTCATAGCACCCCCCACCCCTACAGCTAGAGGATAGATAGGGGCCCCAATACATTGCTATGCCCAGGGGTCTACACTGCGGTTATATATATATATATATATATATATATATATATATATATATATTATTATTATTATTTATATACATTTGGTCTATCTATAATACTTTAACTGACCCGGCATATACTGGGTCACCTAAGTGTCCATCTCCGTGCTTTTCTCCGCCCCTCTGGAAACCCCCTTTCTGAAAATCCTGCGTTTGCCCCTGATAGTGGGGTATGAACTATCCATGTTGGCATGGAGTTTATTTAGTTTATTTTAGAAAGTTTGGCAAGCGCCAAACCCGGAAGTAGCGTGCGGCCATGCTGCTGCTGTGAAACTAAACAAGTACCGAAGTTTTTAGTCTGATGAATAGTTTTTGAGAAAATAAATAGGCCCGTAATATCTGCGGGGATCTGTAGAGATAAAAACAATTTTATGTGTCTGTTATTTTATGTCACTCTGGTGCCATCTAGTGGTCTTAATCATAGAAGGTATAAAAAGTAGAAAGAAAAGGCAGAAAAATAGGGTTGTGTCAGTATAGGAGGGAGAAACAGAACGGCGGCCCCAGTGGCGCTTTAGGAAGCGCTGGAACCTGCTGTGTGGCGGGAGCTGCATATAAGTTATTGCTGCAGCTGCCACACATTAAAGACTCTCCGCAGACCAAGGTAGCAGCGGTTTCTCAACCAATCACCGACACCAGCAGCACTTCACTGCCAGCGCCGGAAGAGGACCACTACTGTGATATGCACCTCCTCCTGCACACAACACATTTGTTGGCAAGCTGCTCAATCAGATTGTGATGTCACTGAGGTGCTAAAAGGGAGGGGTAATTCTGGTTAGTCCCTGCACCCTGTGTGTCACCCCCCTACAGTCCCCTGCACCCTGTGTGTCACCACCCTACAGTCCCCAGCACCCTGTGTGTCACACCCCCCACATACCCTGCGTGTCACCCCACCTACAGTCCCCTGTACCCTGCATGTCACCCCCACACAGACCCTGCATGTCACACCTATACAGTCCCTAGGGTTACCACCTTTTTGTTGAGAGATTCCTGGACATTGGCCCGCCCCTTGACACACCCACTGACCCATCCCAGCCCCACCCCCAGACCCGCCCCCAGACCCGCCTTATGTTGATTTTTTTTAAACCTTTGCTTCCATTTCATTCTTGATTTTGCATACCATAATTCCAGTTACATGTTATATCACATACATTAATGGCCATTACAAGTTATGCCACACATCGTGATGCTAATTCCGTGTTATGCCATATACCGCAATGGCCATTACACATTATGCCAGGACTCAACAGAATATTTGCACAGGATGGTCAACATGGACAGTGCGCGCCGAAGGCGCGCGTCAAATTTTTGACATAATCCCGACACACCGCAAACCCATTATATAGTATACCACATGCCATAATGGCCATTACAAGTTATGCCACACATCGTGATGCCAATTACGTGTTATGCCATGTACTGCAATGGCCATTACACATTATGCCAGGACTCAACAATTTTTTTGCAAAGGATGGACAACATGGACAGTGCGCGCCGAAGGCGCGCATCAAAATTTTTGACATAATGCCGACACACCGCACACCCATTATATAGTATACCACATGCCATAATGGCCATTACAAGTTATGCCACACATCGTGATGCCAATTACGTGTTATGCCATGTACTGCAATGGCCATTACACATTATGCCAGGACTTAACAATTTTTTTGCAAAGGATGGACAACATGGACAGTGCGCGCCGAAGGCGCGCAGCAAAATTTTTGACATAATGCCGACACACCGCACACCCATTATATAGTATACCACATGCCATAATGGCCATTACAAGTTATGCCACACATCGTGATGCCAATCACGATGTATTATTCCATGTACTGCAATGGCCATTACACATTATGCCAGGACTCAACCAAATTTTTGCACAGGATGGAAAACATGGACAGTGCGCGCCGAAGGCGCGCAGCAAAATTTTTGTCATAATGCTGACACACCGCACACCCATTATATAGTATACCACATGCCATAATGGCCATTACATTTTATGCCACACACCGTAATGCCCATTGCACGTTTTAATGAACTTTGTAATTCCGATTACTCATAAGCCCACACATGATGCCCATGACATACTATATAACACACCGTAATGCCCATTACATACTATATAACACACCGTAATGCCCATTACATACTATATAACACTGCAATGCCCATTACATACTATATAACACACCGTAATGCCCATGATATACTATATAACACCGCAATGCCCATTACATACTATATAACACTGCAATGCCCATTACATACTATATAACACTACGCAATGCCCTTGACATACTATATAGCACCGCAATGCCCATGACATACTATATAACACCGCAATGCCCATTACATACTATATAACACTGCAATGCCCATTACATACTATATAACACTACGCAATGCCCTTGACATACTATATAGCACCGCAATGCCCATGTCATACTATATAACACCGCAATGCCCATGTCATACTATATAACACTAAGCAATGCCCATGTCATACTATATAACACTAAGCAATGCCCATGACATACTGTATAACACACCATACACATTTGACACATAAGTGCCACTTACCTATATGCTCAATGCCAGGGGCTTCATGCCGATGCCAAGGTGGACTGAATTTGCTCGTTGCCGAGGGGGATAGATCTGTGCCTCTGTGCTCGTTGCCGAGGGGGATAGATCTGTGCCAGTGTGCTCGTTGCCGAGGGGGATTGATCTGTGCCAGTGTGCTCGTTGCCGAGGGGGATTGATCTGTGCCTCTGTGCTCGTTGCCGAGGGGGATTGATCTGTGCCTCTGTGCTCGTTGCCGAGGGGGATTGATCTGTGCCTCTGTGCTCGTTGCCGAGGGGGATAGATCTGTGCCTCTGTGCTCGTTGCCGAGGGGGATTGATCTGTGCCAGTGTGCTCGTTGCCGAGGGGGATTGATCTGTGCCAGTGTGCTCGTTGCCGAGGGGGATTGATCTGTGCCAGTGTGCTCGTTGCCGAGGGGGATTGATCTGTGCCTCTGTGCTCGTTGCCGAGGGGGATTGATCTGTGCCAGTGTGCTCGTTGCCGAGGGGGATTGATCTGTGCCAGTGTGCTCGTTGCCGAGGGGGATTGATCTGTGCCAGTGTGCTCGTTGCCAAGGGGGATAGAAACCCCCTCCCCCGCCTGCGGGAGGCAGACAGGCTTGTCAGTGTGCCTGTGCCTGCCTGCCCGTCCCCTCACGTCTCCCCCGCTGTATTCGCGGGAGAGACGTGCTGCTGTGCTGTATGATTTTAACATTTCTAACTCCCGCTGCTGGACCGCTAGCCAATGGCCGTTCGCGGTCCAGCAGCCAATCAACTGGTGGCTGCTGGACCGCGAGCGGCCATTGGCTAGCGGTCCAGCAGCATATGCAGCACCGCAGCAGCACGTCTCTCCCGCATACACAGCGGGGGAGACTTGAGGGGACGGGAGCAGGGCAGCGGGGGAGCGGGGAGACGAGGGGGCGGCGGCGGCGGCGGGCGGGTTATTCCCGGACTATGTATAGTCCGGGAAAGCCACCCGTCCGGACTCCGGACGCCGGTCTTAATTACCGGACTGTCCGGAGTAATCCCGGACGGGTGGTAACCCTAACAGTCCCCTGTGAACCCTGTATGTCACCCCCACAGTCCCCTGCACCTTGCTTGTCACCACCTATACAGTCCCCTGCACCCTATGTCACCCCACCTACAGTCCCCTGCACCCTGTATGTCACCCCCTACAGTCCCCTGCACCCTGCTTGTCACCATCTATACAGTCCCCTGCCCCCCGTGTGTCACATCCGCCAGTCTTCTGTGTCCTGTGTGTTGCTTCCTCTCACAGTTCCCTGCACTCTGCATGTCGCCCTCTACAGTCACTACACCCTATGTGTTACCCCCTAGACTTCTTCACCTCATACTTTCCTACATCCAGCAAATCGTGTCCCCCTCCCAACCCCCTGGAAGTCTCCCGCACAGCCGCAGCCCCTGCTCCCCCGCGGTATAAAATTCAGAAGTACGTGGGGAAGGGGTGGGGCTAAAATTTTGCACCGTTTTTGCCCTCCCCCAATCCTTGGACCCGTGAATTAACATGGCTGGCTGTCATGGGGCGGGGCTTGGTGATGTCAGCCTCGCACCAAAATGTAGCCTCCTCCCACCCCCCTTAACTTCTCTCCGAGCTTTTCCCGGAGAGGAGTTATAAGTAGGCAGGCATGCGTCACCCCCTAACTTTGTGAAAAACCTTAACCCCAAAAGGCACTACACTGGCACATGCACATCTAATATAACAAACCCCAATTCTTAATTCTTCCTCTACCCTGAGTTACGCCTTCCCAAAAATCCCCTCATAGACTACATGGGATAACGGTCCTAAAAAGCCATACAGGAAGTAGCAGAAAAAAAACTGACAGTTAAAACTTTAGTTTACTCCCAATTCCTCATTTTTTACTATTTTCCCCTAAAATTTGGCAAGCTTCACCGGGTGACGATTCTACAAGTTCAAGCCAAATTTCAGCTCAGTACGTTAAACCAGTTTTGAGGTGTAGCCCCTCAAACACCATGACCCCATCTCTGAAGCTCCCTAAGGTAGATTTCAGTTGGTTCGGTTAGGTTATGATCACTAGAGCCTATTTGCATGGCTGACAAAACACTGCCATCTCCAAACTCTGGAGCCAGCAATGAGCCAATGAAGCACCAGCAGGGGGCAATACAGAGACGGCCCAGCGTCCGCTCTCCCTGCGCACCACAACCGGGCCCGGTTGTGCTGCAATTATCCACCAGTGACCTCCTGCAGTTCCTGGCAGTGTATGTCTGCCGGCGGTGTTCCAACCTGAGAGACATGACCCCAGAGAAAGTCATCTACTGGATGAACGTTGTTGACACCTGGCTTCTGAAACGCGATCAAGCGCACAGCTTCATCACTCCAACCAACGTGGTATTTGTGTACATGATCTGCAGAGAGGCTATCGGTGACCACCTGGACAGTGAGGACGAGGTACGAACCACCTTCCTCTCCTGCCTCTATGTGGCATACTCCTATATGGGCAGTGAGACACAGTACCCTGCGATAGCCTTCCTCGGAGAGAATGACAGCGCCAGGTCCTTCTGGGACAGAGTCCTGACCATCGTAGACTGCACCAGTGCCAAAATGCTGAAGATCAACGCAGACCCTCATTACTTCATAGAGGTGCTCCAGGACCTATGTAATAGGGGTACGGGGACAGGAAAGGAGCCAGAGGTGCCGTGTGTGTCCCCATCTGCTGACGCCTTGGATGAGGAGAATGCCAAGGATGTCGTTGCCAACCCTGGACCCAGCAATGGACCAGAGCAGGTGCCCCAGGACCTGTGTAATAGGGGTACGGGGACAGGAAAGGAGCCAGAGGTGCCGTGTGTCTACCCAGCTGCTGACACCTTGGATGAGGAGAATGCCAAGGATGTCGTTGCCAACCCTGGACCCAGCAACGGACCAGAGCAGGTGCCCCAGGACCTGTCTAACGAGGGCATAGAGCCAGGGAAGGAGAAGAGGTCAAGGATGAGATCTTCAATGAGATGGATGAGGCGAGTGGTGTCCTCTGCAAGAAGGAGGGTCCTGAGGAAGTAAGACCACACCCTGGTCACACACACAGCTCCGGACAATGGTGATTACATCACACTGCGGTGGACAATAGTGATTGCGGTTTCCACTCAGCCGCTAGTATGACACCCAATAAAAGCAGACTTTAGTGTTTGCATTTACACACATCCCGTTATCACGTGTTTTATGTACATGTGTGTGACGTGTGTGTTATATGTAATGGTTTATTGTCATTTCATCTGGTTATGTGATTACTTTGTTCTAAAACCTGTTCTTAAAGTTGTCTCTTATGTGGGGCAATATGTATGAGAAGCTATAGGGGCAGTATGTATATATGTGAGGCTATAGGGGCAGTATGTACATATGTATGTGAGGCTATAGGGGCATTATGTATGTGAAGCTATAGGGACAGTATGTATGTATATATGTGAGGTTTTAGGGGCAGTAGGTATATATGTGAGGCAATGGGGGCAGTATGTACATATGTATGTATTTATGTCCTAAAAGGCAGTATGTACGTATATATGTATGTATGGATGTACATACGTACGCCTGTATGTATGTGAGGCTATAATGGGCAGTATGTAC
Organism: Crinia signifera; assembly: GCF_055691185.1. Classification (NCBI taxonomy): domain Eukaryota; kingdom Metazoa; phylum Chordata; class Amphibia; order Anura; family Myobatrachidae; genus Crinia; species Crinia signifera. Next base: position 37,184,900 of record NC_139222.1, read on the forward strand.
TATGTATGTGAGGTGATTGTGTACAGTATATATATATATATATATATGTTAGGCTATAGGGGAACTATGTAGACATGCAGAAGATATTCACCGGCCGCTCAGTTTGTGTTACTAGGACAATCGTATAGTGTATACGCATTCATTATTTTTTTTAAATAGGGGAACCCCAGGGGGTCAGATTATCACCCTGCTTGCCCTTATAGCTGTAATACATAGAGACACATGGATGAACTTTTGTTGACCGTGCACTCTGTCAAGGTGAAACCCCTCTGGCCAGCAACAGCTGGCAGCAAGAAAATCAGTCTGCCAGCTGATTGGGCACCCGATGCTGTAGGGTAGAATCCCCTGGTGGAGTGGGGTTGTGGCACACATGGAGGGAGACCAGGTCATGGGGAAAGGACATACATGGGAATGAGGCGGTCCTGGGTGAAGATGCACATGGGGGGAGAGTTTGTGTGGGGTGGGGGGGGGTAGGTTCGTGAAAGAGACACACATAGTGTTAGGGGGTCTTAGGGAAAAGGAACATATGGGGGAGTCAGAAAGAAGCACACATGGGAAACGGGGTCCCGGGTGAAGATGCACACATGGGGAGTTAGGCGTTCCCGCGTAAAAGGCACACGTGGGGGAGAATGGTCTAGGGGTAGAGGCAGAAGAGGTACACATGGGGGAGAGGGGTCCTGGGAAGGGACACACATGGGTCTATGGAGTCCCAGGGACAACACATGGGTGGAGAGGGAGTACTGGGGAAGCGGCACATATGGGGTAGATCGGGTCCCTGGGAACATGCACATATAGGGGGATAGGGGGAGAGGGGGGCCCGGGGAAGAAGTACACATGTGAGGAGGAGAACGGTCGGGAGAGGGAAGTAGGACACAGGGTTGGACAGGAAAGGGGCTGGGCAGCTGGGAGCGACTGCGCTACTGGCTGCCGGGGGCCGGCGACTGTGCCCTCGCCCAACCCAGCAGCAGCATGACATGACATGACAGTGAGCCGCACACTGACAGCAGCAGCTGCAGTTCCGCCCAGCAGCCACTAGGGGCAGAGGGGTAGATTTATTAACTGACGATCAGGGGAATATTTGCTATCCCCGTACGTTATGGCAGGGGATAGCGCTTTCCCTGATCTATGACACCAGCTGAGCGGGTGTCTTACGTGCGGCGGTGTGAGGCAGGAGGCATAGCGCAGCCAATCAGCGTCCGGCAAGTCTTTTCAAAGTCATCAGCGCTTCCCGCCGCCGCGCTGGTAGGAGACGGACGGAGTCAAAGTAAGCTGCCGCTACAGCGGCTACACCAGTCCCCGGAACCCCGCTGCCTGTCACCGGACCTGACAACGCCCCCCCCCCTCCAGCGCCCGGTGCGCGTGACCCCCTAGCCACCGCCTAGTTATGGCCCTGTTCATATGCCTGAAGATGCGTCTGGCCCGAGATCACAATGGATTCGCCAAGTGCTGTCCCATAATGCATGCTGCCAGGGCCCTAATGTTAAGATCTCTTGGAGTATTATAAGTAACAACCGGAAGACTTCCTGTCAAATACCTTTCATAGGAGCGACTTCCCGTGAGCATCCCCCTCCTTACTATCGCCCGTTATCAGCCCCCGTTATACACACATTATGCCCCTGCCTATTGTATTGTTCTACCAATCACTTCCTTTTATGGAATAATGTTCTCTATCCTACATTGTAGGCACGAGCAGCCTCAGTGGGTAATGGAACTGATCGGAGGCATTAATGTGTTGTCCGTCACCTGCGTATTCTCTCTGCCCTTAGGTGACCGACTACATAATGGTTTGCTGTAAGTGATTCACCAATGTGTATGCATAACCCCTGTGCCGGGGTCTTGTGTCATATATGCTGTTTGCACTTTAATTCAGATTAATTTAGTGCTTTAGCCAATTCTGCCTGTGCTGTTCCCCTTTATTCCAACTTCTTTATATTCTATTGGGGTGTGGTCAGTGGCGTAGCTACATATGTGGCAGACCGTGTGGCGGCTTGGGAGAGCGGGGTCTGTGGTGGGCGCCGCCGCTGGCTGAACTGCCAGGTGAACCAGGCAGCAGTGAGCGCTGAGCTGGTCTTGCCCTGTACAGATCTAATGAGCGGGGACCCAGTGCAGTGCATTTTTAATGAGCGGGTCCCTGTCCTGTGCATATGTAATGAGCGGGTCCTACTCATTACATATGCACGGGGTGGGGACCCGCTCATTAGATATACACAGAGCTGGACCCAGAGCCGGCCCTAGGCATACGCAAACTAGGCAAATGACTAGGGCGTTTGGAATGCCTAGGGGCATCAGCAGATTCTGCTGATTAAAATGATATGCAGCATGCTTATATTCTGTGTGTGAGTGAGGCTGTATCTGCATATGAAATAGTGTATTCATGGAAATCACTGTAACATAGCATTCCGTATGCAGGTACAGCCACAGTCGCACACAGAATATAGGCATGCCGCATATCATCTTAATCAATTAATATGTTTTTGCTGGTGGGTGCCCAAGCCAAAAATATAGAGGTGTGGCTTCATGGGGAAGGGGTGTGGCCACAAAATAATACCAATTTATATTATGGAGCACAATTGTCTCCAATATTCAAATTACGGCAACAGAGTTCCATAAATGCCCCCACAGTGCAGGTACTCCGTGGACAGAATACACTCTTCCCGGCATACTGTTTCCCAGGCGGCAGGTCCGGTGATGCGGGTGCTGCAGCCGCAAATTAGCAAGTTAATATGGCGGCCCAGCAGCGGGACTTGGGCCCGTGGGTGCTCATCAATTTCCGTGGGTGCTCGGGCCCTTGAGCACCCACAGAATCGGCACCTATGATCTTAATCATTTTAAGCTCCTTGTGTGTCCTGATCACATAGCAATGCAAATAAGATGATGTACGATTCAGAGAGTCCGTTGGCTCTCCGGCTCTCCTGCAACTCCTGACAGTTCTCCAGCGCTGACCCCTGCCTGACCCCCGCACGGGACGCTGTGATCTTACCCGGCTGTGTTTGCAGCCGCCCTGCAAAAATCTGAGGACCCTCCAAGTGCAGTGAGCCGCTGGGGGAAGGGAGATAAAGGTGCCTGACCGTTTGTAATCGTTACCTGCCTTGCTGGGGGAAAATTCAGCCAAGGGTGAAACCAGCAGAAGGCAGCAGACAGACCCAGCAAGGAGAGCTGGGGCACCTGCACTACAAACCTAGCAGGTTGGTGAATTCCAGCTCCCGTACAGATGGTGAGATATTGGCATATCTGTTCTGTTTGACTTCTGTCATCCAAATCAACTGACTAAGGTACTCTTTTGGACTTACGATCAGATTGTGCGCAGTCTCAGAACTGGGCTTGCGATTTAAGTGTATACTAGCCAAAGTGCCTGGTTGGTGCCTGGGGCGGGGGTGACTAAGATTGGAAGCTGATACCCTCTAGGGGGGACACTGGCCGAGAGGGCATATATTTTTTCTTGGACTGGACTGAGTTCGGCGCATTTGGCGCCTAAGTGACCTGTACAGGTTGGACAGTGTATGGAGGTAAGCAGAATCCCTCCCCTTAAAAAAAATAAAAAAAAATTGCATGCAGGAATACCCGCAGTAGTGTGGCACATACAAGAATGGGTAAGACAGGCCAGAGCGCAGCGGCTGCCCGCCTGGAAAAATATGCACGCTCACAGACCCAGGCAGGGAGCAGCTCTCAGCCTAATACTCCGCAAACTACTCCATCCAAGGGCGCACAGGATCCTCGTCCTACGGAGGTTACACTACAGCAGGTATTGGATGCAGTCAATACCTGTGAGACACATCTGCTTAACAGATTAATAAAGTTCAATCTGACATTTCATTGCTGCGGCATGATGCCCAAATCATCAGAGAGAGGGTCACGGAAGTGGAGAACCGAGTCTCCTCTTTGGAGGACGTTATGACCCCGCTTCAAAACCAAGTCAAAGCCATGGCAGGACAGATGGCAGATATGCGACTTAAAATGACGGACACTGAGGGGAGGCTCCGCCGTAATAACATAAGATTTATCGGTTTTGAGGAGAGAGTGGAGGGTAGTCTTCCAGAGAAATTTCTTGAGGACTGGCTTGTGCAAGAGAGCAAAATTCAGAGATGTAAAAGCAAGATTGAGAGAACTTAATTTGAAATATTCCATGCTCTATCCCTCTAAATTGAGGATAGAATTTAATGGGGCGACTAAATTTTTTCTCTCCCCAGGAGATGCTGCGGGCTGGCTGGATGGGTCCTACCCTGGTAGGAAACCGCTTGCCAGCCAATAGCCCAAACAGAATCATAAGCCTGTGACAAATTCGGGCTCTGCTTAAAGTCACCTTGGGCCAGATTCTCTAAGCTTCAAAAGTGATAAAATGGAGAGTGATAAACAGACAGCCAATTAACTCCTACCTGCCATGTCGCAGACTGTGTTTGAAAAATGTCAGGCAGGAGCTGATTGGATGGCTGTTTATCACTCTCTATTTTATCACTTTTGAAGCTTAGATAATCTGGCCCGTTATGAGAAATAGTTGCATTTAACTGTTCCTTTCTTTTTTGCTGTTTTGTTTTATTTTTTTGGGACTGATGTTCATGCATTGGGGGGGGGGGGGGGGTGGAAATATTGTAAGATTAAAATTTGTGTTAAGGGTAGGGGAGAGTCGGCCACACGAAGGGTGGCCATTAATTAATCGCCTCTAGCGATTAAAGTGTGGGGGTACGAGAGTAGTGGGATAAGTGGGGATCCAGGTACGCCAGGGGGGGCAGGTAGTACAGGGCGGGGGTGGGTGGAAGGGGTATATGTAATGTATGTCTGTTTGTGTTGTGTCTTGTGTAAGTTATACCCTAAAACAAATTGCGCACATGGGGAAAAAAGGAGGAAGTTGAGCTGGAAAGAGAGACCACTGGAGAGAATGATAAGAAAACATGGGGATGGTTAGAGTTGTAACATGGAATGTAAGAGGCCTTAACGATAAGGTGAAAAGATCGCTTGTATTACATTTTTGTAAATCTTTAGAGGCCGATATTATCTGTCTGCAAGAAACGTATCTGAGTGGGGACAAATTGGCCACCTTCAAGCGACCATGGGTGGGTAAAGCTTTCCATGCTCCTTGTTCATCCTCTTCTAGAGGGGTTTCTATCCTAGCTAGAAAATCAGTTGTTTTTGAAGATCATACAGTAAAGATTGACCCGGGGGGCAGATTTATATTCATTGAGTCTAGCATTAACCATGTAGGGATAAATCATGGCTGTATATATTCCTCCTCCTTTCTCCTACGAGGTGTTGAGGGCGGCAGTGGATTTTACCTCCTCTCATCCCGCAAACCACATGATCTGTCTGGGAGACTTTAATAACATCATGTCACCCGAACTAGATAGATGGGGAAAGTCCCAAAAAATAGTTAGTAAGGGGGGATACAGATTTGCAGAATTTATTGAGGGCATTGGTTGGAAAGAGCCATGGAGATTGAGATACCCGAAAACCCTCCAATACTCTTGTTATTCAGCAACTTATAAGGCATTCTCTAGGATAGATTTGTTTTTTCGTTTCCGGCACCCTAATAAATAAAATTACCCATATTGAATATAAGGCCCGTGGGATATCGGATCACTCCCCCCTGGTTGTGCACTTAGATCAGGCGGAACCAGTAGGGTTTAGGTATTGGAAGCTCCAGCCCTACTGGCTCTCCCAGCTCAACCAGGTAGAGATTGAGGGTGAGATAGCATCCTTCTTTGAGACTAATGTGGGCTCGGCTTCGCATGCTTATATATGAGATGCCTTCAAGGCTTACCTGCGCGGAGTGTTCATAAAGAAGATCTCGTACCTCAAGGTTGTGCACCGAGAGAAAGTGCGCAAACTTGAGGTGCGATCTCTAGAACTAGAACAGGTCTACCAAGCCAGTAATCTTGAATCAGATAGGGTGGAATGGCAAAGGTCGCAGACAGAGTGGCTAGAGTACTTGCAGGAAATAAACTATCGTAGACTACTTGTCCATTCCCACCATTGGTATGCTGGATCAGATAAAGTGGGCAAGTTTATGTCCCTCTTATTAAAGATGGATAGACCATCCAATGTTATAGCAAGCATTAGAACTAGCCAAGGAGAAATCTTGACATCTACCCCCGATATAGTGGAAGAGTTCGTTGCCCATTTTGGCAAAGTCTATCAATCCGTCCAGAAACCTAGCAAGGAGGACTTGAGGGAATTCTTTGCAGGGTTGGATCTTCCCCAAATTGGCTTGGAGGCTCAGAGCCTATTAGATGCACCAATTACCTCGGTAGAAGTGGAAAATGTATTTAAATCTTTGCCTCTTGGCAAAGCCCCCGGTTTAGATGGACTGCCAGGCGAGGTGTTTCAAAAATTTGACAAAGTCCTGGTCCCCCGAGTGGTTGAACTCTGTCAGGGGATGATGTTAGAGGAAGATTTGCCTTCCTCTATGGTTGAATCATCCATAGTGTTCATCCCTAAGAAAGGCAAGGACCCTTCCAGTGTTGACTCATATAGACCAATCTCGCTAATCCCCACCGATGCCAAGATAATCGCAAAGGTACTGGCAAATAGATTAAGTACAGTGATTCAGGACATTGTACACCCTGATTAATCAGGGTTTATGCGTGGGAAGTCTACTATGATCAATATCAGAAGGGTCTTCTCCTATATACAACATATGAACACGAGAGGCTTGAGTGCTGCGGTAGCCTCATTCGATGCGAACAAAGCGTTCAATTCCGTCGAGTGGGGCTATCTTTGGAGTACTCTTAAAGCTTTTGGTTTTGGACCAGGATTTGTCAGATGGTTGAGGCTGCTATATAAGAGCCCCAGGGCAAGAGTTACTATTAATGGGTATACATCACAGCCGTTCCCTTTATATAGAGGCACCCGGCAGGGTTGTCCTCTCTCCCCGCTCATTTTCGCGGTAGCGATTGAACCCCTCGCTTGTCTTTTGAGATCGAGATTGCACCGGTATGACTTGGGGAGGGATATGAGATATAATTTGATATCTCTTTATGCTGATGATCTATTGGTAGGGATGGCGGACCCAAATGGAGATATATCTATAGTTATAGAGTCACTGAGTCAATTCGGTGCAATGTCGGGGCTCACTGTAAACTGGAGCAAGTCACACCTAATGGTGCTGGGGGACGAAAGTGGATGTAGTAGCAGGCTTGATTTACCACTGTTAAAGGTCTTGGGCTTTAATTATTTAGGGGTGAAGGTCTCAGGGACAACAGAAGACTTCTTGAAAGATAATATTATAACGGTGATCCAAGAAGTAAAAACCAAGTTTAGGTGCTGGGCCAAACTTCCTCTATCGGTACAGGGGCGGGTGAACCTGATTAAAATGGTGGTTCTACCTAAAATCCTGTACAAACTTCAACAGTCCCCAATCTACATCAAGGATGAACACTTTAGAAACCTAGATAGTATCATCTCATCGTTTACATGGGGTAATAAGCGCCCTAGAGTCAAAATAGCGACCCTCTGGAGAGATCGTGACAACGGTGGCCTGGCCCTCCCAAACTTTAAGAGGTACTATCTTGCGGCCCAGCTGCTACATCTTAGATCTTGGGTTGAGCCTGAGGGGCAGTCACTGGAGCTATCTATGCTGATCAGGGGTATTGATCCTAGTATTACGTCCCTACAAATATTACTGTCCAGCCTAAATCCTAGTATGGAGAGCGGCATGGAGCATGGAGAAGTTCCAGGGAGTGCACCCAGACTCTTCTTTTCTTCTGTTACCTACAGCTAGGGAGATACCTAGACAGCAAGGTGGGAGATTATGGGTACAATATGGAGTGGGCTCACTGGGCTAACTTTTTCAGGATATGGTTTTTAAAACATTTTGTCAACTTCAGGATGAATTTGCATTGCCCCAATCAATGTTCTATAGATTCTTACAGCTCAGAAGTGCCATTAACAGTTATGGTAGCAGCAGAGATGGGTGGTTAATGGAGACTCCTATTGAGATACAATTAAGAAAAATTACGCCACGGAAAGGGGTCTCTAAGTTATATAAGTTTTTGTCTGGTATTTCCCCCGAAGACGGGCTTATCCAGTTAATGCAGAAATGGGCTTTAGATATTCCGGATATAAAAGAAAGTAATTGGCAGCTAGCATTAGCATCCCCAAAAAGGGCAACAAACTCTATTCGAATTAGCAAGAAAATATTAGATAAATATTTAAAGAGCGCAAATGTAACACTAGATTTCAGGTAGAAATATATATTTATTATTTATCATAGAATAATAATAATCATCACACACCTAAGTAGTGGGCAAAACAATTAATACAGTTTTTAAAAACTCATACAATACAATACACATATAATAATGAAAATAAAATACAATTTAAATCAAGAACATGGACATCCAATCAATTCCTAGGCTGGCCAGCCTGATTTATAATACCAAATACAGCTGTAGATTTGTGGATTAGATTATCAAGTTTCTCCAATCAATATTCTTTGGAAACAGAATGGTAAGTAGGTAGCCAAAGATTTGAGATATGTGCACAATTTTGGATTCGATCTCTTATTTCTGGTTTCCTAACTTGCTCATATTTCTGGGCTGTTTGGGCAGGAAAATGCTTGATTACACAGTCAGTTTTAAGCCGTATTGGATGAACTTGTAGCGCGCTGTGATGAATTACAAGTGACCCTCAGCAGGGGTTAAATAGAGTATGGATTTTTATTCCAGTTGTTCCGTGCTGACAACAATGTGTTTGGCAGGAGAAAGTGTAGATACACTGCGGCTGCTGCTAGTAAATGCTGAGTGTGGTATAATGATTCGAGTCCAACAAGTACAGTTTAACATTTTACATCGGACATACATGACTCCGGTCAAGTTAAAAAAGATAAGAGGGTCGGTTACAGATACTTGCCCAAAGTGTGGGGAGAACAGAGCTTCGTTTTGGCATCTTATTAGGTCATGTGACAATGTGAGCCATTTTTGGGACAGGATAAGTCAGGTAATTATGGGTATGGGGGTGACACAGGTGGCACCCACAGATATTAATTTTATAACAGGGATCTGGCAAGTAGAAAAGATGTCTAGAGAGACATGCTTCTTATTAACTCACCTCTCGGTACTAGCGCTGGTGTGAAAGGTTCCCGGGACAAAATCCCGGGCAAATTTCAACCCGGCTAGGTACCAGGGTTGTTCCCGGGTTCAACCCGGGGACCTGGCTGGTGTGAAAGGTACAGGGTATACTTACCCGGGTTGCCGTGTCCTCGGTGTGCTGTCTGGACGGGAATCCACGCAGGCGGCGGGCGCAAATGACGGGACAGCTGGTGGATGATGATGACGCAGTTCTCCGGCGGCAGTGAGGACGCCGGAGAGCTGCGTCATCTTCATCCGCAGCCTGTCCCGTCATTTGCGCCGCCGCCTGTATGGATCCCTGGCCTGCACGGAGGACCAGTATTCTCCCCACCTCCGCCGCCATCCCGCCGCCTGCCCGCTGACTGCCCGCCTCCTCCCCACCTCCTGCCGGCCTCCTTCCTGCCCCCTTCTCACACCAGAAAATGCAGGGACATTTCTGGTGTGAATGGGTCCAAACCCGGGAATGTCCCTGCTTGTCCCGGGAACTGAATTCCCGGGTTTGTCCCTGCATTTCTGGTGTGAATGGGGTATTATTTAGTCTTTGGAACATTGGATAGAATCAGCTGTACATAAAACATGGATATTTGTGCACATATTACAGTGTAAGAATAACACTTCAATCATCTGACTGCATGGTAGAAGCTGATTAGTTTCCTCCTCACTAGACATAGGGGTATAGGGCGTGTGAAAGATGTGCCACTGGCAGCAGCTGCATGTAAAGTCACAACTATGGTCACGTCTGCGTCCAACTCAGAATGAGGCCCTGTGTCAGGTAACAGAATAGTGTCCACTCCAGTGTGCTGTTGGCCGGTGCACTTTATAAGATGCCATTATGTTGTTATGCTTTGTTTTCCTTGGCTGTATATTGTGGCCAGGGGCTGGCTGGCAACTTTTAGCCTAGGGGGCAAGTCCAGAGCACTGGCCCATAATCAGCCAAGTCACCGCCGGAAGGAATGCTTTTGCGCGCCGTAGGCGCGCCGAAAAATTAGGGGCGTGGCCTATCATAAGGGGCGTTGCCTGTACCATGATTGTATTGTGTACCTGCAGATTGCACATTTTAGCGAACCTTGTAATACCCATTACACATAAAGCCACATGCCGTAATGCCAATTACACATTATGCTGAACACCATGATGCCAGTTACACATTACGCCCAACACTGCGATGCTAATTACTCAATACACCGCACACTGTGATGCTAATTACACATTATGCTGCACACCTTGATGCCCATTACACCCCATACTGTGATGGCAATTACCCAATGCTCCCCACACCGTAATGTCCATTACGCCCCATACCATGATGCCCATTACACCGCACAATGTGATGTCCACAGTGCCAGATATGCCCCCACAGTGCAAGATATTCCGCCACAGTACCAAATACACATATGCCCCCACAGTGCCAGACACAAATGCCGCCACAGTGCCAGATATTCTGCCACAGTGCCAAATACGCATATTCCTCCACAGTGCCAGATATGCCCCCAGAGTGCCAGAGACACATATGCCCCCACAGTGCCAGAGACACATATGCCCCCACAGTGCCAGATACACATATGCCCCCACAGTGCCAGATATGCCCCCACAGTGCCAAATACACATATGCCCCACAGTGCCAGATACACATATGCCCCCACAGTGCCAAATACACATATGCCCCCACAGTGCCAGATACACATATGACCCCACAGTGCCAAATACACATATGCCCCACTGTGCCAGATACACATATGTCCCCACAGTGCCAAATACATATATGCCCCCACAGTGCCAGATATGCCCCCCACAGTGCCAGATACACATATGCCCCCACACAGTGCAAGATATGCCCCCACACAGTGCCAGATATGCCCCCACACAGTGCCAGATATGCCCCCACACAGTGCCAGATATGCCCCCACACAGTGCCAGATATGCCCCCACAGTGACAGAAACACATATGCTGGGGTGAGGGAGGGGGGGGGGAGAGCGCTTACCCACTCGCTAGCTGCGGGCCGTGCTGCGGCTGGATCAGCTTCTCCAGCCCTCCTGCGCTGGCCGCGGCTTCCAGAACACGGCCGCGGCTACAGGAAAATGGCCGCCGGCCTCCTGCACTGAGAACATGTCCTCAGTGCAGGGGGCCGGCGGCCATTTTCCTGTAGCCGCGGCCGTGTTCTGTAAGCCGCGGCCAGTGCAGGAGGGCTGGAGAAGCTGATCCAGCCGCAGCACGGCCCGCAGCCAGTGGGTGGGTAAGCGGCCCGGGGGGCATATGGCACTCTGCCCCCCGGCCCAGCCCGCCCCTGATTGTGGCGGTGGCATCGGTGCTGGGTGCGTTCCTGGGTTCTGTACAATTAACACCTGCAGGCAGAGATAACACAGTAATGCTATACATACAGAACATAAGCCAGTCCTGTCCGATCACATTGTAATAATGACATGGAAATATACTATGGGAAGAATATAAAGGAAAAGGGGTTCCAGGCACCGATCCCAATAGGTGAAGGAAATCAGCATATAAGTACAGTCTATACACAACTGTGGGACAAATCATACCCCTATTACACCGAGGAAAAAACCCATGTTTTTGCCTCTTGGGCCCGGGTCACCGTCAGTGTAAATGGAATACTAAAAAAAAAGGGTCCATTTCTCCATGAATCCTACCCTGGTCCTGACCAGGGTAGAACAAGAGGAGGACCCAGTGTAAATGGTGTGCAGGGATATTCGACCCATCTCCCGTTTACACCAATGGTGGAGCCCAACCTCCCGACCGCAGTGTCCTGTGGTCAGCATGGAGGTTGGGTTGGTGTTGCCTGTGTGCGGCATTCATTCACCTCGGGGGATAGGGGGTGCAAGGAGGCTGGGGGCAGCCCAGCAGCTTACCTGGGTGCTGGGCTTGCCCCCAGCGTGGCTGGCGTGGCGATTGGTGGTCCCGGCGCCTTTGAGATGATGTCATCTCCAAGCATTGCACTCCGGGAGTATTCGGGGTCAACACCACGTGTAAATGGGGAAAATCCCAGATCCGACCCAGATTGGAACCGTGTTCCAAATATCGGATCTGGGATTTTGGTATAAAAGTGGTATAAGTATAACTACGGAAGAATATATTGTTTATGGCAGAGACACAGCAATGTATTAATAATAGGGTGCTAGTGGGGTTGGGGCACTTGGCATCCAGCTGCAACTTCTGCTTTATACCACCCCAGCCTTCCCTCTCTTTCTACTGCGTTATACCACCCCATCCTTCCAACTCTTTCTATTGTGTTGTACCACCCGGCCTTCCCTCTCGTTCTACTGCATTATACCACCCCAGCCTTCCCTCTCTTTCTACTGCATTATACCACCCCAGCCTTCCCTCTCTTACTACTGCGTTATACCCCCAGCCTTCCCTCTCTTTCTACTGTGTTATACCACCCTGGCCTTCCCTCTCTTTCTACTGCGTTGTACCACCCGGCCTTCCCTCTCTTTCTACTGCGTTATACCACCCCAGCCTTCCCTCTCTTTCTACTGCGTTATACCACCCGGCCTTCCCTCTTTTTCTACTACGTTATACCAGCCCGGCCTTCCCTCTCTTTCTACTGCGTTATACCACCCTGGCCTTTTCTCTCTTTCTACTGCGTTGTACCACCCCAGCCTTCCTTCTCTTTCTACTGTGTTATACCACCCGGCCTTCCCTCTCTTTCTACTGCGTTGTACCACCCGGCCTTCCCTCTCATTCTACTGTGTTATACCACCCCAGCCTTCCCTCTCTTTCTACTGCGTTGTACCACCCGTCCTTCCCTCTCGTTCTACTGCGTTATACCACCCCAGCCTTCCCTCTCTTTCTACTGCGTTATACCACCCCAGCCTTCCCTCTCTTTCTACTGCGTTATACCACCCTGGCCTTTTCTCTCTTTCTACTGCGTTATACCACCCCGGCCTCCCCTCTCTTTCTACTGTGTTATACCACCCCAGCCTTCCCTCTCTTTCTACTGCCTTATACCACCCCAGCCTTCCCTCTCTTTCTACTGCGTTATACCACCCCAGCCTTCCCTCTCTTTCATCAATGGCCCATGGACTGGCTTTGTTTAGTACATAGTTTCAGAGTTCCGTCTTGCAACTCATGTATGACCAGGGCTATTTTTCAGTAGGCTCCAGCAGGAACTGAGGCCCTTATTCTAGGTCACTCTTTCTGACAAAATATTTCTTAGATGGACAAAACCATGTGCAGTGCAGGTGAGGCAGGTGTTACTTGTGCAGAGATAATTAGATTTGGGTGGGGTTTTACACCTGCCTCACCTGCAGTGCACATGGTTTTGTCCATCTAAGAAATATTTTGTCAGAAAGAGTGAACTAGAATAAGGGACTCAGTTCCTGCTGGAGCCTGCTGAAAAATAGCCCTATGTCTAACTTTCTAAGGTACTCCTAATCGCGGGCATCGCGGGCATCGCGTTGCACCCGTTTTTTAGTGCATGCGATGGGCGCGATGCCCGCGATGGGCGCCGTGCTAGGTAAAGAGTACCCTTTCTAATTAGTATAACTTATTCATTATACTCATAACTTGCAAATGCAGTGTGCAATAATTCATCCGTTACTACTGGTACAATACTGATTCATAGGAGTCCAAACATGTTGATATGTACGTTAATTAATATATATATATTTTGGTTACTTGTGTAGTTTCAAGGCGGCAGGGAAATCACATGGCATGCGATCTCCTGCAATGCGATGGTACTTATGTCGTTTCAAGTTGCACCTGCCCGCGGATCGCATCGCATTGAAACGCAAAGTGTGAGCACAGCGAGCCACCGAGCCCGACGCGAGCATGCGGATGCTGAAAATGAGCCCGAAGCGTGGCGAGCGCAGCGAGCCCCGCGCGGGGATGCGGAATACACGTCAAGTAATCCTCGCCACGCTTCGGGCTCAGTGGCACACAACCTTGGCCACTGCTTCAACGTCCTCTTCACCCAGTCTTCCAACTGCTCTTCTCTCCTGCGGTCATACCACTTCCTGCTCACCTTCACTCTTTCCTCACCTCCTGCCCCGACTCACAAAACCTCCTTCATAAAATCCATCTCCTGCATTCTCGTTCTCTCTGTTCAGCCTTTGTTTGCTATAATGTAATTAATTGGGATAACATCCGTCCTTCTCTTACCTGGGAAACGGCTTCATGCGATAGGGAACGGCATCCAAAGATGGAGATAGAAAAGGACACGCCGAACAGCAGCAGATTGATAATAAGTAGAATAACCAGAATCGAAATTACAACGGGCTGCAAGCACAGAACCACAAGGAACACTATGAATGTGTACTGTATATAATGGAGATGCTCATTGGTTAACATGTGATTATTGTTCCATTGGCCACGTATTTTACAGTATTCTATCTATCTAGTCATTTCTATGGGTTTACAATAAATGGAGTTTACCAACCCGAAGCGTGGCGAGCGCAGCGAGCTCTCGAGGTGCGGCGGCACGCGTCCTTCGCTCTTTTCATACCACCACTATCCACGTCGGCGTGGAGTTGTTTTTTAATATAGTACGCTCGCCATGCTTCGGGCTTGGTGGCTCGCTGTGCTTGCCAAACTATATAAAATCAACTCCGCGCTGACATGGGTAGTGGGGGTATGATAAGGGCGGAGGCCTCGTACCGACGCCCCTCGTGGGCTCGCGGCGCTCGCCGCGCTTCAGGTTGGCGTTGATAGTGGGGGTGCCATTAACAATGGTGGTGCATTTAACATAGTAATCACCCATCAGGGTGGCTGTACAATTAAAAATTGCGTCTGATCGCGTTGCATCGCATCGCATGCCATTGTAATGGCATGCGATGCGATGCGAATTTAAAATTGTACAGGAAGCTCTTAAAAGCCTAATATTGGGTCCCATCGGGTCCCATCGCATACCTTAACTAATGGTATGCGATGGGACCCGATGGGCGCCGTTCTAGGAAACAAGTACCTTTCCCACCAGGCCAGAGCATGTCAGTTCTACTACCTATTGTCCCTGTGGACCCATCGCTGTGATAGAAATGTACATTATTGTCATCAAAGGGGATTCATGTTCTAGTGAGTTATATGAGAGTGCTCTGATTGGTGGATATATTGTAGATAATAACATTGGGGCAAATACTGTACATAGTGAATGATTCTACACTTTGCACTGTAGCTCCCAGGACATGTGTGAGATTAGTCCTCGTGGTGTTCTCAAACTGTGGTATTATAGAGACACTTCATGGGGATGGGGTTAGCAATACTGACGCCGGTACCCCGACTAGCACCAGGAGATCGCAATGCCGACAATGATTTTGACTGCTGGCATCTCTTGAGGGGGGAGATTATGTTTAGATGCTAGAGGGGCAGTTAGGGTCAGGCTGTGGGGGGGGGGGGGAGAGTTTAGGGCAAGGTGCAGGGAGGGAGGGTTAGGCTGTGTTGGGGGAGGTTAGAGTGAGGTACAGAGAGGGTTAGGGTTGAGCTGTTGGGGGGTTGGTTATTGTGAGCTACAGTTAAGGTGCCCATACACTAGTAAGATTTATCTTCAGATCTGGCTGGTTGGAACAAAAACATGGTTATGGATGAGTGACAGTTTGTCAGTTTTCCAGCATTTTCCAAGCAAATGGTCAACTGTCATTTGCTCTCATCCATAACCATGTTTTTGTTCCAACCAACCAGATCTGAAGATAAATCTGCGTGTGTATGGCCACCTTTAGGGTTAGTCTGTGGAGGGAGGTTAGAGCTAGGTATGGGGAGCGTTAAGGTTAGGCTATGGGGGGGAGTGGTTAGGGCTAGGTGCGGGGAGGAAAGCTTAGCTTGTGGGGCACAGGAGTCAGATTTAGACAGTGGAGTATGGGGTTTAGGGTAAGACACTAGTGGGTAGGGTTAGGCTGCGGGGGAGGTTAGGGTGGTGGAGGAAGGGTTAGGCTGTGAGGCAGGGGGCTTAAGTTTTAAATGGTGGGTATGGGGGTAAAGGTTAAGCTGCAGGGGTTGAGAGGTTAGAGTTATGTGCAAGGACGGTTAGCCTTTTGGTTGGGGGGTTATATTTAGTCAGTGAGGAATGGGAGTTAGGCACCAGCGGGGGGGGGGGGGGTGCAAGGTTAGCGCTAGGTGTGAAGAGGGTTAGGCTTTGTTTTTTTGGGGGAGGGGGGGGGTTCATTGGCGAGATATGAGAGTTAGGGTAAGGCACTAGTGGAGAGCATTAGGCTGTGGTAGGGTCCTGCTGCAGGGGGGGGTTTAGGTTAGGCTGTAGTAAGGGAGAGTTAGAGGGGGAACGAGGAAGGTCAGAATACTTACTAGACCCCTGTCAGGATCCCCTCTATTTGGCGTCATGTCTGTCGGTAATCTGTTTGTATTCCATACATATGTATAATATTATGTAATGCTGTCCTATTTTTAGCAACAGCATACTTGCCTACTTTTTTTTCTCCTCTTCGGGAGAAGCCCAGAGGAGACCAAATACTGTACATCGTGCCAGGGGGCGGGACGAGGCTGACATCACCAAGCTCCGCCTCATGCCCGTCAAATGTGCTAATTCGCGGGTCGGTGGATTTGGGAAGGGGCCGAAATTACACGATTTGTGGCATTTTAGCCCCACCCCCTTGGCTCGCACCTGTGAAATACACAGTATTTAATGCAGTGGAAGCGATGCGGGAGTCTTGCCCAACTTCTCGGGGGGCCGGAAGTGGGATGCGATTTTCAAGCCAGGAGGCAAGGCAAGTATGCATAACAGTTCATTAACTAGTACAACTCTACAGTACTTTAATCCTTCAGTTGTAGCAAATAAACTTACAAATTTAGTCCGAAAGTACCCGAGGGAATCGATGGGGAGAAATATATGAAGTACTGTCAGATCTGCGCAGTTTAGGATGAGAGCAATAAAGCTGACAATTGAGCTAAGGATGGTCATGGAAAGGGAACCTTTCACCTGTACAAAGAAAAGCAATTATCAGTGAGCAGAGTACACATAGAATACAGTACAGTACATCCGGCGGAATAAGTGGCACTTGCCTATTAAGGGCTTTCAGATTCGGCTTTTTTTTTAAGCCAAAACACTAATTGCCGAATTTATAAAATATATATACTAGCTGTACCCAGCCACGCATTGCTGTGGCTCAGTCTGGTTAAATGGAAAAGAAAGAAAAGAGAAAGCGCATGTTTGTAATATGTTTAATTTTACAATGCTTGTGAGTATAAAATATTTTCTGTTGTTCCATTGTCTGTGCAGATCTAGAGTTTATAAGATTGGGGAAAGGGGACTGGGGTGGAGAACCCGCGCACAACTAGCATTTACTCAATATAGTGTATCAGATGTATCAAGTAATTTCTGTTAAATTAGTGTTGAATCCACAATAAAGGTGAATTATTGATTGGTACAATTAAGGAAGGAATGTCACATTTGTGGAGGTGCACCCCTGAGAGTAAAGAGTCATAGAATTAATGAAAGGAAGAAAAAAGTACTCTCCTTTGTTTGGGGGCACGCTTAGAGAAAAATATTTCTTAGATTTATGTAATGGTTACAATATTTAAAACATAACTTTTATTATTTATCTAGAAAAAATGTGTTCTAGAGTCAGACAAACTCTAGATCTGAGTACTCTCCTTTGTTTGGGGGCATGCTTAGAGAAAAAGATTTCTTAGATTTATGTAATGGTTACAATATTTAAAACATAAATTATTATTTATCTAGAAAAAACTTGTTTTTTGACAAACTGACAAACAACACAAAAACAATTAAATGTGGAGTGCATCTAGGAAAAAACTCAAATGAGTTCATCCAGCATTGGGTAGCTGATGGGGTGCATCTCTAACTACTATCACCTACCCAATGCTGGATGAGTCCCCCTCCCCTCACTTTTGTCTGGGCAGCACAATGCTGTGCTGGCCAGACCAGTGGTCTCCTCCTCCCTAGCTCCTACATCCCCTACCAGGTGCAGGGAGGAGGAGGTGGAGCCATGCCCGACAGCCAGCAGGAGGGTAACAGCCAGCAGCCAGGTAAGGGAGGGAGGGGGAGTCACTGAGGACCTGCTGCACATCGCCAGCCACAACGCAAAGGACAGCTATTGACGCAAGAGCTGTCCTTTGTGATAATTATGGCCAGGGCCGGTGCAAGGCACCAGAGCGCCCGAGGCAAGTCGGGGTGGGGGCGCCCCGGTGTCTGCCCCCCGGGTACCTGTCCTGCGGTGCTGTAAAGCTGGCGGCGGCAGCGGGGGGGGGGTGTCCCTGCAGTCAATAAGAAATAACGAGCGCTGTCAGCCGGGCTATGCGGAAGAGCTTCTGTTTTGGAAACACTGGCCGCACGGCGCACGCTGATTGGCTGAATCTCAGCCAATCAGCGTGTGGCCAGTGTTTCCAAAACACAAAGCGCTTCCGCATAGCCCGGCGGATAGCACTCGTTATTTCTTATTGACTGCAGGGACCCCCCGCTGCCGCCGCCGCCAGCTTTTACGCACATATACACCGCAGGACAGGTACCCGGGCGGCAAGGGGGGGCGAAATACCGCCCTTCAGTGGCCGGCGCCCTAGGCAAATGCCTAGATTTGCCTAGTGGTGGCGCCGGCCCTGATTATGGCATATGTACGTGCATGTGCGATAATTATGTGTGCGGTAGCCAGCGATGTGATTGTTGCACATTTACAGCTGTGAAATAAACGCGTTGTCCATTTTCTAGATGTACTGCTAAGTGAACAACAGCTGGACTTTGTTCATGTATGGGAAATTAAAGAATTTGCCATACAACTTTGTTGCTGCTTATGTATCTTCCAGCCTGATACTGTGAAATTTCATCATTTATATATTAATATGTATAGAAAAACATGTGTGTATACCAGGGCTGGGCAACACCGGCCCTCCAGATGTTGATGAACTACACATCCCAGCATGCCTTGCATCAGTTTCAGCATGGCCACATAGCAAAACTAATGCAAAGCATCCTGGGATGTGTATTTCACTAACATCTGGAGGGCTGGTGTTGCCCAGCCCTGGCGTATACGAATACAACGTTGTGTCCAAATTTCAAAGCACTCAGTGAAGAGATTTAAGATTTTGAACAAATGAACATTCACATTTACATACCTCCCAACTTTTCAATGGGTAGAATAGAGACACCGAAAAGGGGCGTGGCTTATGCAAATGAGGGTGCAACGTATGCAAATGAGGGCCGCACCACCATTTTTCGCCCGCTGAGCATTCTCACAGCGTCTATTCTGTCAGATGGGGGGGACTCCCAATTGCCCCCTCCCCCCCACAGCGTGACACTGCTAGCCGCGGGAGGGATGCGGGAATGTCCCCGAAAACTGGGACGTTCCCGCGTTTAGCGGGACAGTTGGGAGGTATGCATTTATATATATATATATATATATATATATGTATATATATGTATATCTTATATATTTGCCCAGATCTGTCACTCTGTGATTGTGTGTATAACGCTGGGCGGAGTCATGGGTGGAGTTATAGAGTGACAGATCGAGTAGCCTATCAAATAGCAAGAGAAGAGAAGGAGATACCCATGTGATGATCACACACACACTGCCATATACTGGTTGGGTAATTGTCTCCTAACAAAAATTAACCCTAGGATGTCTGTGTCTGCGTGTAAGTGTGGGGCAGAGACTGATGTGACTGTTGAACTATTCTCTGTACAGCGCTGCGGAATATGTGTGCGCTATATAAGAAACTGGTAATAAATATTAATAGGATCCTTATTCTTAACATAGTACTCACCAAGCAGATGTTGGGTGTATGATGAGCTGCAATCGTCAGTGCTCCTGCTATTATGTACTGCAAACATAAAATACATATTAATATAACACATACACATGCTGTAACACACATACACATACTGGGCGAAATGTAATAGGGTGCTACAAGGCTCTCTCCTCCTCCACCGCTCCTTACCTCTCTTCACTGATCTCTATCCACACTCCATCCCGTCCTCTTCGCTCCATCGCTGACCGCCGACTGACCTCTCACCTAATCACCTCCTCCCACTCCCGTGTCCAAGATTTCTCTCGCGCTGCCCCCCTGCACTGGAACAACCTCCCGCCACCCATCAGGCTATCTGATTCCCTTACCTCCTTCAAGCGCTCCCTCAAAACCCACTTTTTTCGACTAGCCTATCCCTCCTCCTAACCTCTTTTGATCCTCCTATCCTGCCTCCGTTCCCATCCGTTCCTACTTATCCTATTGTATTTCGTTCGTCCACCCACCTATTTTTAGTATGTTAACTCTTATGAGCAGGGCCCTCCTTCCTCACGTACTCACCCTACCTCTTTACCTCACCTGTGCTCCTGTCCTGTTCTTCCCTTCCTCTACTTCATCTTCGGTCTCCTTGACTATTTTGACACCTACTTCTGAACTGATGCTGATTTTAGTTCTACCAGCTATACCCCTATTTATACTGTATCTTTCAACACACCCTGTACGTTACCTTGTAATTTTTTTTTGTTTTTTTTTGTTTGCTATGTACGGCGCTGCGGACACTTTGTGGCGCCTTATAAATAAACGTACTACTACTACTACTACTAGGGTGCGATTTTTAGACATGTGCACATTTTTGGGACTTAAACAGGCGAATTTACACATTTCCCCCCCAAAAAATCACAAATGTAATAACGTGCGCATTGCGATAAACACTGCACTAAAAATTGCTCTAAAACGTTTTCTAAATACTTGCAGATTCAAAATCGCATTCATAATAGCAAATGTAATAGGGTGCAAATGATGACCAAAAATCGCAAAACAGTCCAGCCTGGCGAGTTCATTGAGATCACTGAGGTCTGTGATGGTTCTGTCAAAAAAAAAAAAAGGGTACTTGTTTCCTAGAACGGCGCCCACGATTTTGATCTTAGGCATCGCAAGGAAAAAAATTGCGTCGGTCGCATCGCATGCGATGCGACCGACGCGATTACCGCGATTTTACATAGGGAACAATGTTAAATGGCCCAATTGACCAGATTTCACATAGGGAACAATGTTAAATGGCCCACAGACCCCAAATACCCACCCTGAAGTGTGAACTACGTGTGTGTACACGTATTTTATTTACTGCGGATAATATATTTGCCTATTTCTACCTTTACAGAGGTGGAGAAGAGGAGACGTACATTTCTAACCAGGGATGTACTATTTCCTATTAAATTGAGCGCTGGTTGAAAAGACACACCGTTTGTGTATTTCCACACGACATCTTTTTAGCCGTATTACGCGGTGTGGGGACATCACTCTAGCGTTTTCTCTGCTAGCTGCCTATAGCACATTTTTTGCAACTGTTTTCATCTTTCCACTTTGTGTTGACTTTGGGCCAGATTCTCTAAGCTTCAAAAGCGATAAAATGGAGAGTGATAAACAGCCAGCCAATCAGCTCCTGCCTGACATTTTTCAAACACAAGAAAGGAGAAAAAGTACTCTCTCTTTGTGGGGGCACGCTTATTGTTAAGTTTAAAACTTAGCTTTTAATATTATTAAATAAGAAAAAAAGGAATTATCACAGAACTACATAACAGACAACACAACAAAGAACATATACGTACAGATTTGTACTGTTTAACCTTTCTAAATGTGTGACTTTTATTACATATAATGTCACTCAAAAGTTTAACAACACGCGAAAATATACAGAAAAAAGCACTATATCGTACAGTGTGTACAAGATACAGTATTATGGTAAGGTTCTCAGTCACTACTGCAATCGGCTGAGGTGTGACCAGTGTAATCACTTGAAACCTTCACTCAAAAAAAGTCTGAGAAAGATGATACAATGTATTGACAAGGTCTATGGTATGACCTTTAATCAGCACATGTATCAAAACACTTTGAATCTACTGTATCAAAAGAGAGGTTATGTCAATAAACAACAAATTTAACACACTTAACTATTGGAATCTGTTCCTGGAGATTTTTAACAGAAAGATATACCACTATAAACATGCACTGAAAATTGCCAGTAATATATTTCTTATCGTTGGCAATTGGTCTACTTTATCGAGGAGACAGGGAGAATGATCTTACTGCCCACACTGCTATAAAAATAAAGTACACAGAAGTGCTTGCTGGCTGATTGTAATTCTTCACCCAATATAATAATGAATGTATGAGGGTAATATAAATCAGCCACGGTGACCCAATAAAGATGAGGAAAGAGGTGAAACCTCCACTATACCTTACTCACCGCTGCTTCTTGCCCGGCACCGTTTAAGACTAGGCAAGTGAGTGAGTGGTAGTGATATAATTGCCTAGGTGGAGTTTTTAAAGGATATCTCCTGTCCAGAGTCTTGACACACAGTCCCCTGATGAGCTGAGTTCAGTGCAGGGAGCAGTTTAGTCAGATAGTCTGAATGGGTGTATCCTAAAAATAGGAAGTTTAGAATAGATGTACTGAGCTCCCCTCAAAAAGAGCGCTGCTTTCCCCCACTTGCCAACGGCAAGGGATGTACTATTTCCTATTACATTGAGCGCTGGTGGAGAAGACACACCCGTTTGTGTATTTCCACACAACATCTTTTTAGCCGTATTACGCGGTGTGGGGACATCACTCTAGCGTTTTCTCTGCTAGCTGCCTATAGCGCATTTTTTGCAACTGTTTTCATTTTTCCACTTTGTGTTGACTTTGGGCCAGATTCTCTAAGCTTCAAAAGCGATAAAATGGAGAGTGATAAACAGCCAGCCAATCAGCTCCTGCCTGACATTTTTCAAACACAGTCTGTGACATGGCAGGTAGGAGCTGATTGGCTGGCTGTTTATCACTCTCCATTGTATCACTTTTGAAGCTTAGAGAATCTAGCCCCTTATGTCTAGTTCGAACAGTCACTAGGTTGACTACTAATGGTCAACAGTGATTAGGTCAGCATCTGGAAATGGTCGACATACCAGAGGTCGGCATTGACAGAGGGGGAGCTGATGTGTCTATCAGTGGCCTGTCTAGTGTCCTTCTCCAAATAATGAGCTCATTAGACACAGAAAAATATGAAAAATCCAAGTCAATCTTTTATGTGTCTACCATTCCTATTTCAACCTATTGTGCATGTTGACCTTTTGGGGTCGAACCTAGACACTGTCAACCTTTCATTGCCAATCTGCTGTACCACACTTGTTTGTGTTATCTTCAGCCACTTCTTAAGTATTGAATAAAATAATAAAAAAAACACAATTTTCAGCTACAGGAAGCAAAACACAAAGGAAATACAGAGATGTTACACATACATTGTCTGCAGTACTTACAAACACAGGCCCCCAAAACGGTATACCACTATAAGTGGTAGTAGTACCTAAGGTGAAAATCTGCGCAATACCCAGAGCAACCTGCAGGACAGCAGCAACAATCATCACAACCTGTGGGGAAAATGAGACAAGAGTCAGATTACAAAACCCTGCAACAGATGTATCACATATCGGTCTTCATTCTGATACAGACATATCCAGGGGCGTAACTATAGCACTGCAGCCCCCGCCACCGCGGGGGGCGCTGTGCATGTGGGGGCGCCGGGGGCTGCGGTGCTATAGTTACCCCCCCCAAATCCCCCGCAGACTTACGTATCTCGCTGGTCCCGGCGGCTCCGTTCATCTGATGAGGACCACCACAAAATGGCCACCCCCATATAGCACACTGTTGTCTGAAACTGTCTGCTGTATGGGGGCGGCCATTTTGTGGTGGTCCTCAGCAGAAGAACGGAGCCGCCGAGACCAGCGCAGCGCGATAGGTAAGACTGCGGGGGAGGGGGTTAGCATAGGCGGCGGGGGGACGGGGCGGCCGGGGGGGGGGTGCTTGACGGGGCGGCGGCGGGGGGTGGGTATGGGCGCCCCCCCTAACGGCGGGGGGGCGCCCAAAACGTATCTACGCCACTGGACATATCTGGTGACATTTAACCCCTTCAGTGGCAATCCCGAGAATTTTACGGGCTGTGCCTCAGTGTCCAGCTGGGCAAGCCCGGAAAATTCTTGGGATTGCCACTGTTTGGAGCCGTACAGCGCTGCTGAGTTCACTCTGATCTCAGGCAGCGTCACGCTGCTCGACTCCCTCCCCTCTGCGGCGTCGTCTCCTCCTCCCTCCTCCTCTCCCCTCCCCTCCGGGTTTTCTATAGAAGTCCCAGGCGCCGGCTTATGACAAGCCGGCTGCCGGGGACAGCGATGCGGCGTGGGGGGCGCAGGTCCGGGCAGCCGCTGATTGACAGTTCAGCGGCGCTGCCCGGACCCAGGTGGGTAGTGGTGTTTTTTTTTAAAGGGAGCGTTCCCCATAAAAAACTCGCCCAGTGGGGAACGCTCCAAAAAAAAACCTCACCACTGAAGAGGTTAATAGGACGCAATTTTTAGACTTTTGTGTTTTTTAGTCCAAAAAACTGCCAAATTTGTACGTCGTTTCTGAATTCGCCAACTTAATAGGATGCAATTTGCGATTAAAATTGCACTTTTTGCTGCAACAAAATTCTGACGTGTCGATTTTTTTTGTCATACTTCAATTCGCATCCAGATGTTTTCCCATTAAAAAGTATATAACTCGCAAATTTATTAGGGTGCAATTTTTGTAAAACGTTACCAAAAATTGGAAAACAAATAGACCAAGTTCAACATGTTGAATCTGCCAGAACCATGCGCAGACCAGTGCGATCTGAGCATGGTTCCGTCCCAAAAAATGTGTAAAAGTAAAAATTAGAAAGAAAAATGGCGTGGGGGTCCCCCCCCCCTCCTGAGTATACCCAGCCCAGGGCGCAAGGGCCGGTCCTGGTTTTAGAAATTCAGGGGTCAAAAATCAGAGGGGATCCCCAGGATTTCTAAAACCAGCACCAGGCTCAAGGGCCGGTCCTGGTTCCCAATATATGGGGGACAAAATGAGTAGGGTATGAAACGTTTCGGAAAAAAACGTGAAAAACTAATGTCGACCTTTTGACTGTCGACCTTCCCATTATTGACCCAATGCTTGTGTCGATCTTCCAACCCTGTCGACCTTAGCCATATCGACCTATTTCATGTGTTGACCCAAGACCTTTAGTGGTTGACCTAATGTATGTTGACCATCATAACGTCGACCTAGCAACTGTGTCCCCTCCACGTCATGGCCACCAGCCACCTCTGGTGATTGCCTTTATTCAGTGTTTAAGTTCCTTTGCTGAAACTAGGTCACACAAAGGAAGTCCTGATGGTCAGAGCGCAATGTTGGGAGCGCACACAAATGCACACACACGCACACACACAAACACACATACACACATATACACACACACACACACACACACATACACACATACACACACACACACACACACACACACACACACACACACACACACACACTATAGGAGGTTTCAAACGTCATTACACAAATGACTGCAGCAACTGCACTCCAGCATCCAAACAGCATCAACCCAGCACTCCGGCTTCCATCCATCATTACAGCATCCATCCAGCAACCATTCAGCACCTCAGCTTATATCCAGTATTCCAGCATCCATCCAGCACTCCAGCTTCCATCCAGCATCCACCCTGCTTCCAACCAGCATCAGCTCAGCTTCTATCCATCATCCACCCTGCTTCCATCCAGCATCCACCCTGCTTCCATCCAGCATCCACCCTGCTTCCATCCAGCATCCACTCAGCTTCCATCCAGCATCCACTCAGCTTCCATCCATTACTCCAGCTTCCATCCAGCACTCCAGCTTCCATCCATCATTACAGCATCCATCCAGCAACCATTCAGCACTTCAGCTTATATCCAGTATTCCAGCATCCACCCAGCACTCCAGCTTCCATCCAGCATCCACCCTGCTTCCAACCAGCATCAGCTCAGCTTCCATCCAGCATCCACCCTGCTTCCAACCAGCATCCACTCAGCTTCTATCCATCATCCACCCTGCTTCCATCCAGCATCCACCCTGCTTCCATCCAGCATCCACTCAGCTTCCATCCAGCATCCACTCAGCTTCCATCCATTACTCCAGCTTCCATCCAGCACTCCAGCTTCCATCCATCATTACAGCATCCATCCAGCAACCATTCAGCACTTCAGCTTATATCCAGTATTCCAGCATCCATCCAGCACTCCAGTTTCCATCCAGCTCTCCAGCATCCATCCAGCATTCCAACATTCATCCAGCACTACAGCATCCATCCAGCATCCATCCAGCATCCATCCAGCACTCCAGTTTCCATCCAGCATCCACCCAGCACTCCAGCTTCTATCCATCACTACAGCATCTACCCAGCACTCCAACTTACATCCAGCTCTCCAACATCCATCCAGCATTCATCTAGCACTCCAGCATCCATCCAGCACTTCAGCATCCATCCAGCACTCCAGCTTCCATCCATCATTACAGCATCCATCCAGCTCTCCAGCATCCATCCAGCAGTCCAGCATTCATCCAGCAGTCCAGCATTCATCCAGCAGTCCAGCATTCATCCAGCACTCCAGCATCCATTCAGCTCTCCAGCATCCATCCAGCATTCCAACATTCATCCAGCACTCCAGCATCCATCCAGCATCCATCCAGCACTCCATTTTCCATCTAGCATCCATCCAGCTTCCATCCATCATTACAGCATCCATCCAGCACTCCAGCCTCCATCCAGCACTCCAGCTTCCATCCATCATTACAGCATCCATCCAGCACTCCAGCTTCCATCCAGCTCTCCAGCATCCATCCAGTAGTCCAGCATTCATCCAGCACTTCTGCATCCATCCAGCACTCCAGCATCCGTCCAGCATCCTTACAGCACTCCAGCATCCATCCAGCAGTCCAGCATTCATCCAGTACTCCAGCATCCATCCAGCACTTCAGCATCCATCCAGCACTCCAGCTTCCATCCAGCAGTCCAGCATTCATCCAGCACACCAGCATCTATCCAGCACTCCAGCTTCCATCCAGCACTCCAGCATCCTTTCAGCACTCCAGCATCCATCCAGCACTTCAGCAATTATGCAGCACTCCAGCATTCAACCAGCCAGCACCCATCCAGCACTTTAGCATATATCCAACATTACACCATCCTACTATGGCTCCTACCTTACCGTAGGAAGGGGTCCGCCTCTGGCTGTATTGCCAGCCCCCACCCCCCCCCCCTGTATTTGCTATGGTACTGTACATACGCATACTCCTGGCTTCTATGTGCTGCATCGCCCATACGTAAAATCTGCCATTCGTTAGGTGCAAAGCAAAGAAATGAGTAAATTATAACCTGGAAATAACATGTTATTGACGGGAGGCAGATTACGTTTTTATTTTTGCTTAGCTCCCACCGCTGAATGCAACTCGCTATCCACATTCTGCTGTTTAATCTTTATATTCCATTATTACATACATTAGTGACTTTGAAATATACAGGGTTGGTTTTCATTGGCAGACACTTACCCCCAGAGCCATTGGCTTGGCTTTCAGAAAGGTTTGGTGAAAAGCAGGTGACATTTTTTGCGGCACAACAGTAACCAGCGTCCCCTGTTGTCCCGCTGGATTCCAGGCCTGTGTAGCAGGAGATGCAGTGAATGCCACAGGTGGGACGATCACATTCCCACCAGGTGTTGGCGTCTGACCACTGAAAGCCATGGTAGACACTGAGAAAGAAATCAAACAACAAATATAAGCCTGCAGAATAAATAATCAACCAATCAAAACAACACCAATGTGAGTAGGAGGGGCTTACATATGTTTGTACAAAATATTTCATATATGTGTAGATCGACAGACGTCTACACAAGCAAAGGTCCACATGAACATGGTTCACACCGACAAGGTCGACGCAAGTTTGTCATGTTTTTGTTTTTTTAAATCGACTCATTCATACTTTACCATCCCATTAGACATAGAGGGAGAATAAAATATGCCTGAAGCACAGTTAGCGCAGCATGCTTCTATGTTGTCCATGTCGACCGCTGTCGACATAGACACAAAAGATAAAAACTTTCATCAGCCTTTTCACTGTCAACCATGAACCTAGTGACCTTTTGCTTGTTTCGACTGTTACTGTCGACAGAGCAGCCGAGAGGGGGGGGGGGGGGGGAGCGGGTAATAATTACCCAGGCCCAGGCTTGCTGGAGGGGCCCAGCAGGGGCCCTGGTCCGACCCCTCCCTTCCCCCTCCGTCCCTCCCAGGCAGAAGCAGCAGCACACACCTACAGCATGTGCTGTGCTGACAGCAGTCTCAGCATGAGCTTCTCACTGACAGCATGAGCGCTCATGCTGAGCCTGCTGTGAGCACAGCACATGCTGTAGGTGTGTGCTGCTGTTGAATTTAGAGTTTTTAGAGTTTTCTTACACCACCTATAATCATTTTGGGGGCATGGCCTAAGCGAGGGAGGTGGCCACACCTCTCACACTTAGGCCACACCCCTGAAATTTTACCGGGGCCCGGCATTCCTCTCGGCTGCCCTGACTGTCGATCTAGACACTGAAGCAGATTTTGATTTTCACTTTCTGTTAAGGATAAATTTGGTCCCTCAAGTGGGCACTGGTGGTACTTCACCTCATAGGTGAGGAGTATTTAGACTTTTATACCTAGATGAGCAAAGCAAATAGTGCCTGCTTGTGCCTCATATTAAGTAGCAGAGAAGAAGCAAAAACAATAAATCATGCTTAAATTATGCTTAGGACAGATGTACTAAGCCTTAGATAAACATTAAAGGGGAAATTGACTAAAATACAAATAGCCATGTTCGTAGCCATTCGTACCCGTATACTGCCGTAAATTCGTATTTCCGAAGGCCAGTATAGTGGTATTCGTATTCTTTTCCCCGGCATATTCGTATACACCTTTGAAAGAATACGAATCGGAATATCGATTCATTCAAATGGTGATTCTAAATTTGCTAACCGTCAGTTTGTAAAATACGGCCAGTATTTCACCCGAAAATATGCCTGGAAAATACTCCTCATTTTCCAGGCGTATTTGGCTGAAGCCTGCACAGATCAGTCAGATCCGTGCAGGCTTCTCTGTGTAAAAAAAATATCAAATAAATAAATAATTTTTAAAAACGGCGCCCCACCCCACTACATAGCTATAACCAGCCCCAGTCCTGGTTTCACAATTTAAGGTAGCGCGCAAGTTGGGGTTCTCTAGGATTTCTAAAACCAGCACCAGGCTCATGGGCTGGTCCTGATTCCCAAAATACAGGGGAACAAAATGAATAGGGGTCCCCCATATTTTGACATCCAGCATAGGGCCCAAACAGCAAGCAGGGGAATGCCACAGCTGATGGAAACTTTTCCCCTGGCCAAAGCAATGATTGGTCAGCCCGGGCAGTGGGCACTAGGCTGATTTTTGGTGAAAAAATAGAATAAGAACCTATTGGGTATTGTTGTTAAACTACATGTCCCAGCAAGCCTCCCCTGCATGTATGGACTTGGAGAACCACAAGTCCCCAAATGCGGGACATTAAAAGGCCCACTGGTATTTGTAGTTCTACAACAAAAATAAAACTTTAGTTCATACTACAATCACTCATACATACATACATACATACATACATACCTACCTATCAATTCCACCATAGGCCCGTCCTCTTTTCCAGTAGTATCCAATCGGGAACCTTGAAAGCAAATTATACTCACTAGGGTCTCCGGTGTAGATTGCATCCTCTTTGGTCCATGTTGTATCCTGGGGGTTAAAATAACAAACCAAGGAGTCCCATACACCGAACCTGAGTGTTTGTTTACACTTGGGGCTCCTCCCCTAAACTGGGGGATTGCCCGGTGACATCAGAAACCAGGTCCACCCACCCCTCCGGGGGAGCTCCGCGGCTGAATGACTAGTCGCGGCTTCATAGGAATCCCATGTTAAAGTTTAACAAACATAAAAATATACAGAACAATAGTGAATTGGTTCTCTTACACCTCTCTGGTTAGGAGTGTAATCCTGATAGTAAGGTTATCCTTCCATAATTCAAAAAGCCAGCATAAGTATCATCCAGATGATTTTTATTAAAAAGTTCTTTATGCAGGATAGCACAGATCTTTATACAGCCAAATATTCTTCAATATTTTCATGTAAGTGAAGACGTAATGTAACCCAACACGTTCCATCTTTAACCGACTTCATCAGGGGTAACCGTTTCTCCAATTAAGATTATGCAGTAATTAAAAATACCAGATCAATTGTGTTTTAAAAGAACTTATTAGTGTATAGGGTCCCTTATATGGAGCCCAAAGCAAATAGGTGTGGGGCTTAGATAAGGCCTCAGTGGACGTACCTCCACTCTGTAGCACTGGTTTCTTATGAGTCAGGAACAAGTTATCTTCTGAATTGATTATACTATAACTATGCCTTTGACTTGTGATTGGTGGAATCTTTTTTTTCACGCCAACTGTGAGTGGGGGGCTATGGGTATAAGTGAGCTCTGTTGGTCAGTGTCTGGCATACTTCTGGTTATGAATGTAGAAACTGAGGATGGTGATTCTGTGACTGAAATGTTGTGCCCAATATCTCTCTCTCTCTCTCTCCTGTAATAATGGCAATTTATTAGAACAATGTGTCAAAAACACCAGACAGGCTACAGTATGTTGGAAATACCAGATCTCAGAATGATCTCTTAACATGTCTGTGGCAATATTAGTATAGTAATAGCTATGTGACAGCACTAGGCACGCTTGTGCCAACAGACACCGAAAACCGTGAAAAACGTGTGTCAACATTTTCCTTTGGCAACCATTTACATGTGGACCTTTTGATCATACAACAAAAATGCGTGAGCCATGAGAGTCTGTGTCGGCCTGGGAGCTGAGAGGGTCTGTGTCGGCCAGGGAGCCGAGAAGGTCTGTGTCGGCCAGGGAGCCTAGAGGGTCTGTGTCGGCCAGGGAGCCTAGAGGGTCTGTGTCGGCCAGGGAGCCGAGAAGGTCTGTGTCGGCCAGGGAGCCTAGAGGGTCTGTGTTGGCCAGGGAGCCTAGAGGGTCTGTGTAGGCCAGGGAGCCTAGAGGGTCTGTGTCGGCCAGGGAACCGAGAAGTTAATGGCTTGGGAGCTGAGTTGGGTGTCGACGGCCTGGTAGCCGATATGATAATGGCCTGAAAGCCATAGAGAGACCGAGTAGACTTGAGAGTCGATGCCTGTTCGACTAAAGAGTCGATGATGTTAAATGGCTTAGGAGCCAACAGTGATCTCTGCTGGTGGAAGCTGGGAAGCTCAGACCACTTCTCCTGGAAGCTATAGATGTTATTAGCTGGGAGGTAACCTGGCAGGTGGAGAGTTAACCGGAGAGCTGTAATAACAGCAGCAGATCGCAGGTATTTATCACAGGTGACTCTGGAACAGGGAACCGGGAGCCTAGAACTCTGAGTACTGGGGACTACTCAGGAATGAGATAAGTTGTTCAAGGCAAGGAGGAAGTGCCAGAGGCCTCACCTATATCCCCCCTGTCTGTTTTTGATTGACTGCAAGTCACAGCATCAGTTAACCCCAGGAAGTACCTGTGCACACCTTGATCACATGATCAAGTGCACAGGTCAGAGTATTAAGGTTACAGGTAATCATTGGAGGAATCGTGTCATGTGACTGCAAGTGTAATGGCGGTGCCCATGCAGCATAGGACTGGCTTGGGATCAGCGTGGGATGCTGACTAGGCCCCTAGGGAATCACCATGTACTCATGCCATGGAGAATGGCCAGAGACAGTGCTAAGCAATTTTTGCCAAAATTGTAAGAATTTCATAGATTTCACACACTTTTTGGCAGGGGGGAGCAAAATTTATAGTTACGCCACTGATCTCACCGCTGGAGGTAATCCCTATAATGTTGGCATCCAGTTGTCCTCACTATTGCACGGATGAAAGTGTGGTAGCAGCACAGATGGTAAATGTCCACTGGAGGAAGATCGATGGACATGTAAAGTGCTTGAAGCAGATGCCTGTTGAGTGTCCTCACTGGAATGCAGTGGTTGGAGGGGATGATGACCAAATGTCATAAATGGCTGATGAAAGGTGCCAGACCAAGGAACTTGATGTACTGTGCAGCAGATGGTAGTGACAGTCCTTCACTGACGTGTTTCGCTAACTGTGTAGCTTTTTCAAGGTGATACAGTTAGTGTGACTGTGTGGGTATATATGCCCTTTCCTAATTGTTAATTAGGGCCTTATCCTACTCTTAGAGGCAAATTCCTTCTTAGCTGGACAAAACCATGTGCACTGCAGGGGGGCAGATGTAACATGTGCAGAGAGAATAAGATTTGGGTGGGTTTTTTCTTCAAAGTGAGATCTATATTGCAGTGTAAAAATAAAGCAGTCAGTATTTTCCCTGCACAGAAACAAAATAACTCGCCCAAATCTAATTCTCTCTGCACATGTTACATCTGCCACCCTGCAGTGCACATGGTTTTGTCCGGCTAATAAGGAATTTGCCTCTAAGAGTGAACTAGAATAAGGCCCTTAGACACAAGATACAAGTCAGACAATCTCATTAATTATCAGTATGACTCTAATAAATGTAATTCTAGTTAGAAAATCTGATCGAGAAGACAACCCATTCCTCACAATATGTAATTATATAAACAACGAGCGTTAGAATACTTAGTAGTAGTGTTTTTAATTATAGCAGTGCTATATTTCCAGAGACCGGATGTCCGGTCTCTGGAACGCAAAAGTCTGTAGTTCCGCCCCTTTGGAACGCATCGGCATCCAGTCTTTTAATTTTCCACTATTAATATTAATTTTATTGACTTTTAATAGGAATATTTCCATATTGCTATTTAATATCTATGACATTTTTCACATCAGCTACCCGCGTAATGGACGAATTTCCATTTGAACTGCAAATAATCACCGTGCCCGCTCGCACAGAGTGGCTGCACATGCGCATAAAAGTTTAAAAGTTTATGCACATGCGCAGCCACTAAACATCGCTCCCCTAAGCGAGAGAACCAGAATAACCTCCTAAATCCCTTCCCCAAACAGCTGCATTTTTAGAAAAGCACCTCCTACAAACGCCTAAAATTTACCATGATAAATTTCTGACCTTTTGATCATTTTGACCTTTTTGATGTTTCGACCTATTGCTTGTCAACCAATAGTGGCTGATCTATTGATAGAAAATAGGGAAAAGAATTTGAACAGCGCAATAGCTTTGAGAATCGATATGAAAATTTATTAATCACAATGTATAAAAAGAATGAACAACGGTACAGTTATAAAAAACTAAGGTAATAAAAAACAACAATGAAAGACGGGTATAAAAATATGGGGGTCCCGCTGCATGGGGATGGGGTAGGAGAGTCCGTTCCTATATTTCCCTTGGTCTGAAATGGATGAAAACAGAGTATAGTTACCACCCTAGAAGGGTATAGACTGTCCTCGTCCGAGTGTCCACTTTATCGGCCCAAGATGGCACAAATCACCGATGGTGGGATGTAGATTATTTGCTCGGATGCTCCAAGGATGAATATTCAATAGATGTATTACCAGCACTGGTCTTTTGGTGGAGACACGATGAGAACAATGTCCCAGGTGGTATTTTGTATATCCAAGGGATGGTTCGGACTGCAATCCAGGGTAATGGAAATAAAAGCAGGGGGTGCAGGTGGGTACCCCAGTGGCTACCTGACGCGTTTCGCCACTCCAGGTGGCTTTATCAAAGGTGGGTAGCTAGGTCTGTGTGTTTAGGTCTTATATACCCCATAGTGAGGGTCACATGATTCGTTAGTCACAGCTGTACCACAATCATACATGTTATAATCTTTATAAAAACATGCAATTGAACAGGAGGCAAAACCTAAAATGCATTTTCATATAATACAAACAATAAAAACCGCAGAAATGATGTTGTTATTAAGTGTTTGGGCCCATATATAGCGGAGCCTCAATTTAGTTTTCACAGGTGTAATCACGCTAAAGGTATTCAGCAGCTGTGTGTTGCTGATTCAGGTCTCCATTGTTATGGGAGCCTGGTGTGTAGGACGGGTAATACGATGTGTCCGGCGTCTCTGTTGCTAAGCAACCGGACGCCCGGACAGTGATGTAGTACATCTGGCGTCCCCGCTGCTAAGCAGCCGGACGTCTAGGCGGAAGTGGTCCGTCCTCTAATCAGGACACGCAGTCATTGTTGCTAGGCAGCGGGAGCATGTAGCCGGAAGTCCGACTACGCGTCCCCCGTCACAATAGTGGGTGGTTTGTTTAGGTGCGATCACGTCAGTCACGTGATCTATATCCTTTCTGTTCTGCCGGGATTCCATGGCGTCCCTGTTGCTAGGACACAGCGGCAGGTACACATCGTTAGAGTGAAGTTACATAGGCACAATAGTACATTAGTATGGCAACATGGAGTATGGCAACATGGAGGGGGAGAGATTGTATATATATATATCTCCTCTTAAGTTGTTCCATGATGCATATATTACTTGATAGAGAAATCTATAGTAGACAAACTGGGTTTAGACATTTTAAAGAAATAGTACCGATGAATGGTGTATAGAGAGAATTGTATGGAACAGAGAAGGGGCATTGCAGATGGGGGATAAGGGAAGTACAAAGAGAGAATCCTGGTTTTCATATGTACGCAGGAGTAAATTTGGGACAACAGGAAAAATATATATATATATAAAAAATATATATAAAGAATGATAAGTAATAATAGTAGTTTCATTTACTGGCCTATATTATATTATTAAGTTCTACCATCTCGTTGAGGCCCTCTGGGTAGATGGTATTGAGGGCGTGCATCCAAAAGGCTTCCTGTTTACACAGTCTCCTGTATCTGTCCCCTCCTCGTTTTGTTACGGGTATGTGTTCTACCCCTATGATGGACAGACTGGCAGGGTCCCCGTGATGGTATTCGGAGAAATGCCGTGGTATGCTATGTGTGGCCAGGCCTTTAAGTATACCCCTTCGGTGCTCAAGAAAACGGATTTTCATCTTTCTAGTGGTGCGTCCAACATATTTTAAACCACACCCACAGGAGAGCATGTATATGACAAATGCCGTATTGCAGTTTATAAAACTGTCAATACGGTAAACATCACCCAGGTGCTCAATTTGGGTGATCTTGGTGGTTATGACATGGGAACAGGTGAGGCATCTGGTTCCGCCGCACTTGTGAAATCCCTTTGGTTTAGATGGTAGCCAAGGAATCGGGGCCTCTACCAAAGAAGGTAGAGTTTTTAATTGGCTGGGAGCCAGAAGGGTCTTTAAAGAACGATTCTTTTTGAATACAAAGCGTGGTTTGTCTGGAATTCTATTTATTAGGAGTGGGTCTTGACGTAAGATGTTGTAATTTTTCTTAATTATTGATTTTATTTGGGGACAGTAGTTATTATATGTGGATATATATAGGATCTCTTTCTCTCCAAAATTTTGTTGGTCAGCATTTTTTATTTTAGGCTCCAGCAGGGAATTCCTCTCTAGGGCACACACTTCTTTGAATGCTTTGTTTATAATGGGTTTTGGATACCCCCTATTTTCAAATGTGGCAGACATAACGGTAGCTTGTTCGAGGAAATCTATGTTATTAGAACAGTTTCTTTTTAAACGAATGAGCTGTCCCTTGGGGATGCTCCTCTTCCAAGGGGGGTAATGTTCACTCCTATAGTGAAGGTAGGAGGATTTTCCCACTTCTTTGGTGTAATTCTTTGTGATAATTTTATTATCGGTGATCTCAAGAGCCACATCCAGGAAGGAGATGTGGGTGGGGTGAAAGGTGTGGGTGAAATGTAAATTATAATCATTCTGATTAAGTGAATCAACAAAATGAGTGACAGAATTAAGGTCCCCATCCCAAATGAAAAACAGGTCATCGATGTACCGCCCGTATAGTACCAGGTTCGCGCCAAAGCCGCCTCCCCAGATGAGTTTCTCCTCCACCTCCCCCATATAGAGATTGACTTTGGACTGAATGATCCACACCCAAGAGAAAAAAAAACTTTTTTTTTTCCACTCAATTTTACGCATGACGCATCTTCTTTCAGCCAAACCAATGTGAGTAGGATCCATGCCTGCCTACTTTGTTTTTACTCCTCTCAGAGAGAAGCCCGGAGAGGAGTGAAAATGGGGCAGGATGAGGCTACTTTTCAGGAGGGCAGGAAAATGGCTGACGTCACCAAGCCTCGCACACATGACAAGCAACCATGGCAATTCGTACGTCTGCGGACTGTGGGGATAAAATGATGGGATTCGCATAATTTTTCGCCCCTCCCCATGGACCTGTGAAATTAGGAATTTGATGCCGCAGGGAAGGGAGGTGTAGGGGTAATGGGGGACACTTGATCACCTTCCCGGGGAAAGTATGGAGGGATCATATCCAAAAACATTTAGAGATGCATAGTATAATTAGTAAAAATCGCTTGTGACTAATTTAATATGCTTTTTTGAGGTCGGATCCGTGGATGTGGTCTTCCTGGATTCTGCTAAGGCTTCTGATACTGGGCCACATAAGAGACTGATAAATAAAATGGAGGAATTGGGAATAGGGGTAAAAATTTTGCTGTTGGGTAGGACACTGGCTACGGGATAGAGAACAGAGAGTGGTTGTGAATGGCGCAGTATCGAGTTGGATAGCTATACTAAGTGGAGTGCCACAGGGTTCGGTGCTAGGGCCTCTTTGATTTCACATAAATTGAGCAGGGTGATTAGAACAGACATGGATATCTCCATGCTTCAGAGTGATCTAAATAAGCTAGATGAGTGGGCAAGTAACTGGAAAATAGGTTACATTTGTATAAATGCAAAGTTATGCATCTTGGGTGACGTAACCATTGTGTATCAGAACTGGAAAATGATCTAGGAGTCCAAATTGACAACAAACTGGTGTGTAGTGCTCAGTGTCATGTAGCAACAAATAAGGCCAACAGAATACTAGCCTGTATAAGAAGGCTAGGGACTAAAATGTAATTATGCCACTTTGTAAGGCCTCTTCTACAAAAATGACATCCTAGATTTGGAAAAAGTCCAGAGTAGAGCAGCCAAGCTTATAAAAGGGAGAATTTAAGACATGCGGACAGATTGGGCAAATTGGGACTGTTTACGCAAGAAAAGAGACCTTTCGGCGCTCACTCGCTCCACGGGGTGGGGGTGGTGTTTCAGTTGGTGGTGGGAGATGCGGCGCGCGGGGGGGGGGGTGTTAGAGATGCGGCAAAAGCCACAGCACCGGGAAGGCTCCAGGAGGGTCTGTTCGGGCACTACCACCGCCGCAGATGGACACAGACAATGACAAGAACGGGGAGGGGGGGGGGGGGGGCATGCTCCAGGGGGGGTGGCTCACTTACCTGCTTACAGCTACTTTCTTCCTGCTCTCCTCAGCCGGAGCTTTGCTGCTGCTCACTGCCGCCCTCCAGTGGCCGGCGCCCTAGGCAAATGCCTAAAGCTACCTAGTGGTGGCGCCGGCCCTTGCTACATGGCATGTTATACCTCTGATGCTGCCCATGTCGGACCACTTATGCAAAGTTTTATTGGTCACTTTTGGTTCCCAATCTGTCCCTGTCATGTGGCATTGGCCATTTTAACCTGTAGGCTGTACTTCACAAGGCTTTCCAGAAGACTCGACTATGGACCCTCACACTTGCACGGTCTAAGGACCATGCATTGGCAGTAGCACGGCCAGGCTCAGAACCCAGAACGTAAGTGGTCACACTGGCGTAAGTTCGTCCCAGTTGCCCGGAGGCAAGATGTACATTGGTGCCCCCCCCCCCCCCCCACAACCACACACATCATATACAAAATATGTATATGTCTGTTATGAATTATATATCTATACAGAGAGAGAAAGAGAGAGAAAAGAAAACATATATTTCAGAACTCTTTCCCAAGGAAGCAATATTGATGGCTTTCAATTAATGGATTTAAACATGCAGCGGAGGAGAGGTGCCCCCTTGGGAGCAGGAGCCCGGCGGCAGATGACTCCATTGTCTCCCAGAGTTCTGCCTCTGAGTGGTCACTTAACTTATAACACATGCCAGAGATAGGAACCGCCTCAATAAGCAGTGATAGGAAATTATACTTACTATATGTAGACTAATTTATTTCAATATTTTTCAGCCCATCTACGAACACCCCACAACGATTCCTAGAATAGTATTATTACACTCCATTGTGAGACACAATGATCAGTATATACAGTGCAGGTTGAGTATCCCTTATCCAAAATGCTCGGGCCCAGAAGAATTTTGGATAACGGATTATTCCGTATTTTGGAATATTTTTATAATTGAATGATGTATCTTGAGGTATCTTGCATTTATGTTGAATAAGAACATTAAACATGTGATATATACACAAATATATTTTATTTGTGATGAAACAAGGTATTAAAACCAGAAACACAGTTTGTGAACAATCTCAGGCACTGACTTTGAATGCCAAGCAATCCTGTCCTTGCACGTATATACTGTAGTGCCAGTTACATGTTATTTCCCAGTAGTGACAGTTACAGATGTAGCAGTACATTTTAAGCAAAAAAATTAAAAATAAAAGTATATTTTGGCGGCTATGGTTTTCAGAATAATTCGGATAACGGATATTTGGATAAGGGATACTCAACCTGTACTTACATTTTGCTGGATCTGCGCGGTATCTTCTGAGTCCACCTTCTACTGTACTATAATAATCTGCACTGTTGTCTCTTAACAGCGTCTTCACCAGCGTCTTGCCCAATGAGCATCTGTGTTGCCAGCAGATACAAATGGTCCTTTTAAAGCTGCTGGTTAATGGAGGGAATGCCAGTCTTGCCACATATTCTATTGTTCCTTATATTTACACATTCTGTTTCCTTGTGGCACAACCCTGCCTGTAGCTTTCTATCCTGTGTCCATTTGGTGCATGTTATCTGCAGGATGCTATGGGGTCTATTCAAGGGCGGATCCAAAAATACAAGGGAGCACCATACAAGGTTATATAGAGCTATGGGCTATAGAGGAGGGATGGAGTTAAAAGAAGGCTCCTTTCCAGTTGCGTAAGTTCGTCCCAGTTACCCGGTGCCCCCCCACACACACCACCTTTATATAAATATATACGTGAAGGTATATGTTTAGAATAAAGCTAAATCCAAGTTGGCTAAAGAACATGTCACATGACAAGGAAGGACAGGGGGAGGAGCAAGGTCAGAGGAAGGGACCCAAATGCTTTGGGCACAGGGACTTGTTCCGCTTCACTCGCCACCTGGTTACTAAAGGCAACCAGTGGTGGTGTGGATAGTGAAACTGCAAGGCCCCTGGCCTTGCTCCTCCCACTGGGTGTGAAAGGTCCTTTAGCCCACTTGTATGTAGTGACTACCTTCCACCCCCCCCCTCAACTCCCACAGGGTTACATCACCCCCCTCGAGCGTAACTCCTTTCAAACCCCCCCCCCCAACACCCATCACCAAAGCACCGCTCATCTATGCCTGCAAACTGCTGAAACCCTCAGAATAAGTCGGTCCAGGGCATCTGGATCCGGCGGTGGTGAGGATCATAACCCCTGGATGGATGGTGTCCGTGTGGTCACTGCTGCTGAGCTCCTGACCACACAGGACAGTGCACCAGCAAATTTAAGATGGGCTCCTGCAGGTCGTGGACACAGAATATCTAAGTTCAGTGGCATGTGCCATTGAAGCAGCTGAGCCTACCCTGACTCTGTTACTGTACTCTGTGCCGGCTGGCACCTGCAGAGGTCTTAGACTTCGACACTAATAGCCGCCTTTCCAGGACTAGCTCCACCCCGTACTTGGATGCCACCTGGTCTTTTACGATGACACAAAGTCCCAACTGAGTACAAGTAAAAGGAGAAAATAACTAAACACAATGGGGGAAATTTACTAACGAAAATACTCATGGATTTGGCATGTTCGTGGGCAGTCGTATGCAAATAGGTGTCCAATCAGGAGCCGAGTTTCAGAAAATCAGCTCCTGATTGGAAGCCTAGTCACCAATAGCACACTACGGAGGTGACAAGTACTGGCTGTAAACATTTCATTAGCGTTTGTTACAGTCCAGTCTGGCATCGGGTACTTGCAGGTTTTTTTTGCCAAATGTCTAGATGCCTACTGGGACAGAAGAGTACGTGATCTTTGCCGGAAGAGCTGGTAAGTATGATTTCCTTTCACAGGTACCTCATATGGAATATCTACTGGACCAGTGGACGGATACATACGTGTCAAGGTAGGTAAGTATCAATATGTATGGCGTGTATGTAATAAAGTTATACATTTCTGGTGTGTTTGTGGTTTTATTTGGCTAATGGTTCTGCTGTTGAACTAAGAGTGGCAGCATGCACATTGATGGGCTGCATTCTGGGACAGGGTTAATTCTGGAGGGGAGACCCCTTTATTGGGAGGTCCCCACTCCCCCAGGGTCCCTGCCCAGGCTGACTGGGGGTATTATGCTTCAGCTGGTGGAACTTGTATAAAAAGTTTTTCTGGGCTGCGGCATTACCCTGCTGGCTGGTTGGGCCCGGTGCTGGTTCACAAAACACGGGGGACCCCCTACTCCTTTTTTCCCTTGTATTTTGAGTACCAGGACTGGCCCTTGAGCCTGGTGCTGTTGTGGAAATTCTGGTGATCCCCTAATTAAATTGTTCCCCAAATTTCTAGAACCAAGACCAGCTCTTTGAGTCCGGGTTATGGCTGTGGGCAGGGGGAACCCACAACGTTTAAAAAAATAAATACATTTCTTTTTAACATATTTTTTACACTGCAGCCTGCACGAATCTGACTGATCCGTGCAGGCTGCCGGCTCGTATTTGTATTTATCAGCCGTGTATACGCCCACTACATATGAATAAGGCTGCCTACACCATCAGGAGAATGCGAATCATTAAATAGGGCAGATTAGTAAATCTGCCCTATTTACAATGACTATTTTCTCGACAATTCGTACCAGGCGCCGGTAGTATTTTAGGGGTTTAGTAAATTTCTCCCAATGTCTCACCAAGGCTCAGACCTTTGGAAACTCAAACCCTCGCAGCGCTGCTACAGAAACAGTAAATAAACAGATAATGAATATTTGCAACATGGGGCGACAATTAAAATAAGATGCGGATAACCGCCTAGACCAGGGGTGGCCAACCCGCGGCTCTTCATTTCCAGATGTGCGGCTCGGGCTGTCGGGCAGCAATCACATATATCGCAGCAGCGCCGGTATCTGGGACGCGGCTTCACTTGTATGTAGTGAACCGGCCAGCCCCCAGCGCATACACTGTCACACTCCGGCGCCATTTACAGGCTACTGCTGCGCAAGCAGTAGAACTGGAGCCGCTATCAGCCCAAGCACCGCAGCGCAACCACCCTCCCCATGGAAATGTCAGTCCCCTCCTGCCTCTCCCCTCACACAGCCCAGCCGGAACCTCCCTTCTCCAGCAGCCACGCCTGCCCTGCACTGACCATGAGGGAAAGCCGTCCTCTCCCCCCGCCCAGCAGAGCAGACACCGACCTCCTCCAGCAACCATGCCTGCCTGCACCGAATATGAAGGGAAGCTGCATTAGGCCTGCTACCTGCTCCCGCACAGGGATGAGTTTCGCTGAGCCTCCAGCCAGTGCCATCCAGAAGTGCAGTCGTCCACTCTGTGTTCCCTTTTTGCTGTCCTCCCCTTCGCCCTGTGCAGAGATCCACGGGCCTCATTGTACTGACACTCTTCAGGCTGTAGCTTCTGGTAAGTGCCCGGAGAGCCACCTACCCCCTTGTGTGCATATGTGTGTAACTATATCACCCCTACCTTCTTCATCTGTGTGTAACCCCCCCCCCCCTACCATCCTAATCCCCTGTTACCCCTGTAACCCTTCTCATGTGTGCATGTGTGTGTGGCTCCCTGTACCCCACAACCCCTGTGTGTCAAACCTTCCCAATATCCTTCCTCTGTGTGTAACCCCCCCTCATCCCTGTGTGTGAGACACCTTCTCCCCCTATCACCTTATACCCATTGTGTGACCCCCTGCACCCCATTCCTGTGTGTGACCCCCCTGTAGCCCCCTACCAATGCGTGAGACACTCTGCCCCCCCCTGTATGAATTGTGAACACCTACAAGTTTAAATGACTACTTGCCAACAAAAAAATAAGTCCAAATAATTTAGTAGCGTTCAAATCTCAAGTAAAAAATAAACAACGTTACTAATTTATTTGGACTTATTTTTGTTGTTGACAAGTAGTCATTTAAGCTGGTAAAATATCTAAAAAGTGTTTAGAAGTCATCACTACTAAACCTAATGCCACACAAGGTCATTCTCCTACAAATGTGCTAAAGGCGTGAACACAAAAATCCATTTTAAAATGGGGCGTGGCCTTTCAGTATCTAGGCCACGCCCATTTTGCCCAGAATCGGCTTAGTCTTACCATACCATATTTTTTGGCTCTTTGCCTCTGATTGGTTGGCCACCCCTGGCCTAGACGGTCACACTGATGGAAACCAACTAGTTAGATTTTCGGGAACACACACAACCTCAGACTGGATACAATGGTGACTTGATCTCTCAGACTGGATACAATGGTGACTTGATCTCTCAGACTGGATCCATGAAAAACTCCAGGGGCAGGTTCTCTCTCACAGGAACCTATGAAAGGCAAAGCATGACTTAAAAACCAAGTAGCCACAGCCATAGGCGTGCGCAGCCCATTTTATTAGGGGGTGCACCGTCAAAGGGGTGTGTCTAGCACCACCTATTGGGCGTGTTTAGCATTGTCCATTGGGTGTGTCTAACACTGGCAATCATGCAAGTTTACCATCATCTATTGGTACTCGCTAAAATATAAAATGTTTCTCAGCCAGAACATAGGGGGTTATTTTGGTTCACTCTTTCTGACAAATTCCTTCTTAGATGGACAAAACCATATGCACTGCAGGTGGGGCAGATGTAAAATGTGCAGAGAGAATTCAATTTGGGCAAGTTATTTTGTTTCTGTGCAGGGAAAATACTGACTGCTTTATTTTTACACTGCTATATAGATCTCACTTTGAAGTAAAACCCCACCCAAATCTTATTCTCTCTGCACAAGTTACATCTTCCCCACCTGCAGTGCACATGGTTTTGTCCATCTAAGAAGGAACTTGTCAGAAAGAGTGAACTAGAATAAACCCCATAATCTCTGGCCTAATTCAGTTTTAATATTCTTATTACTCTGTATAACAGTACATGCATATAAAGTAAAAAAAAAAAATGGATTATGCAGGTATGTAGTGATATGACAACGGTCTAGTACAATTAACAATGCAAAACACACAATTGATTGATGGGCACTAATTTTAATGGAATACAGGTCTAAAAAGCAAAAGACTTTGGTAAAAGGTTTTGCTGGTATTGCTAGTGGCAGGGAGTTGTTCACAAGGGTGGGCACAGCATTTGGGGGTGCCTGTGCACCTCTAACACTCAATGTGCACACACCTTTGGCCACAACCAGCACAGAGTAAGGCATACATGGAAACAAATCAAAGTGGATCCGCAAAACCTGGAAGCTGATCCGGTAAGTACAGAACCCACACAGAACATGAATAGGAGCCACGACTGCGGATAAGACGCGGCTAACACATATGAGATTAGTATCGCAAATGGCAGCTCTCCTGGTAAGAGTTGCCCTTTGTGATGCCCTCTGGACCCTGGACTTTTGGGTTTGTGACCCTTGAATCCCTCTGCACATTCACAGAGTGACTGAGGCGGCTGTAGGGCATGCTGGGTTTGATCAAATTGGATCCCTTATACAGTGCAATACATTGAAAAGCCATTAGGCTTGTATATAGGCAGTATTGCAATAACCACCAGAGACCCCACAGGGGCTTGGAGGTGCTGGGTGGCTTGGGGGCGATGGGGTTCTGCATGGTCTATTGTAAACACTGCCTGCTTGTTGTCAGGGGATTTGGGGAATTCCCCCTTCCATTCTTCCTTAGTTTTACCTCCAATTGCCAGTGCTTCTGCCGCTGGGGTCCTGTCCTGTCTGCAGCCAATGAAATGGCCACACATCAATAATAAATGCCTTGTATAAGGCAGTGGCCATTTTGGGAGGGACATTTTCATTGCAGGCAGGTGCAACGGGAGCCCAGCAAGCAGTGTCAAACAAAGGGGTGAATCCTCTGACAGAAGTGACAGACCTGGTGTCCTGGTGGAAGGGGGTGATCCCCTACAAGGAGCAAGTACATTGCAGGATTGCAGGGGGGGGGGGGGGGGGGTGATAAACTTTTTTTGTGGCCGGGGAATGCAGAATTTATAGCTATGTTACTGTAAATGGGGACATGGGTGGGTACCAGGCCAGGGAGGGGTCAGAGGCTACTAAACTCTGTTCCTCTATGGCGAGCAGTATCCCCTTTGTGGCCTTGATCCAGCTGTGGGTGTGGCCCTTGGTGGTGCGGTCCTTGGTGTGGAGGTGGCAGCATCCTGGCATGGAGGCATCCGAAGGGATTCAAGTTCCTCCATTGAAATTGTGGCATTTTGAATGGTGCACCAAGCGCGAACCAATCAGGGCTCGTGGTTTGGCAGCCAGTGAGGAATGGCCGCGAGGAGCCAATCAGGGCTCGCCGAGTCATAGCTCCGCTCCCTCCAAGCATCTTATAATAGACGCTGTGGAGCAGAAGAGTTCAGTTTGTCAATGGCAAGGGGGCAGAGAAGAGCTCCAGAATTGGACCAGTGGCAGAAGATCCACCCGGGAGCAGCACCACAAACGGCAGAAGAGTCCACAGTGGTGGTAGAAGATCTGGTAGCGGTGGCAGTAGCACCAGAAGAAAGAAGCTGAAGACTAGAGAGTGCTGCAGCCTCTCCCAACAAAAGGGGTAAGTGGCCTTGGGCCACAACCGCTTCCTTGCAATTCCTCCAAGACCACCAGGGATC
Organism: Crinia signifera; assembly: GCF_055691185.1. Classification (NCBI taxonomy): domain Eukaryota; kingdom Metazoa; phylum Chordata; class Amphibia; order Anura; family Myobatrachidae; genus Crinia; species Crinia signifera. Next base: position 37,229,579 of record NC_139222.1, read on the forward strand.
AGGCGTTAGGTCTGTAATTGTTTGGCCCCCTCGGCCCATGCCGCAATAGTCTGGCCCCCTTGGCCTGTGCCGTAGTAGTCGGGCACTTGGCATGGGCCTCAATGTCACCATGTTCCCTACATGTTTTGCATGTGTGATTAGAAGCGGGTATAGGTTACTGATATTCTTGTTTAAACTCATCCAGGAAGCCGGTATTATTTACATGGTGCATAAATACAATAGATGGAATATGCAAATGAGAGGTTTATCCTAAGGTGTGGTGTTGCCGTGTAAATAAAGGCATTACAGAAGGGGCTCAGTGAATGGACTATTTATTTAGAAACTGCTTAAGATGCAATTAGAAATAGCAAGGAAATGGAAATATATAAATATAAGTAACGGTTTCTTATTGTGAAACAGCTTCTAGCTGTAATCAGCCGCACAGCTCAGATCTCCTGCAAAGGCTCTTTGGCTGTAACTTACTCCTGGCAGATGTCTATGCTGTAATGGGAGGAGTAGTGCCAGCGCAGTGCCAGTAAGTGTGTACATAAGGCTGAACGGTTGATTTCATTTTGTGTGTTCTTCTAATCTGTTATTGCATGAAAATCAGTTACAAAAGAAATATTCAGTGTTGTACAGTGATTATATTTACATCACCAAGTTGTAGCAACCATTGAGACAATGCACTTGTTTCACCACCTTTACCTTATATATAAACCACAGGTATTGTAAGTCTGGCTATTACACAGTGGATTAGATGGCTGGGTCCCTTTGAAAAGAGTTTTAAACAGCAATAGTACTGACATACATTTCCTTATTTTTGAAAGAAACGTTTTTTTTTTTTCAATGAAGATAACATTAAATCAATCATAAATACACTCTATATGTTGTTAATGTGGTAAATGACTATACTAGCTGCAAACATATGGTTTTTAAAGGAATATTGTGTATGGTTTTTAAAGGAATATCGTGTATCCAGCAGCCATCACTCCAGTGTTCTAATGGTACATTGTATTTGCTAAATGCGTTAGACTAATGGATGATTAGAAATCCCTTAAAAACCCTTTTGCAATTATTTTAGCACAGCTGAAAATGTGTTTGCCCGTTAGAGAAGCTATAAAACTGGCCTACCTTTGAGCTAGTTGAATATCTGGAGCATCACATTTGCGGGTTTGATTATATTTTCAAAATGGCCAGAAAAAAGAGAACTTTCATGTGAAACTCAACAGCCTATTCTCATTCTTCAAAATTAAGGCTATTCCATGTGAGAAACTGCCAAGAAACTGAACATTTCCTACAACGGTGTGTACTACTCCCTTCAGAGAACAGCACAAACAGGCTCTAACCAGAGTAGAAAGAGAAGTGGGAGGCCCCGGCGCACAAATGAGTAAGAAGACAAGTACATTAGAGTCTCTAGTTTGTGAAATAGACGCCTCAGAGGTCCATGTTGGATGTTACTCCTGGACAAGGGGACCAAACTATGGGGGACCCTTGGTAAGTATGTTGTATGTATGTGTCTATGTACGTATGTATGTAATTAAAGTTGTACTTTAAATGGTGTGTGTGTTTTTATTAAGTCCCAGCAAGCCCTTTAATGCCCCGCATGCAGAGATTTCTGGATTCCCAAGTCCCTGCATGTGTGGAGGCTTGCTGGTACTGCAGTTCCATGGCAGAACCCAATGTTTTCTTATTTTTACACTTTCAATATCAACCACTGCCCTGGGGTGCCAGGGATAGCCCCGGGCTTCAGCCCTGGCTGGGGGAGGCCTTGGGGGACTCCTTTATTGGAGGGGTCCCGACTCACCCAGGGTTCCTGGCCAGGGCTGAAGCCTGGGTCTATCTCTGGCAGCTCTAGGTATTCATTTTGAAGATCAGATAATGCTTTGGCTTGGAAAGAATGTGTAAAAAGTCTCCCCTGGCTTTGACATTATACCGAAACCTGGTGCTGGTTACATAAATATGGGGTACCTTTCATTTTTGGTCCCCTGTATTTTTTTTTTACCAGGACCTGTCCAATAGCTACTGTTAGATACTGGTTTATGTAATATGGGGGAACCTTAATCATTTTGATCCACATATTTCAGAAACCAGGACCAGCTCAATGAGCTCGGGCTGGTTATGCTCGTTGGGGGATCACACCCCATTTAAAAAAAAAAAAAACTTCAATGGGAAAACCGCACGTTCCCATTACTAAAGATTCTCCAGAAATCTCAAACAATTTCCATCTTGTTCTAAAAAAACAACCCTAGTACATGTAACCCCATGTTTCTACAACCTCATTGCTTGTCCGAAGATGGCCACCAAGACTACTTCTGAACATGTGTGGACTCCTCTTTGAATTGTGATAGAGGGCCTTATTCTAGTTCACTCTTTCTGACAAAATCCTTCTTAGATGGACAAAACCATGTGCATTGCAGGGGAGGGGGGGGGGCAGATTTAAAATGTGCAGAGAGAATTAGATTTGGGTTATTTTGTTTCTGTGCAGGGTAAATACTGGCTGCTTTATTTTTACACTGCAATATAGATCTCACTTTGAAGTAAAACCCCACCCAAATCTAATTATCTCTGCACAAGTAACTTCTGCCCCACTTGCAGTGCACATGGTTTTTGTCCATCTTAGAAGGATTTTGTCAGGAAGAGTGAACTAGAATAAGGCCAAGAGTGTCACAGTGGAAGTCTCCTACATATATCCAATGGGATATGCAATTACATGCTGATTTAACAATAGTTCCAACATCCTGCATCACTATCCAGTGCCACACTCCCTGCCTGGTGAGCTGTATGACACCCCATTCTTTTTAAACACTACAATATATCTACCAGTGTATATAACAGTGAGTACCGGTGTACATGCTTTATTTTCAATAAAACTAGTCCACTGAGCAACCACGAAGTTGACTTTCACAATGTCAAGACCAGAATGTCTACAGTTATGATATTGACATTGGTAAACACCTAAAAAATGTCAACATGGGCAGACTGTCGACATATGAAATGTTGACATTGTAATATAATGGACAGCATTAGGCTTAGAGGTGTTAGAAAACAGGGTCACTTAGTTGGTTCTAATACCCTATGAAGAGCATTGATGTTTTCTATGATGATCGATTCTGGTTGGAGATTGTGCTGGGCATTTTTGTGCAGGCTTCTGCCAAGCATACTGCTGAGGATCATGACTATTACAATTTATTTATTTATTTGGTCTGAGTTTGCTGTACTTACTTTTATTTGCTAGTTCAGCGATGTGTTGCATATTAGGGGGTTTATTCTAGTTCATTCTTTCTGACAAAATCCTTCTTAGATGGACAAAACCATGTGCACTGCAGGGGGGCAGATGTAACATGTGCAGATAGAATTAGATTTGGGTGAGTTATTTTGTTTCTGTGCAGGGAAAATACTGACTGCTTTATTTTACACTGCAATATAGATCTCACTTTGAAGAAAAACCCCACCCAAATCTAATTCTCTCTGCACAAGTTACATCTGCCCCACCCGCAGTGCACATGGTTTTGTCCATCTAAGAAGGATTTTGTCAGAAAGAATGAACTAGAATAACCCCTAGTTTTGACTTCAACATTTGACTTTAGTCAATCTGAAAAATTGGGCAAACTTACACAAGAACGTAAACCTAGCAAGGCAGGAATCTTAGTAAATGTATGGCATAGCCTCTCCACTGAAAGGAACCTAGGAGGGATATTTAATTTGCCGTAAAGTTCACCATGGAAACCCAGTGATTTTTTTTTGTTGACTTTACTTCGCAGCTCATGAAGCTGTGAGGATTAGTCCAACATCAGGGATTCGCTTGCCGGGTCATACCCACTAATTGAATAGGTCCAGCAATTAGCTGTGGGTAAATCCTTTGTTTTTAAATCTGCTTTCTCTCTCTTCAGCAGGAAGCTGGATTTCCTGACCCGCATGGGTCCTTTCCGAGGTACAACGTGAGCAATGGATTGGGTAAGTAGCTTGAGGCTGAAGTGTTGCGACTAGTCTTTTTCTTGTGCTCTCTCCCTATGGCCGAGGTCCACCCTGATACACAAAGGTTGTCCTGGGATGACAGCAACACTCCGGACACCAGTTTATGTTTCATACATCCAGAAAGTCTCTGTGTACACCAGAGCTTCTCCGTTCTACCCAAGCTCAGTAGCTAGAGCTCCTGCCTGGAGAGCAAACTGCCCCATGGACAAGGGGGGTCATTCTGGTTTGCTTGGCAAGCTGCCCAGTGCCACACCAACTGTGCTTTCAGTGTCTTTATGTTGTAGTATGGTTTATTGGTTGTGTATATGTCATCGTCGTCATTGGCCGGTTGCTAATCTATGTGCAAAACAGGTTTCCTAGATAAAAATAATAGGAGGGTTATATGCCGATCGCTCTGCTCATTACCTCCTCCAAATAGTCCCGGACTGGCAGTCAGTTTAAGAACGAACCATTGGGAAGATGCGTGCAAGCCTGCTGCTATCACTCAGGTTTGTGCACGGCTCTGTATTAGGCCCATAAAGGAATAATGACTCTGATTTCTGTCCATCTAATGCAGGGGTGGGGAACCTTATTTGTGCCAAGGGCTAATTGTATGGTGGAAAAATCCTTCGGGGAGCCATATGTAAAAATTTCTCTGCTGCCGCTGAATAGGACTGACAGTCTCTGGTTGCTGTTAATTAAGAGGAATCTCGCAAGAAGTCCCCTGTACTTGACTACCGGGTGGGTAGGAGGGCCACTCAGACCAACCACGCATACGGCCCCCGGGCCTGAGGTTCCCCACCACTGATCTAATGTGTGGTATGAGCTACGCTCGGCACACTAATTTATTCTCCCTCTATGGGTGTCGTGGGCACCCACGGAGGGAGAAAGTTTCGGGATTCAGGCGGTCGGGATTCCAGCGTCGGGATTTTGAACGCTGGGATTCCGACCACCGGGAAATCGACTGCATCCCCATACAAATCCCTATAATCTACAGAACCGTAGTATAATTACCGTGACACTTAGAAACATAGGGGGTCATTTTGGTTCACTCTTTCTGACAAATTCCTTCTTAGATGGGCAAAACCATGTGCACTGCAGATGTAACATGTGCAGAGAGAATTAGATTTGGGTGAGTTATTTTGTTTCTGTGCAGGGAAAATACTGACTGCTTTATTTTTACACTGCAATATAGATCTCACTTTAACGTAAAACCCCACCCAAATCTAATTCTCTCTGCACAAGTAACATCTGCCCCACCTGCAGTGCACATGGGGCCTTATTTTGGTTCATTCTTTCTGACAAAATCCTTCTTAGATGGACAAAACCATGTGCACTGCAGGTGGGGCAGATGTAACATGTGCAGAGAGAATTAGATTTGGGTGAGTTATTTTGTTTCTGTGCAGGGTAAATACTGGCTGCTTTATTTTTACACTGCAATATAGATCTCACTTTGAAGAAAAACCCCACCCAAATCTAATTCTCTCTGCACAAGTAACACCTGTGCCACCTGCAGTGCACATGGTTTTGCCCATCTAAGAAGGATTTTGTCAGAAAGAATGAACCAAAATAACCCCCATAGAAACATAGAATGTGACGGCAGATAAGAACCATTTGGCCCATCTTCTGACCAATATTTATTGGACAAATTATTCACATAAAAAAGATAGCACAATTGTCATAATTATCAATACATTTATTAATAACACAATAAAATTGGAAATACTTTCTGAATAGAAAATTGTATTGACTCTGACATAAGTGGGACACAGTAACAATATAGCAGATGATAATTTAGACACACAATGTTTCCATTTGCAAATCCTCCTTTGGAGTTCAATTGGAAAGTCACTTTCAGCCTACACAAACCCCCAGGGGTTAATCACTTCAATTAATCCTGGAGCCTCTGTTCCTGAATAATTTTCATTTGTATCCAGTTCTCCCTTACTTTAGAAGGCACAGCTCATTTTGAGAGAAATTTATAAGGCTAATACCCCTTTTACACCGCCGCAAAACCCCTGGTCTTCGGCGGGTCAGACCCGGGTCAGCGACGGTGTAAATGGGACACGCCGTGTCCTATTACATGGGACTTCTACCCAGGTCCTGACCTGGGTAGAACACTGCTAGGACCTGGGTAGAGGGCAGTGTAAATGGGTACGCTGGGTCATCCGACCCGGCTCCCATTTACATCAATGGGGGATGTCCAACCTGCGGACCATAGCGTCCGCAGGTTGGACGGCGGGCACAGACAGCAGCGGAGAAGGTAAATGAATGCCTGTGTGTGGCATCCATTCACCTCCCGGACGAAGGCTGGGGGGGGGCACAGGGGCTGTGCTGCCCCCAACACGGCAATCAGTGGTCCCGGCGTGGATGACCGCAGTCCCGGCGCTTGGAGATTATGTCATCTCCAAGCGCCACCTCCGTCTACACTGCGGGTGGGCACCGCAGTGTAAACAGTGTAAATCCCAGATCCGACCCAGCTTGGATCCTTCTTCCAAATGCCTGGTTGGATCTGGGATTTGTGGTGTAAAAGGGGTATTAGATGTTTAATAATGAAGGTGACAAATCTCAGGTCGTATGCATCCCAGAGGGGCAAATGTTCCTGTGCACAAACACAGCTGGCTTCCACTTATTGTTTTTTGGAAAGACGGTGCCAAGAAATAGTACCTGTATGGAGGTATTCTGTTCCAATGGTTAGCGGAGATTTATAGCTGATACAGCCGACCCAGTACCTGGCAGTCTCAATGACAGGCGATGGACTCTCGGTGATGATCTCAGCCCCAGGTAGCTGGTATGACCACTGGCAGTTCTGGCGATCTTCTGAGGAAACCGGTGCATATCGGAGAAACGCGCCAAGACCCATATCCGGCACTGACTTATGTGGGACACTCTGCTACAGCCCCTGGCGACACTCCTTTGAACACACGTGAGACTTAGGACAAGTGTGGGATCTCTGCGCTGAACTCCTGAGTGTTCTCCTGGTGTGTTGAGCTAGCGTGGAGATCGTTGACCAACAGACGTCTCCATGCCGGGTGCCTGTGAGCGGGCACTGCACGCATCATTGTGTGCTGCTGGAGCTGGGCAGGACTCAAGCAAGGCCGCCATGGTGTGGGTGTCCATCTACTGCTGGGACTGCCGGTGGTCATATCAGCTACCTGGGACTGAGATCATCATGACTGTCCATCGACTGTCATTGAGACTGCTGGGCACTGGGTCGGCTATATCAGCTATAAATCTCCACTAACCATTGGAACAGAATACCTCCATACAGGTACTATTTCTTGGCACAGTCTTTCCAAAAAACAATAAGTGGAAGCCAGCTGTATTTGTGCGGATTCGGTATGGAATCCCGGCGGTCAAAATCCCAACGCCGAAATCACGCAGCGGGCCCGGAGCCTCACTACGCTCGGCACGCTAATTTATTCTCCCTCTATGGGAGGGAGAAAGTTTCAGGATTTCGGGATTCCTGAGGAAGCCGGACAGTGAAATTATTTTTTAATCCTACCTCGGACCTGCTCCCACACTCTTCCCCACTGTCTGGTAGAGACTCCCGATGCATGCGTTTTACAGATATCCAGATGTCAGAGACTGCTGCAGCAACTCTGTGGCGGAAGTGATGAGGGGAGCGGCAATGGCAGTGAGCTGTGAGCTGTGAATTTTTTTATTAATTATGGCACGATAAGTAAAAGAAATGGAGGTGTGGCCATGCCCCCTTTCTGATTGTGTACTGATTTCTGACCCATAGATATTGGAGGGTATGTCATAGGTGCTAAATCTCAATACAAACAAGCTTTCAAATCAGTAGCGTTGTGTTTCAAACAACACCACACCTGATTTCATTGCTGTCATTGAGTATCAATGCAAACATATTCTACCATTATGGTGGAGGCTTTAGCAAATTACAGTCTTAGGTCTTTGGCACAGTATAATTTTACAGCAATTTTGTAAATAAAAAAAATCCCTAAAGTTTTCCTAGGAAATGCCGGGCGGGTCCGCTAGTAAGATACGATGCCATTATGTTATTATGCGTATTTTTGCTGGGCTGCATATTGTGGCGGTGGCCCCGGTGCTGGGTACGGTCCTGGGACTGTAGATGGGTTCTGTACCATAAACACCTGCAGGCAGAGATAACACATTAATGCTACACATACAGCACATAACCCAGACATGTATTACCTACAGTATGTCCGATCACATTGTAATAAATTACATGGAAATGTGCAATGGGAAGAATATTTATTTATAATATTTACAGTTTCTGATATAGCGCAGCAGATTCCATTGCGCTTTACAATTGGAGACAACAGTGATTAAACAAACTGAGTGCATGGCGGCAACACAGAAATGTACTAATAAACAGAGTACTCCTGGGGTTGGGGCACTTGGCCTCCAGCTGCACCTTATGCATTATACCACCCAGTCCTTCCCTCTCTTTCTACTGTGTTATACCGCCCCAGCCTTCCCTCTCTTTCTACTGCGTTATACCACCCCGGCCTTCCCTCTCTTTCTACTGCGCTATACCACCCCAGCCTTCCCTCTCTTTCTACTGCGTTATACCACCCCAGCCTTCCCTCTCTTACTACTGCATTATACCACCCCAGCCTTCCCTCTCTTTCTACTGCGTTATACCACCCCAGCCTTCCCTCTCTTTCTACTGCGTTATACCACCCCAGCCTTCCCTCTCTTACTACTGCATTATACCACCCCAGCCTTCCCTCTCTTTCTACTGCATTATACCACCCCAGCCTTCCCTCTCTTTCTACTGCGCTATACCACCCCAGCCTTCCATCTCTTTCTACTGCGTTATACCACCCCGGTCTTACCTCTCTTTCTACTGCGTTATACCACCCCAGCCTTCCCTCTCTTTCTACTGCATTATACCACCCCAGCCTTCCCTCTCTTTCTACTGTGTAATACCACCCGGCCTTCCCTCTCTTTCTACTGCGCTATACCACCCCAGCCTTCCCTCTCTTTCTACTGCGTTATACCACCCCAGCCTTCCCTCTCTTTCTACTGCGCTATACCACCCCAGCCTTCCATCTCTTTCTACTGCGTTATACCACCCCAGCCTTCCCTCTCTTTCTACTGCGTTATACCACCCCAGCCTTCCCTCTTTTTCTACTGCATTATACCACCCCAGCCTCCCCTCTCTTTCTACTGCGTTATACCACCCCGGCCTTCCCTCTCTTTCTACTGCGTTATACCACCCCAGCCTTCCCTCTCTTTCTACTGCGTTATACCACCCCAGCCTTCCCTCTCTTTCTACTGCGTTATACCACCCCAGCCTTCCCTCTCTTTCTACTGCGTTATACCACCCCAGCCTTACCTCTCTTTCTACTGCGTTATACCACCCCAGCCTTCCCTCTCTTTCTACTGCGTTATACCACCCCGGCCTTCCCTCTCTTTCTACTGCGTTATACCACCCCGGCCTCCCCTCTCTTTCTACTGCGTTATACCACCCCAGCCTTCCCTCTCTTTCTACTGCATTATACCACCCCAGCCTTCCCTCTCTTTCTACTGCGTTATACCACCCAAGCCTTCCCTCTCTTTCTACTGCATTATACCACCCCAGCCTTCCCTCTCTTACTACTGCGTTATACCACCCCGGCCCCACCTCTCTTTCTACTGCGTTATACCACCCTAGCCTTCCCTCTCTTTCTACTACGTTATACCACCCCAGCCTTCCCTCTCTTTCTACTGCGTTATACCACCCCAGCCTTCCCTCTCTTTCTACTGCGTTATACCACCCCAGCCTTCCCTCTCTTACTACTGCATTATACCACCCCAGCCTTCCCTCTCTTTCTACTGCATTATACCACCCCAGCCTTCCCTCTCTTTCTACTGCGCTATACCACCCCAGCCTTCCATCTCTTTCTACTGCGTTATACCACCCCGGTCTTACCTCTCTTTCTACTGCGTTATACCACCCCAGCCTTCCCTCTCTTTCTACTGCATTATACCACCCCAGCCTTCCCTCTCTTTCTACTGTGTAATACCACCCGGCCTTCCCTCTCTTTCTACTGCGCTATACCACCCCAGCCTTCCCTCTCTTTCTACTGCGTTATACCACCCCAGCCTTCCCTCTCTTTCTACTGCGCTATACCACCCCAGCCTTCCATCTCTTTCTACTGCGTTATACCACCCCAGCCTTCCCTCTCTTTCTACTGCGTTATACCACCCCAGCCTTCCCTCTCTTTCTACTGCATTATACCACCCCAGCCTCCCCTCTCTTTCTACTGCGTTATACCACCCCGGCCTTCCCTCTCTTTCTACTGCGTTATACCACCCCAGCCTTCCCTCTCTTTCTACTGCGTTATACCACCCCAGCCTTCCCTCTCTTTCTACTGCGTTATACCACCCCAGCCTTCCCTCTCTTTCTACTGCGTTATACCACCCCAGCCTTACCTCTCTTTCTACTGCGTTATACCACCCCAGCCTTCCCTCTCTTTCTACTGCGTTATACCACCCCGGCCTTCCCTCTCTTTCTACTGCGTTATACCACCCCGGCCTCCCCTCTCTTTCTACTGCGTTATACCACCCCAGCCTTCCCTCTCTTTCTACTGCATTATACCACCCCAGCCTTCCCTCTCTTTCTACTGCGTTATACCACCCAAGCCTTCCCTCTCTTTCTACTGCATTATACCACCCCAGCCTTCCCTCTCTTACTACTGCGTTATACCACCCCGGCCCCACCTCTCTTTCTACTGCGTTATACCACCCCAGCCTTCCCTCTCTTTCTACTGCATTATACCACCCCAGCCTTCCCTCTCTTTCTACTGCGTTATACCACCCCAGCCTTCCCTCTCTTTCTACTGCATTATACCACCCCAGCCTTCCCTCTCTTTCTACTGCGCTATACCACCCCAGCCTTCCCTCTCTTACTACTGCGTTATACCACCCCAGCCTTCCCTCTCTTTCTACTGCGTTATACCACCCCGGCCTTACCTCTCTTTCTACTGCGTTATACCACCCCAGCCTTCCCTCTCTTTCTACTGCATTATACCACCCCAGCCTTCCCTCTCTTTCTACTGCGTTATACCACCCCAGCCTTCCCTCTCTTTCTACTGCGTTATACCACCCCAGCCTTCCCTCTCTTTCTACTGCGTTATACCACCCCAGCCTTACCTCTCTTTCTACTGCGTTATACCACCCCAGCCTTCCCTCTCTTTCTACTGCGTTATACCACCCCAGCCTTCCCTCTCTTTCTACTGCGTTATACCACCCCAGCCTTCCCTCTCTTTCTACTGCGCTATACCACCCCAGCCTTCCCTCTCTTTCTACTGTGTAATACCACCCGGCCTTCCCTCTCTTTCTACTGCGTTATACCACCCCAGCCTTCCCTCTCTTTCTACTGCGTTATACCACCCCAGCCTTCCCTCTCTTTCTACTGCATTATACCACCCCAGCCTTACCTCTCTTTCTACTGCGTTATACCACCCTGGCCTACCCTCTCTTTCTACTGTGTAATACCACCCGGCCTTCCCTCTCTTTCTACTGCGTTATACCACCCCAGCCTTCCCTCTCTTTCTACTGCGTTATACCACCCCAGCCTTCCCTCTCTTTCTACTGCGCTATACCACCCCAGCCTTCCATCTCTTTCTACTGCGTTATACCACCCCAGCCTTCCCTCTCTTTCTACTGCGTTATACCACCCCAGCCTTTCCTCTCTTTCTACTGCGCTATACAACCCTAGCCTTCCATCTCTTTCTACTGCGTTATACCACCCCAGCCTTCCCTCTCTTTCTACTGCGTTATACCACCCCAGCCTTCCCTCTCTTTCTACTGCGCTATACCACCCCAGCCTTCCATCTCTTTCTACTGCGTTATACCACCCCAGCCTTCCCTCTCTTTCTACTGCGTTATACCACCCCAGCCTTCCCTCTCTTTCTACTGCGTTATACCACCCCAGCCTTCCCTCTCTTTCTACTGCGTTATACCACCCCAGCCTTCCCTCTCTTTCTACTGCGCTATACCACCCCAGCCTTCCATCTCTTTCTACTGCGTTATACCACCCCGGTCTTACCTCTCTTTCTACTGCGTTATACCACCCCAGCCTTCCCTCTCTTTCTACTGCATTATACCACCCCAGCCTTCCCTCTCTTTCTACTGTGTAATACCACCCGGCCTTCCCTCTCTTTCTACTGCGCTATACCACCCCAGCCTTCCCTCTCTTTCTACTGCGTTATACCACCCCAGCCTTCCCTCTCTTTCTACTGCGCTATACCACCCTAGCCTTCCATCTCTTTCTACTGCGTTATACCACCCCAGCCTTCCCTCTCTTTCTACTGCGTTATACCACCCCAGCCTTCCCTCTCTTTCTACTGCATTATACCACCCCAGCCTCCCCTCTCTTTCTACTGCGTTATACCACCCAAGCCTTCCCTCTCTTTCTACTGCGTTATACCACCCCAGCCTTCCCTCTCTTTCTACTGCGCTATACCACCCCAGCCTTCCCTCTCTTTCTACTGCGCTATACCACCCCAGCCTTCCCTCTCTTTCTACTGCGTTATACCACCCCGGCCTTCCCTCTCTTTCTACTGCGTTATACCACCCCGGCCTTCCCTCTCTTTCTACTGCGTTATACCACCCCGCCCTACCCTCTCTTTCTACTGCGTTATACCACCCCGGCCTTCCCTCTCTTTCTACTGCGTTATACCACCCCAGCCTTCCCTCTCTTTCTACTGCGTTATACCACCCCGGCCTTACCTCTCTTTCTACTGCGTTATACCACCCCAGCCTTCCCTCTCTTTCTACTGCGTTATACCACCCCGGCCTTCCCTCTCTTTCTACTGCGTTATACCACCCCGGCCTCCCCTCTCTTTCTACTGCGTTATACCACCCCAGCCTTCCCTCTCTTTCTACTGCGTTATACCACCCCGGCCTTACCTCTCTTTCTACTGCGTTATACCACCCCAGCCTTCCCTCTCTTTCTACTGCGTTATACCACCCCGGCCTTACCTCTCTTTCTACTGCGTTATACCACCCCAGCCTTCCCTCTCTTTCTACTGCATTATACCACCCCAGCCTTCCCTCTCTTTCTACTGCGTTATACCACCCCAGCCTTCCCTCTCTTTCTACTGCATTATACCACCCCAGCCTTCCCTCTCTTTCTACTGCATTATACCACCCCAGCCTTCCCTCTCTTACTACTGCGTTATACCACCCCAGCCTTCCCTCTCTTTCTACTGCGTTATACCACCCCGGCCTTCCCTCTCTTTCTACTGCGTTATACCACCCCAGCCTTCCCTCTCTTTCTACTGCGTTATACCACCCCAGCCTTCCCTCTCTTTCTACTGCGTTATACCACCCCAGCCTTCCCTCTCTTTCTACTGCGTTATACCACCCCGGCCTTACCTCTCTTTCTACTGCGTTATACCACCTCAGCCTTCCCTCTCTTACTACTGCATTATACCACCCCAGCCTTCCCTCTCTTACTACTGCATTATACCACCCCAGCCTTCCCTCTCTTTCTACTGCGTTATACCACCCCAGCCTTCCCTCTCTTTCTACTGCGTTATACCACCCCAGCCTTCCCTCTCTTTCTACTGAATTATACCACCCCAGACTTTCCCCTATTTCTACTGCGCTATACCACCCCAGCCTTCCCTCTCTTTCTACAGCATTATACCACCCCAGCCTTTCCTTTCTTTCTTCTGCATTATACCACCCGGCTTTCCCTTTCTTTCTACTGCGTTATACCACCCCAGCCTTCCCTCTCTTTCTACTGCGTTATACCACCCCAGCCTTCCCTCTCTTTCTACTGCGTTATACCACCCCAGCCTTACCTCTCTTTCTACTGCGTTACACCACCCCAGCCTTCCCTCTCTTTCTACTGCGTTATACCACCCCAGCCTTCCCTCTCTTTCTACTGCGTTATACCACCCCAGCCTTCCCTCTCTTTCTACTGCGTTATACCACCCCAGCCTTCCCTCTCTTTCTACTGTGTTATACCACCCCGGCCTTCCCTCTCTTTCTACTGCGTTATACCACCCCAGCCTTACCTCTCTTTCTACTGCGTTATACCACCCCAGCCTTCCCTCTCTTTCTACTGCGCTATGCCATCCCAGCCTTCCCTCTCTTTCTACTGCGCTATGCCATCCCAGCCTTCCCTCTCTTTCTACTGCGTTATACCACCCCAGCCTTCCCTCTCTTTATACTGCGTTATACCACCCATGCCTTCCCTCTCTTTCTACTGCGTTATACCACCCCAGCCTTCCCTCTCTTTCTACTGCGTTATACCACCCCAGCCTTACATCTCTTTCTACTGCGTTATACCACCCCAGCCTTCCCTCTCTTACTACTGCATTATACCACCCCAGCCTTCCCTCTCTTACTACTGCATTATACCACCCCAGCCTTCCCTCTCTTTCTACTGCGCTATACCACCCCAGCCTTCCCTCTCTTTCTACTGCGCTATACCACCCCAGCCTTCCCTCTCTTTCTACTGCGTTATACCACCCCAGCCTTCCCTCTCTTTCTACTGCGCTATACCACCCCAGCCTTCCATCTCTTTCTACTGCGTTATACCACCCCAGCCTTCCCTCTCTTTCTACTGCGTTATACCACCCCAGCCTTCCCTCTCTTTCTACTGCGTTATACCACCCCAGCCTTACCTCTCTTTCTACTGCGTTATACCACCCCAGCCTTCCCTCTCTTTCTACTGCGTTATACCACCCCAGCCTTCCCTCTTTTTCTACTGCGTTATACCACCTCAGCCTTCCCTCTCTTTCTACTGCGTTATACCACCCCAGCCTTCTCTCTCTTTCTACTGCGTTATACTGCCCCAGCCTTCCCTCTCTTTCTACTGCATTATACCACCCCAGCCTTCCCTCTCTTTCTACTGAATTATACCACCCCAGCCTTTCCTCTATTTTTACTGCGCTATACCACCTCAGCCTTCCCTCTCTTACTACTGTGTTATACCAGCCTGACCTTCCCTCTCTTTCTACAGCATTATACCACCCCAGCCTTTCCTTTCTTTCTACTGCATTATACCACCCGGCCTTCCCTCTCTTTCTACTGTGTTACACCACCCCAGCCTTCCCTCTCTTTCTACTGCGTTATACCACCCCAGCCTTCCCTCTCTTTCTACTGCGTTATACCACCCCAGCCTTACCTCTCTTTCTACTGCATTATACCACCCCAGCGTTTCTTCTATTTCTACTGCGCTATACCACCTCAGCCTTCCCTCTCTTACTACTGCGTTATACCACCCCAGCCTTCCCTCTCTTTCTACAGCATTATACCACCCCAGCCTTCCCTCTCTTTCTCTTGCGTTGTACCACCCCAGCCTTCCCTCTCTTTCTACTGCGTTATACCACCCCAGCCTTCCCTCTCTTTCTACTGCGTTATACCACCCCAGCCTTCCCTCTCTTTCTACTGCGTTGTACCACCCCAGCCTTCCCTCTCTTTCTACTGCGTTATACCACCCCAGCCTTCCCTCTCTTTCTACTGCATTATACCACCCCAGCCTTCCCTCTCTTTCTATTGCGTTGTACCACCCCAGCCTTCCCTCTCTTTCTACTGCATTGTACCACCCCAGCCTTCCCTCTCTTTCTACTGCATTATACCACCCCAGCCTTACCTCTCTTTCTATTGCGTTATACCACCCCGGTCTTACCTCTATTTCTATTGCGTTATACCACCCCGGTCTTACCTCTCTTTCTACTGCATTATACCACCCCAGCCTTCCCTCTCTTTCTATTGCATTATATCACCCCAGCCTTCCCTCTCTTTCTACTGCGTTATACCACACCAGCCTTCCCTCTCTTTCTACTGCATTATACCACCCCAGCCTTCCCTCTCTTTCTACTGCGTTATACCACCCCAGCCTTCCCTCTCTTTCTACTGCATTATACCACCCCAGCCTTCCCTCTCTTTCTATTGCATTATATCACCCCAGCCTTCCCTCTCTTTCTACTGCATTATACCACCCCAGCCTTCCCTCTCTTTCTACTGCGTTATACCACCCCAGCCTTCCCTCTCTTTCTACTGCGTTATACCACCCCAGCCTTCCCTCTCTTTCTACTGCATTTTACCACCCCGCCATCCCCTCGCATGCATCCTCTATCAGGAGAAATCAGGAAGACAACAGGAAGCATTGTCAGTGCATGTGCACCGCTGGACGCTGGTTATAGCTTCTCTCCTATGAGTGTTCCCGGTTCCGGATCTTGTTGTGTCTAGACCTTGTCAGAGTATCCTGCTATTCTGGTTTGTGCCATCTGCCATTGTATCCTGCTATCCTGGTTAATACCATCTGCCAGTGTACCCTGCAATCCTGGTCTTGCATCATCTGCCAATGTAGTGTATGGTCCTGGTCTGCATCTCCATCTATTGTATGGTCTGTGTCTGGCCATCTGCATTCTGACCAGTAGGAACCAGTATCTTTTTATTATCAGTTTAGGATCATCAGATGGGATGGTACAAGACCTGACTGTCCAAGTGTAAGACCAGGTGGTCTCCTAAGTACCGGTAAGCATATCTAGAAGATTACCCCATCTATGACATTTGATTTTTATAAAAAGTTTCCTGCTATTATGAATGCTGCTCATTTAAAAATAACTTTATATATCTTTCATTACTAGCACAGCAGGGCTGCTGTAAGCAATTTGTCCATTGCAAACTCTACACAGTAATTATTATGCTATGTTGTAATTATCTGGGATAACATCCGTCCTCATCTTACCTGGGGAACGGCTTCATGTGATAAGGAACGACAAGCAAAGATGGATACAGTAAGGGACACACCGAACAGCAGCAGATTGGTTAAAAGTAGAATGGACAGAATGGCATATCCAGAGTTCTGCAAGCACAGAATCACAAGGAACACTATGAATGTGTATTTAATGGAGATGGTCATTGGTTAACATGTGATTATTGTTCCTTTAGCCAAGTATTTTACATTATTCTTATGCAGTTTTCATGAACCTCATAGTTTTTGTTAGAACTTGGAACAAATTGGCAGACACAGCATTCTCATTATGGGCCTGATTCAGACCTGTTCACAATGCTGCATATGTTCGAAGCCTAGGGAACAGGTAAACACCGCCTGCCTCCCAACCAAACGTCAGTCCCCCCCCACCGTGTGAATCCCCGCATCTGCATGCGAGGGGAAGTCGCTGACCATCGAATTATTTCGGCAGCCTTCGGTCTGAAAAGTAAGTCCAATATTTATTTTTCAGATGGCCGCTGATCTCCGAATTCGGGTTGGGGGCGCTGGTGTCATGTGACGTCAGCCGCCTGCCCCGAGCGGGAATTGACATGCCGGCGTTCCCAGCGGAATGTGCCATAGTTTTTATTGGGATTCCAATAAAACATTGGGCGTTCCCCTGTTCCTATCGCCTGCCCATACCCTTCCATCGCCTCCTAGTTGGAACGCTTCAGCGAGTGTGATGTTGAGAAGTGATGTTGTGCAAAGCAACCAATCACATTCTATCTATGAATTTCTAGGATACAATGGAGAAATTGTAGACAAAATCTGATTGGTTGTTATGGGCAACATCATATCTTTGTGTTTTTTAGAAGCCTTAGTAAATGTATCCCCTAATGTGTGTTGATATATTCTCTATTTTATACTAATTTGACACCAGGCCAGAGCAGGTAGCCGAATGCTTCCTCTCACAGTCCTCAACCAATCAGAATCTAGTTCTTATTTATTTAGCACCTTCTAGAAGATAATAGATACAATCTGATTGGTTGCCCATAGCAACATCCCATCATTGGCCCTTATTCTGATTGATGCGGACTTTACCGCGTACTTACGGATCGCGTCTTTATGACGTCTGCGCATGCGTGGAGAACGCTACGCGCATGTGCCACGCCTTGACTCGGTACCAGTTCGGCCAAATCCCGTCCAAAACTGTTCACCGCTATCAGTCGGGAAATAGGGGCGTATTATGGGCGTCATGCGGAATGACACATGGGCGTAGTTTCAAAGTGGGCAAAACGGGGCGGAAACATGGGCGGACACGGGGGAGTACACTTATGTTGGGGGGCGTACATTCGGAAACCACTCCGAATGCACGCGATGAAAAAAGGGCAGAAATGTGCGGTGTCCACAAGTGTACTATTGCTTTGCGGACACCACTCGTTCATGCGGTAGGCGAACGTACGCCTAATGACTACAACCATTAACACCTGAACCCAATAGAATCTACTCCTTTACTCATTACTCACTAATAGGACGCTTGTCAGTGCTTTAATTGAAACCATTGCTGCTTCAAGGAACCCGTACTAAACACCCACATATGCTGTACTTGTCAGACACTTTTAAACTGCTAACAATGGACATGACAGAATATTAATACTAGCAATACACATGTGTATTTGACATGTACTCATGAAACCACACATTTTGGGTAAAGTAAACACATTTATTTATATTCATGTCACAGTCAATGGCAGTGTGATGCAATGACCATAAAATAATACATACAAACAATAAACAACATGGCAGGAATGCCGCAAAATAAATAATAATACAAAACAAATATAATTGCACACAGATGGACTCCAGCACCTCCTATGTGCCACTGCACATGCAGCCAGTGGGAAATGATGAGGCTGCTGGCCCTTCTACAGCAGGGCAAGCTGCACCTGACCATTCAACAGCAGGGCACCCTACACCTGGCCCTTCTGCAGCAGGCCAACCTGCAGCTGGCTCATATGCACCATCAGCAGAATCATTTGGAACACAACCGGGGACTTCACAAGATAGTACCATGGCCATCACTTCAAGTACAGCTGACAGTAATGCCAGGCAAAAGAGGGCAACAGGGGAACCACAAAGGACATATGAAGCAAGGCCTCAGCTGGTTCCCCTCAGCACGTGATTGGACACAAGAAGCTGACACACACAGCACAATGGAAGATTTGGGAACACATAACGGCAGAGATTAATGCAGCCACAAGTTCATTTCCGACCACGTTTGGCCTTGGTAGGCTCCTTGGCCTGTGCAGCAGCTCTTCGGGGACGGCCAGATGCTGGGGCAGGTGGAGCAGATGATGTGGAGGGGTTGGCTGGTCTACCCCTCCTGCCAGCAGGGAGTGTTGCCGCTGGTAATGCACCAGAAACGGATGCCATTAGGACCCTGTTGCTGGTAACCAGCTCCACCATAAGCTCATTATGGTGGAGGAGGAGATCATTTTGGCGGGTGGCTTGCTCGGCCAGCACCTGAGCACTTGCAGCCATGGCCTGCATGCTCGCAGCCATGGACTGCTGGGTGCTGACCAAGCTCGCCAGGATCTCCTCGGTCCTACGCACCCGTTCTGATGCCAAGTCTCCCTGCTGGTTGATGTCCCCAAGCACCTCGGCCAAGGCGGCCAAATCGGCTTGGCCCGATGCCTGCTGCTGCACAGGCCTACCTCTGGGGCCAGGTGGCACGGACTCCTCCACCTCCTGAACAGAGTCGTCACCAAGCGGTGGGGTGTCTGTGGGCAAAGATAAACACAATTAGGAGACATTCTACGATAATTACTTGCACAAGTTTATGGCATGACCAATATTTACCTTCCAGAAAAGACGCAAACACTTCAGCTGGGGCCTCGCTATCCATAGTGCTCACCCCCCGGATCTCCTCAACTGATATGCAGCTCTCGGCCATCACCTCCAGGGGGGTGAGCTCTAGCCCTGATGGCATGGGGCCGGCCCCAGATGTCTGGCTGTGGTCCCACCGCTTGGTCAGCTTCCTCTTCAGGTTGGTTTTGAAGTCCTGCCACCTGCAATGTAAGTTGACATATTAATACATGTCACTCCCAATGTTAGCTGTTGCAGCCATTGCTCTGTGCTACATATTACAACATGTGATTATTGTCCCATATATAATATTACATGCAACTATGATATCAACCGTTACAATACACATTCACAATCACCGTACTCTAACTCACAATGAAATTACATGGCAATAATGTATGTGTATCGTAACAACCTCACGGGCCATTTGCTAAATGCATCTAAGCATCAATTCAATCATTACTTGGCTATTACTGGCCACATGTATCACAAAACAACTTGCCTCTTCTTCACATGGTCCGTCTCACGAACTTGTGGCGCTACTTCATTAATCTCTGCCGTTATCTGTTCCCAAATCTTCCATCTGCGTGTGTGTGTCAGCCTCTCGGATGGACACTCTATCCAATCACGTGCTCGGGGAACCAGGATGGCCAGCTCCTGTGCTTCATATGCCTTATTTTTTTTGGGTGGTTCCGCTGTTGCACTGGCTCGCCCCTTGCCACGTCCCTGGCCACGCCCCCTGGCACCAGTCGCTGCACTTGAAGTGCTGGCCATGGTACTACCTTGTGAAGTCCCCTGTTGTGTTCCAAACAATTCTGCTGATGGTGGATATGAGCCAGCTGCAGGTTGGCCTGCTGCAGAAGGGCCAGGTGTAGGTTGCCCTGCTGTAGAATGGTCAGGTGCAGGTTCCCCTGCTGGAGAAGGGCCAGCAGCCTCCTCATTACCCACTGTCCGCATGTGCAGTGGCACATAGGTGGTGCTGGAGTCCATCTGGTCAAATAGTTGCTGCAGCACTGGGTCCACCTCTGGTTGGGATCCAGACATGTTAGCAACAACATTGTCACCTTCTAATACACCTTTATATACTGTTTGTGTAATCTGTTTGGCGGACATCAGCGGCAGCTGCGTTCCGTGCGTGAGCGTACGTCGCTGGTTTTTCGCGCCGCATACGGTGGCGGAAATTCCATTGTGTAAAACCTGGCGAAAGTTCGACATGAAATACTGGTCACCAATGCTAACATTGCATAGAATCTTCTGATACACCTGTGACTATTGCTCAATACACATGCTATTTGCTAGCATGACATGACATTTCATTCATGACTACTGTGGTATTGTGGCGTTTTAGTGCAAGCTAAAAGTAGCCCATTCCCTTAGAGAATCCAGGCCACAAGTCATGCAATACTCATCTCTACTGTTATAGACCACACATGTGAGAGCCCTATAAATAATGTCTTCCTGCTAGAATCATTTGTCTTCAGATCTGGACTTGTCAGGGTCTAAGGTAAGCTCTTCCATGCTCCTTGTAGATATGATATCCATTAACAATGTAAGTGTATGAATGTATGCACTATTGCCTCACTGACTACAGATTGTTGGGCCAGCAAAGTGGTGTATTATTATTGCAACATGTCACATGTTCACTATTTCACTCACAGGGCTTAAACCTGTGTGGGTTCATCTATTGCAGGACAACATGTCCCAGCAATAGATGAAATGTGTCATAGTACATGATGTCGGCAAAAAATGCTGACACCTTTATCTGTGTGTTTTGGACGGTGTGTATTGAGTTCATATTATTGTGTCATCATTAGAGAGTCAAATGGATCTGCGGGATTTCATGGGGCGGCCATCTATTGTACGTATTGAAGGCTACAAATCTATTTGTAGTGGGATATGGCCATTATGTGCATAGGTGCATCAGTATTTATGTTCATTTCTTTATAGGTTGCAGAAGCTATTATGCGCTACATGGAGAGGAGGCTAAGGGCACTTGCGGCTCTCCCCACTCGTCGGCCAAGGAGGCCAGGACGTGCTAGAATCTATCGCACACGGGTGACTCTGTTTGCTATGCCCGATGATGAGGTACTTACTAGGTACCGGTTACCGCCACATGTCATTCTGGATCTGCTCACCTTAATTCAGAGCGATCTGGAACCTCTACACGGGATCACGACAGCAATTCCGCCTCACACACAGCTGCTGGCGGTGTTGCATTTCTGCGCCTCAGGATCATTCCAACAAGTAGTGGCAGTACTTGCTGGAATATCTCAGCCGGCCTTCTGCCGAATCCTGAGGCGTGTGACGTCGGCCATGTTCAGGCGCAAGGGGCACTTCATGGCCATGACATTTGCCACCGAGACCCTGCGCAGAAGCCAGCAGGCCTTCCATCAAATTGCTGGCTTCCCTAATGTGATAGGGGCTGTGGATGGCACCCATGTACCATTTGTGCCTCCATCTCGAAGTGAGAAGATATATAGGAACCGCAAATTGTTCCACTCACTGAACGTGATGGTGGTATGTGGCCCATCCATGGAGATTCTCGCCTTCAACTCGAAGTTTCCCGGAAGTGCCCATGACTCTCATGTCATCCGACAAACCGGGATATGGCATAGACTCCAAGAGCTGGAAGGCCGTGATGCGTGGGTTCTGGGTGACTCCGGTTACCCATGTACGCCCTGGCTACTTACGCCGTACAGCTACCCAGCACCGGGCCCACAGGAGGCATTCAATCGGGCGCATGTTGCCACCAGGCAAGTGGTGGAGCGCTCAATTGGGCTTTTAAAAGGTCGATTTAGAGTGCTCCACCGCACTGGTGGTGACTTACAATATGCGCCTGAAATGGTGTCGAGGATCGTGGGCCTGTGTATATTTTTCCACAACATTGCTGTGCGGCGTGAGATACCCTTTGATGAGTGGGAGGTACCATCTGAGCCGCAAGATCCGCCCATGCGCCCATCCCGCGCCCCTGAATGCCGGAGGGGATACCAGCTGCGGGACTCTGTGGCGCAAAGATACTTCAGGTACATGTTATTGAGTTGACAGAACACACCAATTATTGTACAAATCACCCCTTCAAATAAGTACAGTGTGTTAGTTGTCAGTGTTACAACACGAAAATTAGCCAGCCTGCCCTCCTAATGGCAAAGAAATAGGAGATATTTATCATATGTGCTTAGTTTGGGGGGAAGTTCAATATAGGTGCTAATTATTATACCTTGGACAAGGGATCTTATGTGTTTGTTATATCTTCATTATTGTAGTTGATACTATCCCTGATGACTGGTGAGTACATTGATTTATTCTATCATGTGTTGGGGATTATTTCCTGTGTTGATGTATGATTTGTTTGCATATATAGATATATATCTATATATGATGTTGGAATTTATTCACATGTTTCAACATTTCAAGGAGCATGCAGGCAGGCAGGCAGGCAGGCAGGCAGGGCTGGTGTATAATGCTGGTTTCAGGATACCTGCAAGTGTGTGTATGTGTCTTTTACACATAAATGTACGCATACACATATATGCATAGAGTAAGTAATGCTAACTACAGCTATGCCTTGCTAAGCTATAGCACGCGTTGCTTGGCGGAGCGCGGCCTTATTGGATTTGCTAAGGGCATACACACTGTGTTTTATATATATCAGATTTGTTCATTGGCATACATCAACACTACGGTTTTGAAGGCATGCGAATTTGTCACCATTTGTGTTGGCGCAGAGACGCTGTTAATGTAAAAATGAACAATAAAGTTATTATCACAAATAACTGTGATCAACCAATGCCACCACCTGATTGGTTGATAGATGCCATTGTCAACATGGCGGAGACACGAAGGGCAGAACCCTTCACGCATGAGGAGCTCAAGGTTCTTGTCTCCGTCATGGAGACAAGGCTGGGCCGTGCGGGGCCCTTCATAACAAACCGCCATAAGCGGAGGGCGTACAGAGCGGCAGGGCGCCGAATTTACGCCCGCACTCGGGTGCGGAGGTCCCTCGGGCAGCTGGAGAGGCGGTGGTCGGACCTCCGCAGGCGCCAGCCCCAGCTGCTCACACAAATAAGGGGCGAAATTGCTGAATGTGAGTATTTTAGCTATGAAATTTCGCACTTACAACATAGCATATATAAGCAATAAAATGTGTCTCATGATAAGTGGGTGTCCATGGGTTTAAAAGTCCATAGACTCTTATGTGTGCTTCTTCCTGGTTAACATGCAGTCATGTGCCTTTTATATGTCATGCCATAGCATTGAGGATTCTGATGCATACAATGTGCCCAATCTAATATGTGTTACACATTGATAAATGCCTGGGTTGTAATGTGTGAACAAATGACTAACAATCACATAATAATTTAAATGTCACAATTTGGAGTCCATTAACAGTAAGGAGCTACTTTCCTGCATCGTTTGCCATCATTATCACCCTTCCATGTATGTCTTGTTATGGATGAATAAATGTGCCCCAATGAGCCGACATTGACCATGATGTTTTTTTCTACCACACAGCACGAGCCCGAGCCCGACAGGCCCGTGAACAGGCGGAGGCAGGCCTGGCCCAGGACGAGGCCCAAGACCCCCAGGAGGAGGTGGCGGCAAGGGTGGAAGAGGAGGAAGTGGAGGAGGAGCAAATGGTGGAGGAGGAGGTGGTGCGTGAGGAGGTGGAGGAGGAGGAGGTGGAAGACGAGTTTGTGGCGGAGGAGGAGGTGTTGGTGGCGGAGGAGGAGGTGGAGGAGGAGGTGCTGGTGGTGGTGGAGGAGGAGGTGGAGGAGGAGTTGGAGGAGGAGGTGGAGGAGTTGGAGGAGGAGGTGGAGGAGTTGGAGGAGGAGGTGGAGGAGGAGTTGGAGGAGGAGGTTGTTGTGGTCGAGGAGATGGCGGAGGAGGGGGCTGAGGAGGCCACGGTTGCCCCGGACACATCAAGTTCCGAGGGGGAGGAGGCGTGCCAGGCACCGGACTCGCCGCAGATCGGTATGTTTACATAATGCATCATTCATGAAGTAGTTGTACTGGTATATGTTATGTAGCACTGTTGATTAAAAATTTTGGGCACATACTAATCATATAGACCCCAAAGTGGGTAGCTACAGATACAGGTACGGGTTAGATGGGGAGTCCAAGGCATCACTTTCATCCAGGACACCTCTCAATTACACAGGTTTGTGGGATGGGTTGGAGGTCCATTTGGACTGCCACATAACCGTTGTAGTTAAACAGGATCCAGGAGTAAAGGGATGAGTGGATCATTTGTGGATTAAAATCACCTGCTGCAAGCGTAGATTATGACCCATCAAATAGTGGCATCGATATTGTTGGTGAATGTTATTTATAAACTGTAGGATGTATGCTCGAAATGGAGTATGGGCCGGCCTACCTTGGAATGGCGTCACAAGTTGGCAGTGTCCCCGGAGCCTCCTCTACCTAAACCCCCCCTGTAGTTCTGATTTATTTTTGTCACTCACAGAATTGTAGGTTGGTTTAGACAGAATTATGATTTAGAGGATGTGTATTGTGCATTCCTGACATTTGCATAACTCCCATGCCACCAACCATCACTGAACTTAGATTGAGCAGATTGTGACAAGTTGTTATTGACGTAGGCCATGACCTGCTTGACATTGGTTAGTCATGGGTGGGTTGTGACTGAGAAGAAACAATATGACTGTTATGTCTTCTGCAGAGTTAAGGGTCGAGGGCAAAATAGACAGTATGTAGTAAATAAGTTTGCATGTATGTATATATGTATGTGTCATATATATTTATCTATGTGTGTCTCTATCTCTCTACATAGATAGATATATATCTCTATATATATATATATACACACATGTCACCTAGCATTTGTGCAATTTATGTCGTAGTATGTGAAATGTATGCATGAATAACATGACTAATTTTTGCCCCTTTGACATGCCCACAGATGACACCACACCGGCAGATGAGGGGGTGCGTGGGGCCCTCCTGCGAGCAGAGCACCATCTCCGGCTCCTTCAAGCCGACTTGCAGGACCTAAAAGACCTGCTCATTTAATGTTTCCTTTTTTTTTTTTTTCATTATGTTAAATAGATATTTTAATAAATTCTTTATGCAAGTTCACAGTTGTTGGTTTTATTAGCACTTTAAATAGTATATGTGTAGAATGTTTATAATGTTTGACACAGGGTGTAATAGAAACCATTGCACTTACATTGCTGTAAGGGTTAATGTGTGCTATGCATGTGTTAGGCATGCTTGTAAGGATATATTGGAATCTAATTGATTCCAATTACAAATAAGCTGTTTTTTATGAGGGTAGGTAATTGAATAAGTGGGTCATGTGATGTATTGCAGAAGATACTTCATAGTGGGTTGTTTGGCGGAAATCCTCCGCTTACGTGCGGTAGCACCGCTTGGCTCCCGTTCGGATGCGGTATTCCCGAGCATACTCTGTAATACTCTGTAATACCGTGCCGAATCGGAGTGTTTCTCCCGCACACGCATGATTTGTATGTCGTCCGTAAACACGCCCTGTTCTTAAAGAGTGAGTCCGTCCGAATGCGGAGGACACGTGGGCGTTTCTACGGACGATGGCCGCATGCGGAAAAACACCGTGGCGTGCGGACCGCTCCGTAAGAATGCGGGAATTTCCGCACAGATCAGAATAAGGGCCTTTAATAGAACTGCCATCTTAGTAACTCATCTATGATGATAATGTCCTGTAATAAGGCTGTAGACTCCCAATATGTGGGTTATTCTGGTTCACCCCTTCTGGCAAATCCCTTCTTAGATGGACAAAACCATGTGCATTGCAGGTGGGGCAGATGTAAAATGCACAGAGAAAGTTAGATTTGGGTGTTTTATTGTTTCTGTGCAGGGTAAATACTGGCTGCTTTATTTTTACACTGCAATATAGATCTCACTTTGAAGTAAAACATTACCCAAAGCTAACTCTCTCTGCACAAGTAACATCTGCCCCACCTGCAGTGCATATGGTTTTGTCCATCTAAGAAGGAATTTGCCAGAAACAGTGAACCAGAATAACCCCCATAGATATTACATGGAGAGTTGATGACCGTCGTATTGTTCCAATAGAACCATCGCTGTGATAGAAATGTACATCATTGTCATTAATAGTGATCCACATACTAGTGAGTTATATGCAGGGGATAAAGTGGGGGGGAACTGGGTGGAACTGATTTCCACCACCTCTAATGGTAGGGGGAACTGAGTTCCACCTCTACCACAGTCCTGAACAGTAATTCCAACAGAAAAGCCTGACCCAGCGGCTTCTTCTTCTGGCGCGGTGTATGTAATGTAAAGTTAAAATGAACAAGATATACACATGAATTATGTGTATAAGGGGCATTACTGTGTGATTTAATATGAATCAAGGGCACTACATGCGGTGTAGTGTGTATATGGTTGTGCTAACATGTGTTGTGGGACCATTATCCCTTTATGGGTGGTAAGGCACAAATTCCCTGGCACTGGTCTAGGCTCTGCCTAATGGGGGGGAGGATCCGTGTTGGGGGAAGGGAGTTCCACCACCTCTCCAGGACCACTTTAAGCCCTGGTTATATGAGAGTGCTCTGATTGGAGGATATATTGTAGATGAGAACAAATACATAGTGAATGATTCTACACTTTGCACTGTAGCTCCCAGGACATGGTGGTGTTCTCCGACTGTGACGCTCCTCACGGTGGATAGGATGCCGGCAGTCATGATGCCAATGCTGGCATCCCGATTAGCACCAAAAGACCATCGGCAGACTGCTGACATTGAACCTGAGTTACATTAGGAGGGGGTTTGGTTTAGGCACTGGGGGGGTACTTAGGGTTAGGCTATGAGTGTGTGTGTGTGTGTGTGGGGGGGGGGGGGTAGGTGCCAGAATGGAGGCATAGGCAGTTAGAAGGGGGGTTAAGGTCAGGCTGTGGGGCAGGGGTTGGGTTAGGATTAGGTGGCAGAGAACAAGGGTTGGGGGTTATACACTAGTGTGGAGCGTTAAGGTGAGGCTGGGGATGGGTTAGGATCAGAATGCCGCCTGCCGGTGATGTATACAGTACAGGTATGTACACCATACATAGCTATAATGTCATGTAATGCCTGGGAACCAGGGCTGGTAGAGGTGGTAGAACTCATCTCCATCCACCACCTAATTCCTTCGCCTCTCCTCTCCCCATTAGGCATTAGAGTGAGGGCCAGTGATAGGGTTATTGCCCCCCCCCCCCCTTATAAACTACAATGCTTTTCTATTAGCATGTTCTAGCTCACCATTACAGGTGGTAGAACAGGTGAGGGGTCATTAGTTCGACAGTGTCTACAGTAGTCAAAAGGTCGAAAACTATTGATCGACAGTCAAAAGGTCGACACATGAAAAAAGGTTGACATGCATAGTCTAATGCATGTTGTCTTTTTTCATATATAGACCTTTTGACTGACAACTAATAATCGTCAACCTTTTGACTATCAACCTGGACACTGCCAGCCTAAGAATCGCATATTGGTGGAACTCAGTTCCACCCCGGTCCCCCCCCCCCCCCCCACACTTTAACCACTGCTGTGTACTGTAGTCCTATTTTCAGAGACATAACAGTTAATTCACTAGGGCAACACTACAGCACTTTCTTCTTTAATATGTAGCAAATAAACTTACAATTGTATCCTGATAGGATTCCAAGTATCTGTCAATACTCTGAAGAAAAGACAGATCTACGCAGTTCAGGATGAAAGCAATAAAGCTGAAAACTGAGCTTAGGATGGTCATGGAGAGGGAACCTTTCACCTGTACAAAGAAAAGCAATTATCAGTGAGCAGAGTACACCTAGAGCACTATAGTATAAAGAGCGGACTCAGGCGCCTGCTAGGCCCAATCAACTGTGCTTGTGCAGTATCGTCCTCAGTACTGCGCATGGGCTGGCCCCCAGCTTCTATGGGCTGCTTCAGCTGCAGCCCACAGAAACTAAATCACGGTATACTGCAGATGACAGGGACCATTGCATGCGCAATATCGGCCTCAGTGTGATATCCACGGGTGTAGAATGAGGTGCGTTTTCTTACCGGTGTTGCCGCTGGGGTAGTTTCTGCTTCTTCTTCTTCTTCCGGATTAATTGAAGGCGGGGAACAGAGGTTGCTTAAAGGGTTAACGCTTTTATTGCACAGTATTTTGCAGCCTGCGTCTCAAATCAAACAGCAAGACATGCACAATAACAATTGAGGGACAACGTGCCTGGTTAATTAAAACAGAAAGGAATCGCTACACTCTACGGCCCTGGCCGTCAACTTCTTTAGATTAAAGACTATGCTTCGCCTACAACTACCAATGCTATAAGTTTATCTAAACTTCACGGCTGCATGAATCAGTGTAACACATCTAATGAATATTGCATAGACAAAGTAAATAACAAATCTTACTATCGCATCAACCACAGTGACAGGTACATGTAATTATTACATAAATAACTAATTATTAAACAGATAACATAGGATTATTATTGCGCAATAATAGGTGTTCTTTTTATAGTGCACTTAAGAATCCTAGCGATTACCGCAGTAACTCTTTAACCCTTGTGATCCTGTGGTAAAACATATCCGGGACCCGGTAACACAGTCCGGCCTAATTACTCAGTCTATGGCCATAGGGTACTTGTAATCCACAGGGGGCATAATAATCCGGCTCACAGTTAGGTCTCAAATGTCCTGAAGTACTTGGGAAGGCCCAGAGTCAGTGTCTAGTTATCAAGCAGGGTGCTGCTTGTAACTTGGGGAGGAATCGCTCCGTCCTCTCTGCTGCATAGGGATGGGGCACTAAAGAGGGGTTCTTACTCAGTCCTGCGTGGCTCCTAGGCAGGGAAGGTAGCAGGGGTACGTTAGGCTCAGTCTATAGACAGTTCTTAGATGAAAAGTGTAGGTGCCATTATGTGCTGCAGATAGGGATGCAGAACGCTGCAGGGGACAAACAGGCTGGTCTGGCTGGAATGCAGCCACTCACCCTCTCTCAGTTGTCAGGTTGGAGTGCGGTGGACTGGAGTGCTGCTGCGCTTCTCTGTGGCTGTCTGCTTCTCCACGTGTCAGGTTGGTGTGCGGTGGACTGGAGTGCTGCGGTGCTTCTCTGCGGCTGTCTGCTGCGTCGCGGGACCCCTCTGCGCCGTCTGCGCACTGTTGGCTTCCCCTGCCGTCGGTCTGTCCCTCTCTCCGTCTCCCTGCTCTATCAGCCCGGGGCGCACACACGCGTCCCCTCCGTCTCTCACTTCCTCCCTTTTCGCGCTCTTCCCTCCCGGACGTCGCGCACTTCACCCCAAGGGCTCATGGGGGATGTAGTCCTCTCGAGTTCCAAGCCTCCAGCCGACTGCGCATGTGCGGGGCTCCGATAGGGAAACGCACAGCTTCTGCGGTGTTCCCCCTGTCAGGTCTCAGTCCCGTTCAGCGTGAAGGGCTTCCCCCGCTGCGCACAGGTATCACATTCTTCCCTTCTGAAATGTTTGCATGTCCCCATGCAACTATGCACATCTTCCCGTACATTAATACAAAACAAACAGTAGATTTAAATACGGTATTTCTGACAGAGAATACAACACGTAGCCTCAACTGTAACTTTTACACTTTTACACTCTAAGTCAATCATTATAATTATTCTCTAAATCGGAGGGGCTTAACCCCTCGGGTGCTTCGGATGGGTCTGCTGGACATCTGCTCTGTTCCGCCTGTACGGAGTGACGGCCCGAATTCCTCGGCCTCCCTTCTGTCTTCTGCGACAACACCGGGTGATGCCATTGGAGCTGTTTCGCCCCCCCAGGAGCAAGGGGAGGGTCCTCCCATTAAGAGTAGGAGGTCTGTCGGGTCTTGCAGAGGGTGGATGGGGACTTGTGTCGACTCTTCTTCTGTATAGCTGAGCCCCCCTTCTTCCGACCTCGTTCTGTGATGGCATAATTTGAGTTGGTTCCGATGTACCATCTTGAGCGCATGGTGGTCACTTCCCTCTCTCTCTATCCCATACACCACTGCGTCGGTGTCTGGAAGATGTACGACCACATAGGGTGTGGATTCCCAGATGGGGTCCAATTTGGTGCTTCGTCGATTGTCTTTCTTCCAAACCCGATCTCCCACGCGGAATGATTCAGCCCCCGCATCCTGATCGTAGCTTGTCTTCTGCCGATGGCGGGCTGTCTCCATCCTTTCTTCCACTACTTTCTTCGCCAGATCAATCCGATGTTTGTGGTCATTTACCCAGTCGGTCTGTATAACTTCAACCCCCTCAGGGAGAGTATTGAGCTCAAGGTCGGCGGGCAGTTTCCCCATTCTTCCGAACAGGAGGTAATACGGGGTGTATCCAGTCGAAGCGTGTTCCATGTTATTATACATATACGTTAGCTCTAGTAGTAGGGTGGGCCAGTTCAGCTGTTCGGCCGAAGAGAGTGTCCGCATCATCCCTATCAGGGTCTGGTTCGCCCTCTCACATAACCCGTTGCCCTGCGGGTGGTAGGGGGTGGTCCTTAACTTCTTGCAGCCGGCCACTTTGCAGAGTTCGCTGAACAACACCGATTCGAATGCTGGGCCCTGGTCAGTCAAGATCATTTCTGGATATCCGTAGGGTCGGATAAAGTTCTTCAACAGCTGTTCAGCAGTTGTCTGAGCTGTCATATCCCTCACCGGTACAGTCACCATGAACTTGGAATAGTGGTCGACTATCATCAGGGCATACTGGTACCCTGCGTGACTCGGTCCAAGCTTGACATGGTCTAGCGTCAGGATCTCCAAAGGCCGCTGACTGTGAATGGATTGGAGCGGTGCTTTCTGTCCAGGCCGAGGGTTTCTCTTCAAGGCGCAAGCCTCGCACCGTTCGATCCACTCTTCGACGTCTGCCTGTAGGTGGACCCAGAAGAATTTCTTCCTGATGGCAGTCTCCGTCTTTTTGATCCCGAAATGGCCAGAGTGTTCGTGGTATGCTTTCAGCACCACCGTCCGTTGGGAATGGGGAACCAGTATCTGACTTAGGGTGCTGTGAGTACATGGGTCGATGCTAGTCCGGACGAGTATCCCTTGGACGATACGGATCCTGTCTCGGTGCCTCAGCAATCGGACCAGTTCTGGGTCAAGCCTTTGTCGCTCCTCTTTACTCGGGATCTTGCCAGAGGCCAGAAGACGTCTCAGCTGCTGCAGGACTGGACTCTCCTCTTGGATCTTGGCCCAATTCAGTTCTGGTTGTCTAATAATGTTGCTAGTTACGGCAGGAGGGATCGCTTCGGTCTGCTGGGCAACCACCAGGCTTTGTTTAGCAGGCGGGGGTCCGAACACCGGGAGTTCAACTTCTTCCCACTCGTCTTCCATTGCCGGTTCGGGGCCCCTGGGGAGTCTAGAGAGGGCATCTGCGTTAGCGTTTGTCTTTCCGCTCCTGAATTTGATCCGGTACTGAAAGTTTTCCAGTCTGGAGACCCACCTTTGTTCTAGCGCTCCGAGCCGAGCGTTCTGGAGGTGGGCCAAGGGGTTGTTGTCTGTATAGATGATACAGGGTGTCGCAGCCAAATAATCTTTAAACTTTTCGGTCACTGCCCAGATCAGGGCTAGTAACTCCAGCTTGGATATTTGTAATTCGGACCGGCACTCTCTCCTGCAATCAGGCTGCTGCTCCGGTGCCCTCAAAAAACATAGATAGATGACTCCTATAATAAGCGGCACTCTGAGACTTCTTTCAGAAGCAAAAGTGTAATAATCCATATGAATGGTATAGTCGCAAGAAACCAAAGTTTCGGGGGTCCACAGCCCCCTTTGTCAAGGTGCAGAGCACAGAGGAGCACACTAGCACTTGCAACAAGGTAAATACAATGTCTATAGGTGGTGGTTTTGTAGGATTGACCTCAGCTAATATGATATGAATGTATAACCATGACAAAATGTGTTTGTTTTATTACTAATAGGAGCGACCACTTTATTATCATTTATTCATCTTCTAAAGGAGAAAAGATCATTTGTTCTTTTAAGGTAGGCAGTTAAGTCCTGAGAAAACTTTGTTTAATAACTAACACCTACTAAAAAATAAATGTCCACTCTTTTCCCTAGGACATATATACAGATGTAGCCGCTGCCGTCTTTGCAGGGGCTGGCGATTCAGTTCGGAGCCTGCCGGGGGTCCCCGCCGTCTCCTCTGCCGTCACCGCGGGTCCTTCTCGTCGCCCCCCCCTCCCCTCCGCCGAACTGGGCAGCATCTCCCTGAAGCGGAGAAGCGTGCGTCCCAGTCCCTATTGCCGGCGCTCGCCAGTGAAAGGGATCTGGCGGGCGCCCGGAAAAAAAGATGGGCGCTACATCTGTATATACATTTTTTTTCCAGGTTAAAAGATTCACCCCTCCAGTCATCTCCAAAGGGTTGGTGTACATATACAGATATATAATTTATTTCTGGGGGTTTATTCACCCTTATTACACCCAATCCTATCCTATTAATTAACCAGAGAATTAAAAAATTAAAGTGCAATTCTGTGCAAAATAAAGTACAATTACTAGATAACCATGGTACATCATTATAAGGAATAAGTATATTGGAAAATAAAACTTCTAAGAAGAACTGTCCGACACCTTTAATCTGGTCCCTAATAAGGACAGGTACTAAATCCAGATGATAAATTAACCTTAAAAATATATAGACAAAGACTCGGTTATTAATAAAGATATCCAAAACACAGGAACCTCATAGAGAGGTGTGATCACCTTCAGACTCATAGGAATCTAACCGAAAGTTAAGAGGTATGCCATATTCCCTATTCTTAAAGAAAAGTTTTCTCCATAAAAATGATTAAAAAAGAAATGTAATAATTTAATGAAATATGTACTATTCTTGTGTCACTAACTGGGCTTTTGGATCCTCCCTGGGTGACTGATCTGGTACTGAAGGACTGGCAGGCGTAAATTTAGCTGGCCGAATGTATTGCCTACTCCAGGGGTTCCCAATCTTTTTCTAATCACGGCACCCTAGAGTATCAGAATTTTTTCACGGCACCCCTCGGCCCCAAAAAATATATATCAATTTAAGTAGATTGTGTTTATATGTGCTTCTTAGGCTCAGTTATGTGGTAAAGGGCAGGATTTGGTTCTGATTGTACACATATTATGATTGGCAGCCACCAGCACTGGTTTTGTCCAGAAGTAATTGATCATAAATGATTTTGAATTGGTCCTGGACGATCAACCTGAGGCACCCCTGCAAGTGATCCAAGGCACCCCAGGGAGCCTAGGCGCACAGTTTGGAAACCACTGGCCTACTCATAGACGGAACCCTAAAGGTGTTGGCTCAACTTCCAATCTAACCGAGTAGTGGTTTTAGCCAGGGACCCCCCGCAAGGAGATTTGGAGTTAGCGGCGTCTGCCCGGCAGGTCGCGCCCCTCCGATGGAAGGATTCCGGGCTACCGCAGACTTGCTGTGGGTTTGGCTGTATACTTTGGGATAACTGGAGCAGCGCACGGACCGTATAACAGGAAGCAATATGACCCAGGTGGCAAGTAGCAAAGTGGATACGGAGTAGCAAAGGAGGAAGGCACAGCGTCTATTCTCGTATGAAAATGAGGTTGCGGCTAATTAGCATAAGCCGCACCCGCATTTGCATACATCCCGCCCCCTTTTCGGGCGCTCGTTGGGAGGTATGCTGTACTGCTGCTGCCTCAGGACCAGGCCTATATCTGATACACACATACAGTATATACATGTATATAGGAGGCTCATTATTAACATAGAACTCACCAAGCAGATGTTGGGTGCACGATGAGCTGCAAGCGTCAATGCTCCTGCTATTATGTACTGCAAACATAAAATACATATTAATATCACATGTACACATACTATATCACACCTACACATACTGTACTGTATCACACACGCTGTATCATACATACACTACATATACTGTACTGTATCACACACGCTGTATCACACATACACTACACATACTGTACTGTATCACACACGCTGTATCATACATACACTACACATACTGTACTGTATCACACACGCTGTATCATACATACACTACACATACTGTACTGTATCACATGCTGTATCATACATACACTACACATACTGTACTGTATCACACACGCTGTATCACACATACACTACACATACTGTACTGTATCACACATGCTGTATCATACATACACTACACATACTGTACTGTATCACACACGCTGTATCATACATACACTACACATACTGTACTGTATCACACACGCTGTATCATACATACACTACACATACTGTACTGTATCACACACGCTGTATCATACATACACTACACATACTGTACTGTATCACACACGCTGTATCATACATACACTACACATACTGTACTGTATCACACACGCTGTATCACACATACACTACACATACTGTACTGTATCACACACGCTGTATCACACATACACATACTGTACTGTATCACACACGCTGTATCACACATACACATACTGTACTGTATCACACACGCTGTATCATACATACACTACACATACTGTACTGTATCACACATGCTGTATCACACATACACATACTGTACTGTATCACACACGCTGTATCACACATACACTACACATACTGTACTGTATCACACACGCTGTATCATACATACACTACACATACTGTACTGTATCACACACGCTGTATCATACATACACTACACATACTGTACTGTATCACACACGCTGTATCATACATACACTACACATACTGTACTGTATCACACACGCTGTATCATACATACACTACACATACTGTACTGCAGGGGTCTTCAACCTTTAAGACAGCGTGGGCCACCTAAAAAAATCCAGTGAAGCCCGAGGGCCACTATACTCTACTGCGGTATTTCGGACAGCCTCATAGAATCACAGCTCCCCTATAACGTCAGCACATTCCTTCATAGATAGTTGGCACAGCCGCCCATACTCAGCACATAACCCCCCCCCCCCACACACACACAAACACACATAGTTATCAGCAGCCAATTTGGGTTCCAGTGCAAACAGTAAAATTTGTGGCCCCCCCCCATATATAATTTGATAGTGAATAAATTGCATGCGCCGTAGGCGCGCTCCCAAAAAAGGTGTGTGGCCTAATTATAACGAGTGTGAACTAGCAGGAAAACAATTACCTGACACCTCTTTTGCAACCTGCATGACCAGACATTGGTTACCGCAGGAATGGTCGTTGTCCTCACACGCTTAAGTTGACTGAAGGCTGCACAGTGACATATAAACATGAAGGCCCACACAGTGACCTAGTACGCCTCACAGATCGAACCCAAACAATGAAAGGCTACTTAAATCAATATACACTGTTACACTGTTTATCCATAATACACATTACACATTATGCCGCACACCGTGATGCCCATTACACATTAATCCACACAAAAATTATGCCCATTGCACATTATGCCTTACACTGATGCCCATTATGCCACAGACCATAATGCCAGCAGTACTCCTGCTTATACATATGATGCCCCAGCAGTGCCCCTCACCTAATGCCCCAGCAGTGCCCCTCACACACAATGCCCCAGCAGTGCCCCTCACACACAATGCCCCAGCAGTGCCCCTCACTCACAATGCCCCAGCAGTGCCCCTCACACACAATGCCCCAGCAGTGCCCCTCACACACATGCCCCAGCAGTGCCCCTCACACACAATGCCCCAGCAGTGCCCCTCACACACAATGCCCCAGCAGTGCCCCTAACACACAATGCAGTAGTGCCCCTCACACACAATGCCCCCAGTAATGCCCCACACACAATGCCCCCAGTAATGCCCCACACACAATGCCCCCAGTAATGCCTGCAGCATTGCCAGGTCCCCTGCTCCCGCCAGCTGTACCTCCTCATCCTGCAGCTTTGCCGGGTCACCTGCTTCCACCATCCATGCCTCCTCCTGCAGTTTCGCCGGGTCCCCTCCGCCAGCTGTGCCTCCTCCTCCTGCAGTTCCAGCACCGGGTCCCCTGCTCCCGCCAGCTGCGTCTCCTCCTCCCGCAGCTTCGCCGGATCCCAACTCCCCAGCTCGTGACCAGACGTGCCTCCTCCTCCCTCAGCCGCGCTGGATCCACTCCTCTGCCCTGCCTGCAGCCAATGGAAATCGGGTAGGCGGCACCCGGGGGGACTCCATTACGCTGCCTCCCTCGGCAGCGTTTTCTTTTACTTAAAAAAAAAAATCCTGTGCATGGCGGGCAGGGGGCCACTGAGATCAGCTCCGCGGGCCACTCGTGGCCCGCGGGCCATGGGTTGAAGACCCCTGCTGTACTGTATCACACACGCTGTATCACACATACACTACACATACTGTACTGTATCACACACGCTGTATCACACATACACATACTGTACTGTATCACACACGCTGTATCACACATACACATACTGTACTGTATCACACACGCTGTATCATACATACACTACACATACTGTACTGTATCACACATGCTGTATCACACATACACATACTGTACTGTATCACACACGCTGTATCACACATACACTACACATACTGTACTGTATCACACACGCTGTATCACACATACACATACTGTACTGTATCACACACGCTGTATCACACATACACTACACATACTGTACTGTATCACACACGCTGTATCACACATACATTACACATACTGTACTGTATCACACACGCTGTATCACACATACACATACTGTACTGTATCACACACGCTGTATCACACATACACATACTGTACTGTATCACACACGCTGTATCATACATACACTACACATACTGTACTGTATCACACATGCTGTATCACACATACACATACTGTACTGTATCACACACGCTGTATCACACATACACTACACATACTGTACTGTATCACACACGCTGTATCACACATACACATACTGTACTGTATCACACACGCTGTATCACACATACACATACTGTACTGTATCACACACGCTGTATCATACATACACTACACATACTGTACTGTATCACACATCCTGTATCATACATACAGTACATATACTGTACCACACATACACATCCTGTATCACACATGCTGTATCACACATACACATACTGTATCACACATACATATACTGTACTGTATCACACATGCTGTATCACACATACACCACATATACTGTACTGTATCACACACGCTGTATCATACATACACTACACATACTGTACTGTATCACACACGCTGTATCATACATACACTACATATACTGTACTGTATAACACACGCTGTATCATACATACACTACACATACTGTACCACACATACACATCCTGTATCACACATGCTGTATCACACATACACATACTGTATCACACATGCTGTATCACACATACATATACTGTATCACACATGCTGTATCACACATACACATACTGTACTGTATCACACATGCTGTATCACACATACACTACATATACTGTACTGTATCACACACGCTGTATCATACATACACTACATATACTGTACCACACATACACATCCTGTATCACACATACATATACTGTATCACACATGCTGTATCACACATACACATACTGTACTGTATCACACATGCTGTATCACACATACACTACATATACTGTACCACACATACACATCCTGTATCACACACGCTGTATCATACATACACTACACATACTGTACTGTATCACACATCCTGTATCACACATACACATCCTGTATCACACCTACACATACAGTACCACACATACACATTCTGTATCACACATACACATACTGTACCACACATACACATCCTGTACTGTATCACACATGCTGTATCACATATACACATCCTGTATCACACATGCTGTATCACACATACACATACTGTACCACACATACTGTACTGTATCACACATACACATACTGTACAGTACCACACATACACATACTGAATCTTACATACTGTATCACACATACTGTACTGTATCACACATACACATCCTGTATTACACATGCTGTATCACACATACACATACTGTATCACACATACTTTATCACACATACACATACTGTACTGTATCACACAGTATCACTGCACCCTAACCTCACCCATCTCCTCCTGTTCTCTAACTGCATCCTAACCTCACCCACCTCCTCCTGTCCTCTCTATCACTGCACTCTAACCTCTCCGCCTCCTCCTGTCCTCTCTATCACTGCACCCTAACCTCTCCGCCTCCTCCTGTCCTCTCTATCACTGCACCCTTACCTCAGCCACCTCCTCCTGTCCTCTCTATCACTGCACCCTAACCTCAGCCACCTCCTCCTGTCCTCTCCATCACTGCACCCTAACCTCAGCCACCTCCTCCTGTCCTCTCTATCACCAGGGCAGCCGAGAGGATTACCGGGCCCCGGTAAAATTTTGGGGGCATGGCCTAAGTGTGGGAGGCGTGGGCACCTCCCGCACTTAGGCCATGACCCCAAAATGTTTAGAGGAGGGTGAAAGAAAACGCTAAAAACTGTAATCTCAGCAGCAGCGCACATATACAGCATGTGCTGTGCTGACAGCAGGCTCAGCATGGCCTCTCACTCTGTCAGTGAGACACTTTGAGCCTGCTGTCAGCACAGCACATGCTGAAGAAGTGTGTGCTGCTGTTGCTACCCGGGAGGGACGAAGGGGGAAGGGAGGGGTCAGACGAGGGCCCTTGCGGGGCCACTCCAGCAAGCCTGGGCCCGGGTAATTAGTATCCGCTCCCCCCCCCCCTCTCGGCTGCCCTGTCTATCACTACACCCTAACCTCAGCCACCTCCTCCTGTCCTCTCTATCACTGCACCCTAACATCACCCACCTCCTCCTGTCCTATCACTGCATCCTAACCTCACCTACCTCCTCCTGTCCTCTCTATCAATGCACCCTAACCTCTCCGCCTCTTCCTGTCCTCTGTATCGCTGCACCCTAACCTCAGCCCCCTCCTCCTGTCCTCTCTATTACTGCACCCTAACCTCACCCACCACCTCCTGTCCTCTCTATCACTGCATCCTAACCTCTCCGCCTCCTCCTGTCCTCTCTATCACTGCATCCTAACCTCTCCGCCTCCTCCTGTCCTCTCTATCACTGCACCCTAACCTCTCCGCCTCCTCCTGTCCTCTCTATCACTGCACCCTAACCTCAGCCCCCTCCTCCTGTCCTCTCTATTACTGCACCCTAACCTCACCCACCTCCTCCTGTCCTCTCTATCACTGCACCCTAACCTCACCCACCTCTTCCTGTCCTCTCTATCACTGCACCCTAACCTCACCCACCTCCTCCTGTCCTCTCTATCACTGCACCCTAACCTCACCCACCTCCTCCTGTCCTCTCTATCACTGCATCCTAACCTCACCCACCTCCTCCTGTCGTCTCTATCACTGCACGCCTAACCTCAGCCTAACCTCTCCGCCTCCTCCTGTCCTCTCTATCACTGCATCCTAACCTCACCCACCTCCTCCTGTCCTCTCTATCACTGCACCCTAACCTCAGCCCCCTCCTCCTGTACTCTCTATCACTGCACCCTAACCTCACCCACCTCCTCCTGTCCTCTCTATCACTGCACCCTAACCTCACCCACCTCCTCCTGTCCTCTCTATCACTGCACCCTAACCTCACCCACCTCCTCCTGTCCTCTCTATCACTACACCCTAACCTCTCCGCCTCTTCCTGTCCTCTGTGTCGCTGCACCCTAACCTCAGCCTACTCCTCATGTCCTCTCTATCACTGCATCCTAACCTCACCCACCTCCTCCTGTCCACTCTTTCACTGCACCCTAACCTCAGCCCCCTCCTCCTGTACTCTATATCACTGCACCCTAACTTCACCCACCTCCTCCTGTCCTCTCTATCACTGCATCCTAACCTCACCCACCTCCTCCTGTCCTTTCTATCACTGCACCCTAACCTCTCCGCCTCCTCCTGCCCTCTCTATCACTTCATCCTAACCTCACCCACCTCCTCCTGTCCTCTCTATCACTGCACCCTAACATCACCCACCTCCTCCTGTCCTATCACTGCATCCTAACCTCACCTACCTCCTCCTGTCCTCTCTATTAATGCACCCTAACCTCTCCGCCTCTTCCTGTCCTCTGTATCGCTGCACCCTAACCTCAGCCGCCTCCTCCTGTCCTCTCTATTACTGCACCCTAACCTCACCCACCACCTCCTGTCCTCTCTATCACTGCATCCTAACCTCTCCGCCTCCTCCTGTCCTCTCTATCACTGCATCCTAACCTCTCCGCCTCCTCTTGTCCTCTCTATCACTGCACCCTAACCTCACCCACCTCCTCCTGTCCTCTCTATCACTGCACCCTAACCTCTCCGCCTCCTCCTGTCCTCTCTATCACTGCATCCTAACCTCACCCATCTCCTCCTGTACTCTCTATCACTGCACCCTAACCTCACCCACCTCCTCCTGTCTTCTCTATCACTGCAACCTGACTTCTACGCCTCCTCCTGCCCTCTCTATCACTGCATCCTAACCTCACCTCCTCCTGTCCTCTCTATCACTGCATCCTAACCTCACCCACCTCCTCCTGTCCTCTCTATCACTGCACCCTAACCTCTCCGCCTCCTCCTGTCCTCTCTATCACTGCATCCTAACCTCACCCACCTCCTCCTGTCCTCTCTTTCACTGCACCCTAACCTCTCCGCCTCCTCCTGTCCTCTCTATCACTGCATCCTAACCTCACCCACCTCATCCTGTACTCTCTATCACTGCACCCTAACCTCACCCACCTCCTCCTGTCTTCCCTATCACTGCACCCTAACTTCTACGCCTCCTCCTGCCCTCTCTATCACTGCATCCTAACCTCACCCACCTCCTCCTGTCCTCTATATCACTGCACCCTAACCTCAGCCCCCTCCTCCTGTACTCTATATCACTGCACCCTAACTTCACCCACCTCCTCCTGTCCTCTCTATCACTGCATCCTAACCTCACCCACCTCCTCCTGTCCTTTCTATCACTGCACCCTAACCTTTCCTCCTCCTCCTGTCCTCTCTATCACTGCATCCTAACCTCACCCACCTCCTCCTGTCCTCTCTATCACTGCACCCTAACCTCTCCGCCTCCTCCTGTCATCTCTATCACTGCATCCTAACCTCACCCACCTCCTCCTATCCTCTCTATTACTGCATCGTAACCTCAGCCACCTCCTCCTGTACTCTCTATCATTGCACCCTAACCTCACCCACCTCCTCCTGTCCTCTCTATCACTGCACCCTAACCTCTCCACCTCCTCCTGCCTTCTCTATCACTGCACCCTAACCTCTCTGCCTCCTCCTGCCCTCTCTATCACTGCATCCTAACCTCTCCCACCTCCTCCTGTACTCTCTATCACTGCACCCTAACCTCACCCACCTCCTCCTGTTCTCTCTATCACTGCACCCTAACCTCTCCGCATCCTCCTGCCCTCTCTATCACTTCATCCTAACCTCACCCACCTCCTCCTGTCCTCTCTATCACTGCACCCTAACCTCACCCACCGCCTCCTGTCCTCTCTATCACTGCACCCTAACCTCAGCCCCCTCCTCCTGTATTCTATATCACTGCACCCTAACCTCTCCGCCTCGTCCTGTCCTCTCTATCACTGCATCCTAACCTCACCCACCTCCTCCTGTCCTCTCCATCACTGCACCCTAACCTCAGCCCCCTCCTCCTGTACTCTATATCACTGCACCCTAACCTCACCCACCTCCTCCTGTCCTCTCTATCACTGCATCCTAACCTCACCCACCTCCTCCTGTCCTCTCTATCACTGCACCCTAACCTCTCCGCCTCCTCCTGTCCTCTCTATCACTGCATCCTAACCTCACCCACCTCCTCCTGTCCTCTCTATCACTGCACCCTAACCTCAGCCCCCTCCTCCTGTACTCTCTATCACTGCACCCTAACCTCAGCCACCTCCTCCTGTCCTCTCTATCACTGCACCCTAACCTCTCCGCCTCTTCCTGTCCTTTGTATCGCTGCACCCTAACCTCAGCCCCCTCCTCCTGTCCTCTCTATCACTGCATCCTAACCTCACACACCTCCTCCTGTCCTCTCTATCACTGCACCCTAACCTCAGCCCCCTCCTCCTGTACTCTATATCACTGCACCCTAACTTCACCCACCTCCTCCTGTCCTATCTATCATTGCATCCTATCCTCACCCACCTCCTCCTGTCCTCTCTATCACTGCACCCTAACCTCTTTTCCTCCTCCTGTCCTCTCTATCACTGCATCCTAACCTCACCCACCTCCTCCTGTCCTCTCTATCACTGCACCCTAACCTCTCCGCCTCCTCCTGTCCTCTCTATCACTGCATCCTTACCTCACCCACCTCCTCCTGTCCTCTCTATTACTGCACCCTAACCTCAGCCCCCTCCTCCTGTACTCTCTGTCACTGCACCCTAACCTCACCCACATCTTCCGGTCCTCTCTATCACTGCACCCTAACCTCACCCACCTCCTCCTGTCCTCTCTATCCCTGCACCCTAACCTCACCCACCTCCTCCTGTCCTCTCTATCACTGCACCCTAACCTCAGCCCCCTCCTCCTGTCATCTCTATCACTGCATCCTAACCTCCCCCACCTCCTCCTGTCCTCTCTATCACTGCACCCTAACCTCAGCCCCC
The DNA here is from genome assembly GCF_055691185.1 of Crinia signifera. NCBI lineage: Eukaryota > Metazoa > Chordata > Amphibia > Anura > Myobatrachidae > Crinia > Crinia signifera. Next base: position 37,272,603 of record NC_139222.1, read on the forward strand.
TCCTCCTGTACTCTATATCACTGCACCCTAACCTCAGCCCCCTCCTCCTGTTCTCTATAACTGCATCCTAACTTCACCCACCTCCTCCTGTCCTCTCTATCACTGCATCCTAACCTCACCCACCTCCTCCTGTCCTCTCTTTTACTGCACCCTAACCTCTCCTCCTCCTCCTGTCCTCTCTATCACTGCATCCTAACCTCACCCACCTCCTCCTGTCACCTCCTCCTGTCCTCTCTATTACTGCACCCTAACCTCAGCCCCCTCCTCCTGTACTCTCTGTCACTGCACCCTAACCTCACCCACATCTTCCTGTCCTCTCTATCACTGCACCCTAACCTCACCCACCTCCTCCTGTCCTCTCTATCCCTGCACCCTAACCTCACCCACCTCCTCCTGCCCTCTCTATCACTGCACCCTAACCTCACCCACCTCCCCCTGTCCTCTCTATCACTGCATTATAACCTCTACGCCTCCTCCTGCCCTCTCTATCATTGCATCCTAACCTCACCCACCTCCTCCTGTCCTCTCTATCACTGCACCCTAACCTCACCCACCTCCTCCTGTCCTCTCTATCACTGCACCCTAACCTCTCCGCCTCCTCCTGTCCTCTCTATCACTGCACCCTAACCTCAGCCTCCTCCTCCTGTACTCTATATCACTGCACCCTTACCTCACCCACCTCCTCCTGTCCTTTCTATCACTGCATCCTAACTTCACCCACCTTCTTCTGTCCTCTCTATCACTGCACCCAAACCTCTCCGCCTCCTCCTGTCCTCTCTATCACTGCATCCTAACCTCACCCACCTCCTCCTGTCCTCTCTATCACTGCACCCTAACCTCAGCCCCCTCCTCCTGTACTCTCTATCACTGCACCCTAACCTCAGCCACCTCCTCCTGTCCTCTCTACGGTATCACTGCACCCTAACCTCTCCGCCTCCTCCTGCCCTCTCTATCACTGCATCCTAACCTCACCCACCTCCTCCTGTCATCTCTATCACTGCACCCTAACCTCAGCCACCTCCTCCTGTCCTCGCTATCACTGCACCCTAACCTCACCCACCTCCTCCTGTCCTCTCTATCACTGCATCCTAACCTCACCCACCTCCTCCTGTCCTTTCTATCACTGCATCCTAACCTCTCCGCCTCCTCCTCCTGCCCTCTCTATCACTGCATCCTAACCTCACCCACCTCCTCCTGTCCTCTCTATCACTGCACCCTAACCTCTCCGCCTCCTCCTGCCCTCTCTATCACTGCATCCTAACCTCACCCACCTCCTCCTGTCCTCTCTATCACTGCATCCTAACCTCTCCACCTCCTCCTGTCCTCTCTATCACTGCATCCTAACCGCTCCACCTCCTCCTGTCCTCTCTATCACTGCATCCTAACCTCTCCGCCTCCTCCTGTCCTCTCTATCACTGCACCCTAACCTCACCCACCTCCTCCTGTCCTCTCTATCACTGCATCCTAACCTCTTCGCCTCTTTATGTCCTCTTTATTGGTTCCGATCGATATCTACAGGGTCTACATCAGACAGTCAATAGGTCTACCCCAAAAGGTCAACATGCAGTAGCTCGACAGGGTAAATACATCGTCAGCGTCAAAATGTCGACATGAGAAAGGCAGACATTACAAGTACGACATGAATTTTTCATGATTTTTTTAAACTGGCTTGTTCTTACTTTACCATTTATGTTTGCATACAGGGAGAATATAATAGTGTGCTGTGGGTAGTGAGGAACCGAGCCCAAAGCATGGCAAACAAGAGATGGACACCATATGGTCGACACATCAGAAGGTCGATATACGCAAAAAGATCGGCATGAGTTTTTGGGGAATATTTTTATTTTTATTTTTTTTTACCTTTTTCATACTTCCCACGTGATTAGGAACGGTATAGTGTCCCCAGGGCATGGGGAGTAAATGCGGTACACCAATTTGAGGTCAATGTTAGCTACTGTAACCAAAAACCTGTAATATGCATGTTGACCTTTTCATGTGTCGACCATTTTCGTGACAACATCTTGTGCATATTGACCTTTTGGGGTCAACCTAGACGCTGTCAAACGTTCATAGCCAACCTGATGTATCACACCCGTTTGTGCTATCTACAGCCACTTTTTAAGTATTGAAGACCATTAATATCTTTATTTAAAAACCACAATTCCCAGTGAGGGAAGTAAAACACAAAGGAAATACAGAGATGTTACACATATAATGGCTGCAGTACTTACACACACAGACCCCCAAAAAGGGATACCACTACCAACGGAAGTACCAAGAATGGTGTAAATCAGTGCAATACCCAGAGCAATCTGCAGAACCGCAGCAACAATAATCACAATCTGTGGGGAAAATGAGACAAAAGTCAGATTACAAAACCCTGCAACCTATCTATACAGATGTATCATATATCGGCCAATTAACAATTATTTATATAGAGCCAGCATATTGAACTGCTCTCTACAATCGGGAACCAACATTAATAAAACTATTCTTTTAAAATCTGAACTTAGGTGGTCCGAGTGTTTACGAGTCCACGTCCGGGTCTTCCCACCTAACTCAGATACTAGAAAAAGGGAAAACATGATTAACACGCCCTCAGGGCCCCATAAGGGTGACATTGGGGCTCAAGAGTTCTTCATGCGGTGACAGAGAGCCGGGTGCTGCACTGTGACAATCTTATGCTGCACCTGGGCCCCGGTCACTGGAGAGTAACCGGCAGTGCGGCCACCGTCTCAGGGGCAGCCCAGCATCTAGACCTAGCAGGGGGCCGTTAAGAGTAATGATGATTGTGAAGGTTAGTGTAAGGCCAGCGGGAGCGGCACAGATTCCATCTTGAAGAAAAATGGATCCCTGCATTAGGTGTAAATCAGCAGCTTTGCACATTACCAGTCACTTTCTAACTGACTCAGAATCAGGTCTATTATGTTTGTATGGTTGGGTCAGCCTACAGGGAGTTCGATGGTGAAGATCTGCCCATAAGCGAATATGAGCATGCGCGGGTCTTCTCTGCAGGCACCCTCAGTGGGCGGTATTCAATGAGGCAGATTCGCCAAGTTTTATGGCGAATCTGTGATTTTTTCGTGTGTACTCTCTGTTTGTGGGGGCACTACTTTTGAAATTTTATTTAAAACTTAGCTTTTAATGTAATACAACTTATTTTAAGCATAAAATGGGACATACAAAAACACACTCAACATAAAACACGTAGTTTTGTGGACAATATAATGCTGTAATAATGTGCAGCATATATCCACCATTCAGTGGTACAATAATCCTCTAAGTAAAGTAGAGATACTTAGCTATGGGTATTCTGGTAGTAACCAATAGCAACGGATACAGAATATGTTACTTCCTTCACTGTTTATAGCAAAGAAATATGTATTCTGTACATCTACTTCCCAGAAAAGTGGCTTGTTTTCCAAATCTCAAAATAACAAGACTAACTTCTGGTTGATTTTAGAGGTAACCAAATAGCAACAAATACGAAAGTATATTTTTATTGCAGACCGCAAATAAATTCAAGCAATTAGTAGGAAATCATGTAGTAATATATCATCATATTTGTAAATGACACTTGTTTGATAGCCTCAAACAATGACTTGTTATTCTATAAAGAACACAGTCAGGGGAGTAGCCCCCAAATACCCTTTTAATTTAAAAAAAACAAGCAATTCCTAGCAGCATACAGACTCAGCATTCCTAAATTGGATAAATGGAAATGTTCAATTTATCCACTTAAACAATCAAGGCAACTCTGTTGCAAAAACAGTCTGAGATGGCTTACTGAATACTTGTAAATGTTTTGTCAGGCAGTATATGTTACAATAGACAATTGTTTTTTGTGTCTCTCACTGAGAGCTATCAAACACTTTTGGAAATGTTTCGCAAATACAACAATTTGGAATATTTTACTGCACTCCAAGTCAATTAATATATTCTTTGCTCTGAATTGCGGTACAAAATATTTGAAAGCATAAGAAAAGAGTGTAGTATACTCTTTTAAAACACGGTACAATTGCCGTGCTGCGGCATGCCTTAATTAATAGAATATAATCCTTCTAGTACAATGACTAAATGAGGATTTCTTTATTGGTCTATAGTTAAGGGTAGTCTTCCCCTCCTGACACGCTGATACGGGCTACCTGTACAACGCTAATACCACTTTCACATTGCAAAAACCTGCTTTCAACCCGTTTTTCTAAACGTGTCTTAAAACTGGTCAAAAGCCAGTTAAACCCCTTTCATATTGCATGATGTAAAGGTATATTGCAGTTTAAATACCGTTTTGTACCTTTCAGATTCAACCCGTTTCACCCATAGAAAGCCATACAATGTCATTTTAAATGTTTTTTTCCTGCTTGTGGGCGGGGATTATGTGTGGTTATCATTTGTAGCAAATACCGTTTCTGAGCTGTTCAGACTGCAGGGAAAACGGCTCAGAAACGTGTAGGATCCTGCTTTTAACACGTGTCAAAATACCGGTTTTCTGTAACCGGTAAATTGACAATGTAGCTTTCACATTGCAGCTGGAACCGTTTTAAAGCACTAAAAAAACGGCAATATACCGTGTTACAGCTGCAATGTGAAAGGGGTATGTGTCAACCGACACTTTCAGGTATTCTCCTGCACCCGTGCCGCTCTCCCGACACGCGGATACCGGCAACCTGTATAATTCAGCATTTACTGATAGTATCAGGTAGTCCCCTACACCCGTGCAGATTCCTCTCTTCTCCCTCTGGCTAAATTTTCTAAGGACACTGCGCTGCGGACACACGCCAGGCAGTCTGTCCGCAACCTGCCCCCACTTTATCCTGGGATATCCCGGCTCTCTCTGACATACCGCTCACTCTCCACCACTGCCATAGGCAAGTGGGGAGCAGTAGCGTACAAACAGGAGAGGGGATTCCCATACTATCGCCCTTCTCTATCTCTGAGAATCTCTGCACCCGCCTAAGTATCGCTCACCCTCCACCTCTGCTGCTGGCAAGTGGGGAGCAGCAGCATACCACCAGCGGCCAGTGATCCTCACTATCTGTCTCACAACTTCTGCACAGATAGACACTCATCCTGAAAGGGGAGCAGGATACTTCTGCGCTGGTATTTACCAACAGAATTCCCTGCGACCTACCCTCCAGGACAGCAGTACTATCCTTCTCAGTCTAACCCTGGTAATCCCCACGGATCCATCGAGAAGAGGGTATTCTTTTTTCACCACTGCTTTCACCCCTATTCCTGTGTCACATCTACTACTACCCTTAATTATAGACCAATAAAGAAATCCTCTTTAGTCATTGTACTAGAAGGATTATATTCTATTAATTAAGGCATGCCGCAGCACGGCAATTGTACCGTGTTTTAAAAGAGTATACTACACTCTTTTCTTATGCTTTCAAATATTTTGTACCGCAATTCAGAGCAAAGAATATATTAATTGACTTGGAGTGCAGGAAAATATTCCAAATTGTTGTATTTACGAATCATTTCCAAAGTGTTTGATAGCTTTTGCTGCTAGGAATTGCTTGTTTTTTTTTAATTAAAAGGGTATTTGGGGGCTACTCCCCTGACTGTGTTCTTTATAGAATAACAGTCACTGTTTGAGGCTATCAAACAAGTGTCATTTACAAACATGATGATATATTACTGCATGATTTCCTACCAATTGCTTGAATTTATTTGCGGTCTGCAATAAAAATATACTTTCGTATTTGTTGCTATTTGGACCGCAATTCAGAGCAAAGAATATATTAATTGACTTGGAGTGCAGTAAAATATTCCAAATTGTTGTATTTGCGAATCATTTCCAAAAGTGTTTGATATCTCTCAGTGAGAGACACAAAAAACAATTGTCTATTGTAACATATACTGCCTGACAAAACATTTACAAGTATTCAGTAAGCCATCTCAGACCGTTTTTGCAACAGAGTTGCCTTGATTGTTTAAGTGAATAAATTGAACATTTCCATGTATCCAATTTAGGAATGCTGAGTCTGTATGCTGCTAGGAATTGCTTGTTTTTTTTAAATTAAAAGGGTATTTGGGGGCTACTCCCCTGACTGTGTTCTTTATAGAATAACAAGTCACTGTTTGAGTGTCATTTACAAATATGATGATATATTACTACATGATTTCCTACTAATTGCTTGAATTTATTTGCGGTCTGCAATAAAAATATACTTTCGTATTTGTTGCTATTTGGTTACCTCTAAAATCAACCAGAAGTTAGTCTTGTTATTTTGAGATTTGGAAAACAAGCCACTTTTCTGGGAAGTAGATGTACAGAATACATATTTCTTTGCTATAAACAGTGAATGAAGTAACATATTCTGTATCCGTTGCTATTGGTTACTACCAGAATAACCATAGCTAAGTATCTCTACTTTACTTAGAGGATTTATTGTACCACTGAATGGTGGATATATGCTGCACATTATTACAGCATTATATTGTCCACAAAACTACGTGTTTTTTGTTGAGTGTGTTTTTGTATGTCCTATTTTATGCTTAAAATAAGTTGTATTACATTAAAAGCTAAGTTTTAAATAAAATTTCAAAAGTAGTGCCCCCACAAACAGAGAGTACTTCTCCTTTCTCCTTTTCTAGTACTGTGTTTACTCTCAGGGGAGCACCTCCACCTGTTATTGCATCATATTGACCAATACAGCACCTTATTACTAATATTGTGGAATTTGTACATATTTGTATCTTTATAAATTTGTAATTGTGTTAGTAACCTGTGCACCGGTACCTTCCCAAAATCCCCTTCCCCCCCCCAAATAATTTTTTCGTGTGTGTCTGCGATTTTTGGAGCTCCAAAAGCGAATCACCCTATTCAATGAGCCGGTGTTTGTCAATAGGATTTTTCATTGGGATTCGCCGGGATTCGCCATGATTCGCCAATAGTGTATTCCATGAGAAGTTGGCGAATCTATTTCTTGATTCTTATCGCCGTTCTTCACCGAGTTTCCCTCGTCATCTTTTTATGGTGAACTTTTATATGAACTTCTAAAATAATTGGTTTTAAGTGTTCAATTTAACTCTGCAAGTGTAATCTAATATTATTTGCTGCCCTTGTGTGATTTTATGGTTGTAGGAGTGCTATATAAATATATATTTAATTTTTTTCTGGTATTTTTTTTTCCTCCCACAATGCATTGTTATTACCCATGATTCACCTCAATTACCCATGAATCTCCTCCCCACCTCACTCCTTCATTTGGCCTTTGAGGAGATTACACAGCTTTTGCAGTCTGCTGTATTGGAATCGTTTTTTCAGGGTAATTTGCATTTTTTTTGCATTTCACTGCAATTTCTTAAACACTGACTACAGTAATGGAGCTGTTTAGGGATACGCCGTTAGGGGTGGCGAATCTCAGCCACGTTGAATAGGGTGACTCGGCGAGTCCCGGCGAATCCCCATGCATGGCGAATCTCCTCAAAAAAGCCGGCGAATTGATGGCGAATCTAAAAACAGTATCGCCGGGACTGAGATACCGCCCAGAGTCTTGCATACACAAAAATGCTGGGTGTGGCCAGGAAAATGCCTTGGAGTCCCCATGCGAACGAGGGTGGCCACCTGCCTTCCCGGTGGCAGGAGGCTGACGTCAGCTGCCTGCCCTGTTCTCGGAGCCGGGCGCCGCTAATCTAAGTCACCAGAGAGTGACTTAGATTAGCGAGTGCTCCAGAAATAATTGGACGATTGGCAACCATCTACTGATTTCGGGCCTGCACGCAAGCCTGCAAATTCATGTTTATGCAAAACATCCATTCGAAAGGCTGGGGAGATAATCAGCGTTTAGTGGGCAAGCATTCGTACGGCTGGCGGGCGGCTTTACATGGTTTGCAAAGCAGTGAACTACTGCTGCTTCGTGCACCAACCAGAATGAGGCCCACAAACGCAATGGGGAGAGGTAGTTTGCTATGGGAATATGATTGGGGTCATTCAGTTTTTTTGCACATTCATAAGTAATGGGTTCCTCATACCTCAAACCTTTCTGCAATGCCCAGCTTGAGCTCCCGTGCGAGAGGTCTGGCCTCTCCAAAAAGGAACATTGCCTCAGATGGGGACACAGGCGGAGGGGGCCAGGCTAAGCGCTGCATCCCACAATTTTTCATCATATCGGGGTATGCCCAGTGCTCCCTGAGCACCTGGGCAGTCCCTTGCTCCCATCCTTGCAGTGATAGATGCAGTGCACATGTGATCACCAGCTCCCCAACTGACTGACCCCCCATGGGACACTGCGACCTGCCTGGGACAGTCTCCAATTAGTGATGACGCGTTTCCCCGCTGACACTCTAAGAGGCAAAGAAACGCGTCATCAAGGAGATCCTCACTTGCTGCCTGCACTTTGAGACACCGCTGACTGGGAGACCCGGAAGCCGGAGCTGCGCGTTCGTGATAAGGCTGACAAGCTGTACTGAACAGCCGGGAACTCACTCCAGGCGTGGGCAACAGAATCAACTCCCCACAGTGGATTACAAAACCAAAACGGAGCATAAGTATAACCTTTTTGCATCGTACGTTGGAGACTGTATGCTTGGAGTGAATCAGAGTGTCCATTCATAGACTAACATTGTCTTATGAAAAGACTGCTACTAATCTCTGCTTTGCAAAAATTAACCCCATGTATGCCTAATCCATTTTAAAGTTTACAAATTTATGTGTTTTGCACCCTAGTAACAATCCGCAACTGACGGCTAGTCATAGTACGGACAGTCACCAACTACTGCATATTCCTTTGTGCTAAAAATAAATACAGCAAATTGAGAATAAGGAAAGATGCTTTGAATCTGAATGTCTTTTATATGTGCCTTATTCGGTGCTATATGTTTCACCGGCCGGTGTTCTCATTTTTAAAAGTGTTTGATTATATATTTGGCTACATCTGTAACTCAAAGTGTGTGAGTGTGTGTATAACAGGAGGGACACATTGCTCTGTTTCTGGACTTCTCCCTTAATTAATGATTGCCAGCACCTGTGTTGAAGCACCTTTCTAATCAATTAATACCATGTGTGAAACAGGTGATGGCAATCATACATTATGAGGGAAGTCCAGAAACAAAGCAATGTGTCCCTCCTGGAGAGGGTCATGTTGGGAGGTATGTGACTGACTCACATGACAGAGAACCAGCCCAGTGAGCCCACAGTGCCAGACATCCTCTGCCTCCCCATGTTGCCCAGCAAAGACACTGCACCAGATGAGCACCCCCGCCGCCCCACCCACGATTCACGCCCCCCCTGTGATCCCACTCCCGCGATTCGCGGCACCCCCCCTGCGACCACCCCCTCCCGTGATTCGCAGCACCACCCCACCCTGTGACCCCCCCTCCCGCGATTCGCCGCCAACCCCCCTCCCATGATTCGCGGCAACCCAAGCGACCCGCCCCTCCCGCGATTCGCGGCAACCCCCCACGCCCTCCCTCCTGCGATTTGCGGCAAACCCTCTGCCCCTGCGACCCCCCCTCCTGCAATTCGCTGCAACCCCCCGCGCCCCCCTCCCGCGATTCGCGGCACCCACCCCCCAACCCCCGCGACCCCCCCTCCCGCAATTCACGGCACCCCCCTCGACCCCCCTCCCGCAATTCGCAACCCCCCCTTGCGCGAATCACTTTGCGGACCACCCCCCCTCCCGAGATTCACCGACACCTGCGCCCCCCCCCTCCCGCAATTCTGCCCCCTCCCTCGATTCACGGCACCCCCCGCGCCCCTCCCACAATTCACGGCACCCCTGCTCCCCTCTTTAGTCTCCCGTATGCCCACACACCCCTATCACTACCCAGCTTCCTGCTCTCCTGAACCATAACTTCCACCACTGGGGAGTCGCTGACGCTGTGTTGCCCACATACCCCTATCATGCCTCATAGCCCAGCCTCCTGCTCTCATGCACCCTAACTCCCACCCAGTAGGAGGAGACACTGACTCAGGGCCACCGTCCTGTACTCCTGTACTGCCACGCTGGACCCTCACCCACTGGCAGAAGCTGCACTGTGTCTCCCACCCTCCTCTTTAGTCCCCCTTATGCCCACACACCCCTATCACTACCCAGCCTCCTGTTTTCCTGTGGTGTGACCTCCGCCAGTGGGGAGCCGCTGACTCAAAAACACCCTACTATACTATTGCACACACACACACCCACAAATGTCACTGTACCATGCACACTATCAATGTACATCTTACTCTGTAACTGCTTTTTAATTAAACAAAACAATACACACCCCCTTCCAAATCATATGCTCTCTATTTAACACATTTCACCTATAACTCAAGTTGCAATACAGGCATCTTTCATACAATTCTAACCATATTTCTCACAATACAAACGTTCACAAATTAAGGGGGCGCAGCCCCTTACGACGAAGTGAAGAGCGCCTGTAGGGCGCGATGAATCACCTAGTTGTATAAATAAAATTGTATATTGATTTTTACCAAAAAATATGTGTTTATAGTGTCCCTTTGCGCCGTCTACTTTGTATCAATTAGTGGGACAGTTGGGAGATATTGCGTCCAACAAAGCTATGCAATTGTTTTGCTGGTGCATTACTTGTTGCACCTGTTGTACCCAAATACACTGCATAAAGCAGCTAAACTATTGAGTGTGCTGCCAAGACTGCATGCATTTCTGCTTGCCACCTCAGGAGGATGAGAGCATAAATAATGGGATCTGTGGGCACTTGCTTCTAATATGTAACACAATTGAATAGATCCATCGGGTTCCCCACAAAAAAATAATTAATTTACCTCTGTCTTTTCTTGTAAGGATGATGACACCTGTACTCTGTGTTAAAGGTCCCTTGCTAAAATTAGGTCACATAAAGGACGGCGTGATGGGCATTGCTGCAGAGCACAATGTTGGGCAGAAACCACTCTCTATTTCAGTGTATCATGCCAGATATTATATGGGGTTTCAAATGTAATTCTACCAATTGCTGCAGTAACAGCACTCCAGCATCCATTTGCCAGCTTTACTTAACAGAACTGACTTAGGTTTGCTTTTTTTTGCTCAACAACTACTTTCTTTCAGCATTAAGAAGAATGTGTTTTACTTGTTATAACGTAGCTGGTAGTCACATTTGAGATGCATAACCAATTCATCTCACTAACACTGGGAGAAGACATATGCATATCTCAATAACTAGAGACAATTGAATAATAAGCATGGTACATTCATGATCAGGAGCACAAAATGAATTGAAATTGACTCTTAAATCCCTGGCTTCAGATTGACTGTAATAGTGTCATGCGCTGTACTGACTAATTTTTATGAATTAAGACCCAGGGTGGGACACACTATGCACTGCAGATTGAATACATTACACCACTGATCGCACGCATTTGAAATACAAAGGCTTGATTTTCATTTTGCAGACACTTACCCCCAGAGCCTTTGGCTTGCTTTGTAGAAAGGTTTGGTGAAAAGTGGGTGATGAATTTTGTGGCATAACCGTAACTACCATCCCTTGTTGACCAGCCGGCGGTGCATGTGCTGCTGTATTCATACCGGGAAACGCCGGGTTCTCATAGACACCGGTGGAATACATGGTAGACACTGAGACAGAAGTAACACAACAAATATAACTTTGCAAAAGCAATAATCAAACAATCTAAATAACACCAACGTGTTTATGAGTAGGAGGGATTTATATATGTTTGTAGAAAAATATTTTCACATTCCTTAGATCAGGCATGTCCAAGCTGTGGCCCTCCAGCTGTTGTGAAACTACACATCCCAGCATGCCTTGTAATAGTTTTAGCATTCCCTGATAGCAATACTGTGGCAAGGCATCATGGGACTCGTAGTTTCACAACAGCTGGAGGGCCATAGTTTGGACATGCCTGCATTAGAGAAAAAGGTACCGTGGGCCTGATTCAGAACCGCTCGCTAATCAACAGTCATTTGCTGCTTAGTGAGCGGCTTAACACCGCCCGACCAAACTCCCATTGCCCCCCCCCCACCGCCGCATCCCCTTAGTAACATGCGAGGGGATGTATGCAGGGCCGGCGCTACCACTAGGCAAATATAGGCATTTGCCTAGGGCGCCGGCCACTGGAGGGCGGCATTTCGCCCCCCCCCCACCCCTGCCGCGTAGGTACCTGTCCTGCGGCTGTGTATATAAAGCTTGCGGCGGCGGCAGCGGGGGTCCCTGCAGTCAAGAAATAACGAGCGCTATCCGCCTGGCTACACGGAAGCACTTCTGTTGTGGAAACACTGGCCGCACGCTGATTGGCTGAGATTCAGCCAATCAGCATGCGCCGTGCGGCCAGTGTTTTCACAACAGAAGCGCTTCCGCGTAGCCAGGCGGATAGCGCTCGTTATTTCTTGACTGCAGGGACCCCCGCTGTCGCCGCCGCCGCCGCAAGCTTTATATACACAGCCGCAGGACAGGTACACCCCCCCCCCCCCGGCACCGGGGCGCCCCCACCCCGACTCGCCTGGGGCGCTCCGGTGCCTTGCACCGGCCCTGGATGTACGCGAACACTTCCCCTGCATGCGGCCGAAGGGGGGAGAGGAATCATTCGAGTGTGATACTCGCCAAAGGTGTTCGCACAGAGGGATATGCACATGCGCAGTCCCCCCACCATCGGAATGGTGCAAATTCAGCCCCGTCTGATCACTATTGAATAACCCCCAGTATGTGGTCATTAGATCGACAGTGCCTAGCTCGACAGTGAAAAGGTCGACCACTATTGGTTGACATGCAGAACGTCGACACATTAAAAAAGGTTGACATGCATTAGGTCGAAATGGTCAAAAAGTCAATACAAACAAAAGGTAAAAATGGAAAAAGGTCGACATGGATTTTTTATGATCTTTTTTTTTTACCTTTCCAGTGGACATAGAGGGAGAATATAATAATGTGCCGAGCGCAACAAGGCACCGTGCCGTAAGCATGGTGAGCGCAACGAGCTCACCACGAGCTGTACCACGAGGGGACGTGGTACACTAATAGGGTCGACATTGACATCTCCCAAAAAAAAAAATCGAAAAAACTTATGTTGACGTTTTCCCATGTCAACCTTTTGCTTATTTTGACTTTTTTGAGGTGTGGACCGCCTGTCGACTAATAGTTGTCGACCTATCGACTGTCAACCAAATGGTCCATCATTGAAACTTTGTATGATTTTATAATTGCAACTGATTTCTTTAACGCTTTGAGTGCCAGCGTTGCTGTGAGAGATCCAAAAAATTCTGGCACCCCCCAAGAAGGGGTGAGGCGATTGACTATGGGCACCGCTAGCTGAGTTGACAGGCAACCCAGGCTGCAGTGAGTGCTGAGCATATGCATGGGGCGGGGACCCACTCATTACATATACACTGCACTGGGTCCCCGCTCATTAAATATGCACGGAGCGGGACCAGCTCAGCACTCACTTTTGCCTAGGTCGTCTGTCAGTTCAGCCCAGGCGCCCACCACAGACCCTGCTGGCGCTGCTCCCCCAAGCCGCCGCAGGGTCTGCCACATATGTAGCTATGCCAATGAACAGAGGGTATCCACCTATTAATAAGGTGCATCCCTCATCTTTAAAGACCGGCGTAATATCAATATTGCTAGAATATTTCAGAAGTCGTATTATTATTGAAATGCAGGGACGGACTGGGCCTGAAATAGCCCTGGCATTTGTGGGCATGCGCACACCCCCTACTGCTATACAGGAGTGAGAGCCATGGCCGCATGTTATGCCCCCATCTATCCTGGACACGATCGGCACACAGAGAGGCGCTGGGCTTGCGGCGAGTCCAGTGTTTCTCTCTGTGCGCTGATCTGGAGGTGGTGCTGGCACTGCCAGTCGGCCCTGGATTGACAAATCGGCCCACCTGGCCATCAGCCCTTCTGGCATTCGCCAGAAGAGCCAGATGGCCAGTCCCGCCCTGTTAAAATGGCCGGTTGTGCTCACCAGAAATATATACAGTAATGAGAACTGGGCACTTACATTACAGTTAAAAATAAACTTTTATAATTGGACTTGCAGGAACACAAACATACTGTAGAACATACAATAATATAACATATAGGGCCATATTCTCTAAGCTTCAAAAGTGATAAAATGGAGAGTGATAAACAGCCAGCCAATCAGCTCCTACCTGCCATGTCACAGACTGTGTTTGAAAAATGTCAGACAGGAGCTGATTGGCTGGCTGTTTATCACTCTACATTTTATCACTTTTGAAGCTTAGAGAATCTGGCCCATAAACTGAAGGTTTTGTAATAAACCATAGAACCACTTTTGGCTAGTTATGTCTATTACTCACTAAAAGGTTTATACTCTCACCTCATTGGTATGTATAAAATTAGCACCGCCCCCTCCCTGAAGTTATGCAAATTCCGGTATAATCAGTATTTCAGGTCTCCTTGTGTGTCTTTTGGAGGTCATTGTGATTTGCTCGCTCCCCCGCGCGTTCGCACAGGGGAGCGATATTTTGTCTTTGCGCATGTGCAGGCTCTGTTTGCGAATGGACGCGGAGACTTGCATAGTTCCCATGCAAATGTGCCTTGACGCAGGTGCCAGAGGCGGGCAGAAAACATTACCCGATGTTATAAATACTGACTGATTTATTTTTCCACTGCAATCTAGATTTCAGTTTAAACACACCACACCCACATCTACCCCCCCCCCCCCCCCTGGGAAGGTCTTAAGTCCCCCCCAGTCCCGTCATGGAGGGGGGTCCGCAGGGACCCGATGACGCAAATTGCATCATCGTGGTCCCACCCCCCACTGTTCAATGCCTGTAAACCGGCATTTCACAAAGGGAAGCATGGCCCCGATGATGCAATCGCAATGGCCACGCCCCCATCAAGGCTCAAGCATTGAGCTCTGCCTTTGACTCTAGCCCTTTTGCGGAACACCTGCCAAGCCCCTCCCCCTGCATCCGTTATCTGGCTGTCCTCTCCCGGAAAGGACAGCATAAAAAGTAGGCAGCCCTGCTCTATCTGCACATGTTACATCTGCCCCACCTGGTTTAGTCCATTAGCAAACCAAGGAGGTCATTCTGGTTGACTCACAGTACTGTGAGTTCGGCCCCATCCCAATGTTATCGCTCTTGGGTACGCTGGCGGGATGATGTTTGCTGGGGGTGGGCGGCTGACTCTAAGAGGCTGAGCAACTGTACCCGTGGCTGGAGTGACAGTACCGCTTGTAAAGACCACCGAATCCTGCTTGGACATCCCACAGTTCCGACCTCCAGAGGACTTGCTATTTGGCAGCCCAATCGGAACCACAGGCAGTGGTTGGTGAGATCTGATCGTTTTTATCACCGGCTGGTGATTATATGCTTGTTTTAACCCATTCTTGTGAGTGCAACCATTGAATAAATTGTTCCCCCTGTGTTATAAAGGATCTGCACTATGTGATTTCTTTTCTAGAAGAACACTAAGGGAAAAATGCATCACTTGTAAAAAGGACTGGGTTTTGATATCTCCTCATAGGAGAAACTTATTGCACTTTAAAGTGTAAAGGCCCCCATACACTAGCCGATTTTGGTCAGATTTAGGCCAGATCAGTCGGATCTGGCCTAAATCGGACCAAAATCGGCTAGTTTTGATGTCCCCTCAGATCCGATGCGTGGTCCCGTGCGCATCAGATCTGCGACCTGCTGCACGTCCGACCACCCGACTTGGGACCTAGTGGGGCGGTGCGGCGGTGAAGGGAGCAGGGGGGGCTGGGGACGCTGCGAGGGACACAGGCGGCATAGAGCCGGGCAGGGGGAACCGGGAGCTGTCAGCACTGAATAAAAAAAAAAAAGCCTATACAATGAATGGGCGGCCTGTGATTGGCTGAGCGCTCTCTCAGCCAGTCAGCAATTGGCTGAGAGAGCGCTCAGCCAATCACAGGCTGCCCATTCATTGTATACAGTAGGCTTTTTTTTCTAGCACTGACAGCTCCCGGCTCCCTCTGCCCGGCTCTATGCCGCCTGTGTCCCCCGCAGCGTCTGTGTCCCCCGCAGCGTCTGTGTCCCCCCGCAGCGTCTGTGTCACTCGCAGCGTCTGTGTCCCCCGCAGCGTCCCCAGCCCCCCTGCTCCCACCAGCAGCCCCCCCCCCCCCCCTGCTCCCCGGGTTTTTTACATGTGATAAATCGAGACGATTTATCACATGTAAAAAATGGCACATCAAGTGCCAATCTAATCAAGCTCCCCCGGGGAGCAGCCGGGGAAGCTCAGGGGGAAGTCGGGGGCGACTTGTCCTAAGGACAAGTCGCCCTAGTGTATGGGGGCCTTAAGTGTTAATTCATTTCATCTCTCCCACCGTAGCGCCAGGAACACCAACAATCTAATCATGTAATCATGTTATATATTAAATCCATTACAATAAAATATAGCAGTGGTTCTCAAACGCTGTCCTCAGGACCCTGCACAGTTCACGGTTCCCAGGTCACCCGGCAGGTGCTCTCATTACTGACACATTTTAAAAGATCCACAGGTGGAGCGAATTATTTCACTTGTGATTCTGTGAGGAGACCTGGAAAACATGCAGCGCGTGGGGTCCTGAGGACCGAGTTTGAGAACCTGTGAAATATAGGCATTACCAATCAAGTAACTTATGTGGTTACATAGAAAGTGTTCATCGTGACAGTTTCATCCCCGAGCCTCTGTTTGCACAGTAAATAAAGTCCGTGTTCCCGAGAACTTTTATTCTTGAGATTATAACAACATATTTAAACTGTCTAAGGGGCAAAATTGACAAAAATAATTGCAGGATATCCTAAAAAGCAGCCACAAACATTAAGCCTGATCTGAATGTATATAAGCGGGAACGTGATAGATAACGGCTATACCTGCCGTGGTCCCCCATTTTCATTCACAAAGCCACTTTAATGGTTTTCTATATGGAATGTTAAAATGCTAAATTCCCAAGTTTGACCCCAGTGGCTAATGACAACTTTATATGGTAGACGGAACATATTGTCTACCAAGAATATTCCTGGTAGGCCAAAGTATTGTGTGTGGCGCTGCGTGACAGTCTGCACACTGCATTATCCCCATTCATCCTGTTATTCCATCTCTGCAGTACAGTAACTCTGGCATGTTATACTGTACCTCAGGAGCTGCCCATGTTGGGTCACGTCTACCATATTTTCCAGGGTCACTTTTGATTCCCAGTACGTCCCTGTCACGTGGCATTAGCCATTGTTGTAACCTGTGGGCTGCACTTCACAAGACTTTCCAGAAGACAGATCCCACGGGTGTTGTACAGGGGTCCGACAGTCGGGATCTCGACAGTCATTAGCCCAACGTTGGTATCCCGACTGTCCGGACTCAGACAGCATGGTGAGCGCAACTAAGCCCTTGCGGGCTCGCTGTGCTCACCACGCGGCCAGCACGGTTGCTCGCTACGCTTGCCCCCTATTCTATTCTCCCTCTATGGGGGTCGTGGAAAATAGCAGGTGGCCGTCGGGAACCCGGCTGTTGGTGTTTTGACAGTCGGGATTCCGACGTTGGGTAAATGCCTGTCGGGACCCCGTCCGGCACTAGACCCCACTCGACTGTTGACCATCACAGTTGCATGGTCCAATGGCCGTGCATGGGCAGTATCGCGGTCAGGCTCAGAACCCTGAACTTAAGAGATCACTCAATTTATAACACATGCCAGAGATTGGAACCACCTTTGATAAAGTTGTCAGTGGACAGCGAAACATGTCAGGAAGAACCTGCTTGTTCTAAACAGCGTTGGACTTGTATGAAGTTCTATTGGAATCCCACACGACATCAGCTCTTATCTGCATCATCCCTGGTTATTGGTCCGGAATATTCAGCCAAATCTACAAATCCTGCTCATTGGGACACCACCACCTGCCCAATTTTGGATAACAATATCGCAACATTGTGAGGATGCCTCTGTGACTGAGGACTGCAATACCCTCCAGCGGTACCAATAATCCTGCAAGGTTAATGCACACCCTCGATCTAAATATCATCAAGTACTGATCCACACCAGGTAACGGAGCATTCGTTATCCACAGAGCACAATAAGAACAAGTGGGTCGCCACACCAAATAAGTATACAACCTCTCTTGTCCAATTTTTATAATTTAATATTTTATTTTATGAACGGCTATTATTGTACAATAATACACTTGCTGCTATTATTAACAAAAAATCTTAGTGGTGATCTACTAATACACCCCAGCGATTCCTAGAATAGTATAATTACACTACATAGATAGACACAATGATCGGTATATACAGTACTTACATTTTGCTGGACCTGTGCGGTATCTTCTGAGTCTCCCTTCTACTGTACTATAGTAATCTGCACTGTTGTCTCTAACATCAACTTTACCAGCGTCTCACCCAATGAGCATCTGTGTTACCTGCAGATACAAAAAGTGTCTTATAAAGCTTCTGATTTATAGGTGGAATACCAGTCTTACCACATATTTTATTGGTCCTTACAGTATTTTTACACCTTCTGTTTCCTGGTGGCACATCCCTGCACCTGTAGCTTTCTACCCTGTGTACATTTGGGGCATGTTATCTGCAGCAGTGGTAGAACTTGTGAGGGCAAAATATAATATGGGTCCCCTCCTCTTCCCCGCCCCGAGCTCACAATGTGAAGCACAGCAGTTTGGTGACAGGGTAAAGAAGGGGGAGGCACGATATAACACAGAGATGCAGAGGATGAGAATGGATGGCAACAAGAGCAGAGGCAGGACAAGGCAAAGGTGATGGGGACAGGGAGGGGGAGGGGTGGGTGATGGAGGGAGGCAGTGGGTAACAGGGGCACAAGCGCTTATGTTAATAAGTGGCAGCATGTGACTGTGATCATCAGCGCTGATAGGTGGCAGGACTATATCATTAGGTCAGCCACGCCTCTCTAAAGAAAGAGACAGACCCCACAGGCAGTGGGGCCCACCCTGCTCTCTTCACTGTGCCATTAATCTCACATTGCTCAACATGGTCTACGAAGGGGCCTGGGGATAAGTCATTACTGGTCTGGGCAGCAATGGGCACCTTAGTCTTCAGGGGCCCCTGTGCAATACACCATAAGTAATTCCACCTCTGATCTGCAGGATACTATGGGGTCTATTTACTCAGCTATGGATGGAGATAAAGTGGATGGAGATAAAGTACCAGTCAATCAGCTCCTAACTGCCATGTTACAGGCTGAGGGCCAGATGTATTAAGCTTCAGAAAGGGATAAAATGGAGAGTGATAATCAGCCAGCCTCCAGCTATCCCCACCCATCACCGCCTGTCCATTCTATACAAAGCAGCCAATAGACTTTGCGTATAGCGTTACGAATGGGAGCCAGTGGCAGAGCCATGTCATGATGAGCACTGCCATCGGGCATCTTACGGGATGTCTGTCTCTCCCTACTGCTGCAGAAGCAGCAGCTCATCATCCTCTGTATTTGCAGTGCACCCTTTGCAGACCCCACCAGCACTGGCTCCCCCAAACCGCCGCGGGGTCAGCAGCACCATAGTTACGCCACAGCCTCCACCTTTCCATCCCCTATCAACCCTGCACCTCTCACTTTGCCTTTTCTGCACCTCTCCAACCCACTTGCACCTCTCAAGTCTTCCTTCCCTGAATCTCTCCATCCCAGTCACCTCTTACTCCCTCCTTCTCTGCACCTCTGTCCCTGTCACCCCTGCACCTCCCTGTCTACCTGTCTCTGCTGCACTTCTCAATCCATGTCACCTCTCACTCCACCACTCCGTCCCCCTGTCACCTCTGCATCTCTCCACCCCCCTGTCCCCCCTGCACCTATCCATTCCTTTGCAACTCTCCATCAACCTGCAATTCTATGTCTTCCCTACCCCTCTCCATGTCTCCTGCACCACTTGGTCCCCCCCCCCCTGTACCACTGTATCATACTCAAATAAAAAAGACATAATGTTCATAAAAATTACCATCAAAATTTGCAGCCTCTTAGTCTTTTCTAGGAGGCAGTAGGTGGGCGATGTGGCGGGCGGCAGATAGCAGGTGAGTGTCAGGCACCGATGCACAGAGGGGCGGGGAGACGAGGGAGGTGAAGTCCCGGGCTAGCAGACGGTAACGGATGCTGCAATAGGGAGAAGTGCTGCGGCTGCTAGTGTGGAACTTTACCTGGCGACTAGCAGGGGGGCCCTTTCAGTGGGCACTGTGCACCTGCTACATACCCCGCTGGCACTGGCTCCCCCAAGCCGCTGCGGGGTCTGAGGCCCCATAGTTACACCACTGCGCACCGTAATGCCCATTATACACATGGCCACAAGCCATAATGCCCATTACACATAAGACCACACACTGTAATGCCCATGCTCGTCCCCCTGTAAAAATGACCCTTGGCTAGTGACATTATAGTTTAAGCTCATCCAGGAAGCCCTTATGCTTTACATGGTGTATAAATGCAAGAGATGGAATATGTAAATGAAAAGTTCTCGTAAAAGTTACAAGTTTATTACCATCTGAAAAAAAAAAAACCACAAGCTCTTTACAGATGTATTTACAATGTACATAGAATACCAGTGCAATAAGAACAGGATCCATATATACAACTCACATAAAAGGTATATCATAAAATATTCAAAGGGGCAATTCCGACGCATCAGAAGGAATTGCTCCAAAACAGAAGATTTCTTAACACAAAGCACAGAACTCATGGAACAATTTCATGAGAAAATGTACGACCAGCACATAGTCAAAACCGCCCTGAACGAAATCACAGCACTCGACAGATCCACTACACTTCAAACTAAACCCAAACATAACCAGACAGAAAACAATGAGGTAGCATTTATCACCACATACAACAAATCAGCTAAACA
Organism: Crinia signifera; assembly: GCF_055691185.1. Classification (NCBI taxonomy): domain Eukaryota; kingdom Metazoa; phylum Chordata; class Amphibia; order Anura; family Myobatrachidae; genus Crinia; species Crinia signifera. The sequence goes on from NC_139222.1 coordinate 37,293,347, forward strand.
ATTCCACAACATCCTCAAAAAACACTGGCACATTCTGCAACAAGACCCTGACCTCACCCCTGCAATACCCGACAGACCTAAAATGACATATCGCAAGGCACCGGACATCAGAAAAAGACTGGTACACAATCACATCAAACCCAAAACATCAACCCAAACAACCATAGACCACACCACAGGTTTCCATTACTGTGGAAAATGTGCAGGCTGCAAAAACTTAACCACTAAAACAACCAAGAAAATACAAACATGGACATCAACAACCATAGCTAAAACATTTAAAATCACACATCAGACATCATGCGAACACACAGGGGTAATCTATCTTCTCAGATGCCCCTGTGGTCTCGAATACATAGGAAGTACCACACGCACACTTAAACAAAGAATCTACGAGCACATCAGGAACATTCGCATAGGATATGAGAACCACAGCGTTTCCTTACACTACAAAACAAAACACAATAGCAACCCCAAGGACCTATTCTTCATAGGAATAGAGATCCCCCCAAAAAATTGGAGAGGAGGTAACCACATGGACACCCTCAACAGAAGAGAATTATTCTGGATTTACACAATCAAAACCCTGACCCCTAGAGGATTGAACATAGATTTCCACAATAGCCATCTGGGCTAATAAATCCATTATTTACCCACAATGTAATGAAACGCTGTGTTCCATACCATTTTCTGCCCACATGACACCTTACTGCAGCAAAAAACACCTCCTCACATACACCCCTTAGAGCTGACAGACACACAGCACCTGAAGGGTTAATAAACCGCTTATAACCATCCACACTAAACGGAGCACTAGGACTCCTTAGCAACACTGCCAATACACTCACATCGTAACCTACAGATAATGCACCAAAAATACACCACTGTTTACTGCGTGGTGACACCGCTACTATTTTCCAGCTCACACAGGGTTAATTACCCAGTTCAGTTACACACTGCCGTCAACCCCCCCCCCCCCTCCCCTTCCATGAGTGACAACCGCTCATGTCCAATCAGGGGCGGAGAGCGCGGACCAATCACATCAATGAACTGATCGTTTGGCACGCCCATCCAGCATATAAACACTCCAGCCTTTACCCACAGCATCCTTGATAAAAGCCCACAGTGGCTGAAACGCGTTGGACATCACACGATTCATCACCCAGCACTTCAAGCTAACAGTGTAACACTACAAGAAGTCTCCTCCAAGCCAGAGTCGAGCGCTCGTTCCCGCAGTGACGTCACCGCGACAACCAGGAAGTCGCGTCGCGTCCTCTTCCAACCCGGAAGTCGCGTCCGAGCAGGCCGCACTTCCAGCGAAGCGGTAACACACATCTCAGCCAGCCGGGTGAGCATCCCTCACCTCGGACTGGCGTTGGCAGACAGGGACTCCAGCACAGCACCGCTGCGTACCACTCTGCAAGAGGATCACGTGGGTAAGACTCCTGGGAGCGGGGCTCCGCCACCCAGCACAACCCACCAAGTGATCCATTGACTTTGCCTCCAGCCACTGCTACTGTTGTCACCTTGGACTGTACCTACACCCTCCCGCCCCACCACAACCCCGTTTCCTCACTCATCTGCCGACTTTAGACATAAGCCTACTGGCTTATGGTTAAAGGGTTCTGCTGACCCCTTACACCCGCAAGGGCATATAACTGGCAGCCCCCACACCACCCCCACCTGTATGAGACATAAGCCTGCTAGGCTTATGGTAGAAAGGGACCTGCTGGCACCCCAATTCCCCCACAGGGGCTCATTCAAGGCTCTCATCACCCACCCTGATTTCAGATATCTCATATGTACATTTGTTTGCAACTATAAAATAAAAACACTTTTGATTTCACATAACCAGCATCAAGTCACTCATTTCACACATACATAGTAGAACGCTTAACTTCTGTTCCATTTTCTCAGAACACCAGTTTTCTGTCATTATCTGCAAAAAAGTACACAACCTAGGTGAGTGCTTAACAATTACTATTTGTTTAATAAAATATTCAACAAAACATTTATACATGTAGGTGTCTAAAATATTTCTGGTTCTCTTTAAAACTCTTGATCTATATATAGCTCCTGAATGGTTGGCAACTGCAACCCAATGATTTTACAGGCAGTATTAACAATACGCTCTAGAATAGAACGTTCCCAGGCAGTGCCGTTGCCAAACCAAACAATAATGACAAAAGTCAAAATACTTTCAATCGAGCATCTGTAAAAATTGATCATAGTGGGATTTCTTTATTTGTGACAGTATATTACTAGACCATGTTTGCCGACACCTGAATGGCTAAGAATTTTACTGACTATTATTATTATTTCCACATCTGCCCCGTTTATAGACATTGGTATTTTTGGCTCAGCTTACCCCCTAGTTCTTTTGTTTTCCCATTTAATAATAAGTTATTTTCTCCACTCCAGGCCACCAGCCTTGCTATTTCATGCCTGTAGCGGGTTCATCGCCCTCGCTGATCAGTCCCACAACTGCAGTGTCGTCCCTGAAGAAGGCATTAGCCAACACATGTTGGAGACACCACACCACTTGAACACAGAGACATACAGGAATAATTCTCCTCCTGCCACCAGGGAGTTGAGCACACTGCAGAGGTTGCGGCTGCGGGCATGCAGTATTTTGTGATACCGCTCGCTTTCATTGCCACGTCAACAACCATCCCAACCACAAGAAAACAACGACAAGAGACCAAAGAGAGCAGGTAAGCGTGCACCACAGGAAGAAGGGGACACCATCCTTCCACGACACCTACCTGCACCTCCACCCAGATATCTTGACTTGTGCACCACCCTATTCTCCATTCAACCAGCCCCCTCTTTGCCCCTACACCCCAAGGCCATTACCCCTGTCCCACCTCTGAGACCCATATGACCTATAGTAACATTGGCATTGTGACCAATAAAGATCTCTACCCATATTTTGATTATCATTGGATTATCATTAATCATTAATCAGCCGTACAGCTCAGATATCCTGAAAAGGCAACTTGGCTGTAACTTACTACTGGCAGAAGTCTATGCTGTACTGGGAGGTGTAGTGCCAGCACAGTGCCAGTAAGTGTGCACATAAGACTGATCTGAAGATTTTATGATCTGTGTTCTAATCTATTATTGCATGAAAATCAGTTTCTCAATAAATATTCACTTTCCACAGTTTATATTTACAACGCAATTTGCAGCAGCGCCACACCTAACGTTAACCTTCCATTTACTGTAAACAATGACCTTGTTTAACTTATTTCACTTTCTATACAAACCCTAGAAATAGCAACAGCTGTATAAAGGGACATTACAAGACCACGGATATCACAAGACTGCCCATTACAAATCATACTAGAAGGCTGGGTCCCTTTGTAAAGGTTTTTAGATTGGAATAGTACACCCTATAGGGTGACATTTAATATGATGAGATATTTTGACTCGCAATTTTTTGTCAAAAATGGCCGAATTCGCACGTTTTCCGAAAATTGCACATGTAATAGGATGCAAATTGTGGTGAAAATTGCACCTTTTACCGTGAAAATCACACATTTTGACCTGTTGATTTTTTTCTCACACTTCAATTCGCATCCAGATGTTTTCCCATTATAAAATCTACAACTTGCAAATTTTATAGGATGTGATTTTTGGAAAACGTTACCGAAAAATCGCGAAACAAGAAAGAAATTCAACATGCCGAGTTTGATAGAAACATGCACAAACCAGTGCGATATTTTGTGATACTGCTCACTTTCATTGCCGCGTCAACAACCTGAGGCACTGTGGGGATCATGGAAGCATGTGCACAGGAAGGAGGGGACACCAGTCTCCCACGACACCTACCTGCACCTCAACCCAGCTGTCTTGACTTGTGCACCGCCCTACCCCCCTGTTCATCCAGCCCCCTCATAGCCACTACACCTCAAGGACATTACCCCTATCCCACCTCTGAGACCCCTAGGGCCTATATCCAGGGTTCCCAACCCTGGTCCTCAAGTACCACAACAGTGCACATTTTCCAGGTCTCCACACAGAATCACAGGCAAAATAATTAGCTCCACCTGTGGATCTTTTAAAATGTGTCTGAATAATGAGTGCACCTCCCAGGTGACCTGGAAAACATGCACTGTTGGGGGTACTTGAGGACCAGGGTTGGGAACCACTGGCCTATATTAACATTAGCATTGTGACCAATAAAGATCTCTACCCATATTTTGATTATCATTTGATTATCATTTGTGCACCATATTTAAAGTAATTTCTCATTTGAGCGTAGGTCACATCCCAGGTTCATGACCTAAACAGAGTAAGAAGATGATACTGAGTCATGGGTAAACAGTGAATACAATAAAGGGCTGAGGACACATCGCTGGGGTGTTCCAACTTTTTTATTTATCTCCTTGGACACTGGCCTCCCCATTCTAACCAACTGTGGTCTGGCAGTTAAAAAAATCTAATAACCAATTGCAAGTAAATCCGCTTAATCCTAAATCAAACAGTTTAGATATCAGTGACATAGGAATAACAGTATTGAATGCAGAACTAAAATCCACTAAAAGAATCCTAACATAAGCTGGTTTGTGTTCCAGGCGTGTTAGAGTAGAACGTTACTGCATCATCGGTGCAATGATTACTTCTGTAAATGAAACTCTGCCAGAAAAAATGACTGAATCTCTCTCGTTAATATTTGCTCAAAACAATTCATCACCAATGACATTAGTGCAATTCACGCATTTGGGAAGGTCTTTCTTAGGGACCGGGATACTATACAAAGTTAGAGAGTATACTGTATAAAGAAATCCTACACTAGAATGATATATTCATATTATCAATGGTGGAGGGGTATACAATGACCACTCTGTGTGATTTATGTTGTCACACAGATTGATGGAGGTGCTATCTACTGATTATAATTACTAAGTAATCAAAGCAAAAGAAGCAGTATTAAATAATCAAAGCAAAAGAAGCAGTACTAAATAATCAAAGAAAAAGATGCAGTATTAAAAAATCAAAGCAAAAGAGTAGATAAGGCACACTTTTTCTTCAAACTAATTGGTTTTGACAGGTCCACGCCCCTTTTATACAGGTTGTCCACGCCCCCATTTATACAATTTGATATCAAACTTGATACGATCGTATCGCGTTTGATATCAAAGTAGTATAAAATTAATATTAAACAGTATTAAAATATAATTGGTTTGAGACTGTAACTTCATACACTGATATTGACTATGTGAAATAACACATATATAAAGCTCGCTTAATGTTATCTTAACCAGCTGGAAGAATTTCTAAACATAATGCTAAAAAAGTTGTTAGAAAAATATGGTATACAACAGATATATAATTCGTAGAAATGTAGATCTTGTTTTATATCAAATTTGATTTGTGTAGGATGTCGCGCAACGCCGATCATCAAAACAGCCGGCTGAAAGCCAGTTATTATAACGTATTAAAGCCGGGGAGTTTTTGCGGCTTTGATAAATATTATAAAGCTTTGAAAAATAAATTTAAAAGATCCGATGTGAGAAAATGGTTACAAGAGCAAGACGCGTACACATTGCACAAACCGGCTAGAAAAAACTATAAAAGGAATATGATATGCGTATCGGATATAAATCAACAGTGGCAATGTGATTTGGTATCACTCATAGATCTGGCAAAGCACAACGACGGCGTAAAATATATACTAACCGTCATCGATATATTCAGTAAGAGGGCCTGGGCTGAAAGTCTGACTGCTAAGAGCGCGACGACTGTCGCTAAGGCTTTTGAAAAATTATTCCAACAGGGGGACGTACCGCGGAAACTACAAACCGATAATGGTAAAGAGTTTCTAAACAAAGTCCTAAAAAAGTTGTTAGAAAAATACGGTATACAACATTTCACAACCAATAATGATGTGAAAGCAGCCGTTATAGAACGCTTCAATAGGACTTTAAAAACACGAATGTGGCGATATTTCACGGCGAATAATACATACCGATATATAGACATTTTACAAGCGTTCATTACCAGTTATAATAACACATACCATAGAACGATTAAGCGGGCGCCGAATGAGGTGGATGGCTCTAATGCGCTGGATGTCTTCAAGACGATATATGGCGATTACTTTAGAAGTAAGAAAACAAAGGCTTGTTTAGCGGTCGGGGACCACGTTCGTATCTCAAAATATAAGGATATATTTCAGAAAGGTTACGAACAGAGTTTTTCTGAGGAAATATTTGTAATACGCGGCGTGAACACTAAAGGACTTAAGCCGCTTTACACGTTGGAGGATCTCTACGGGGAGGCTATAACGGGTAGTTTTTACCCCGAAGAACTTCAAAGTATACCGAAAAACTATAATAGGATTTACAAAGTGGAGAAGATTTTAAAAAATAAGACGGTTAGAGGGAGGAAACACGTATTAGTCAAGTGGCGTGGATACCCCACAAAATTTAACAGTTGGGTCGCTGCATCGGAGATAAAAGATATATAAACAAAGAGGAAGATGGATGACAAACCCTTCTACATAACATTGCCGAGTAACGCCTCAGCCGATACATTTCCACAAAATAAGATTTCTGACTATACCACAAAGTTAGCAAGGCCTATAGACTTAAGTGGAGATTGGGAAGTAGCTCTTACAGAAATACAATACCCACACACCTGGAATACAATCGATGTGCGTGATTGTGTGTTGAAAATAACAAAGTGGGATGGGACGAGCGGTACAGCAACGAGGGTTTGCGTTAAACCGGGGTTTTATGAAACCATCGGGGCGTTACTGTTTTCTTTCAGCGCTGAAATTGACCGACATAAACTGGATGGTTTAAAACTATTGTACGATCCGCTTGAACGAGAGATAATCATCGACAACAAGGCGATGTACAACATCACAGCCGGTCCTAAATTGTCGAGAATACTGGGGTTATACCCGAAAACTAAGTTTTTAAAACCGTGCGCCGACATCAGCGGCGGGCAATATACGCTCTTCGTGTTCACAGATATTATCGAACATCAGAGGGTCGGTGATAGTTATGTTCCGTTGTTGCGCACCGTTGAAATAAAGGGCCGTAACAACGAGATGGTCACTATACGGTATGAGAAGCCCGATTATGTTCCGTTGTGCAAGACGCATTTTGACACTATAGCCATAGAGATAAAGAATGATCAGAACGAAAACATGTCATTCAAGTTTGGGAAAGCGAACGTGAAACTACATTTCAGACGCCGCAAATCCGAATTTTATTAAAGACAATGGTGGCCGTTAAAAATTATGGTGACCCGGGGCTCTACGCGCAATATTATAAAACACAGGCCGGTAATGGATTACCCGGTTTTCACGGCAGCGCGTATATGTACGGGTGCGGTTTAGGTGGAATTTTTCGAAGCCTGTTCAGAAAAGCGGTACCGCTTTTCCGAAGAGGGCTGGCGATAGCAAAGCCCCACGTGAAGAATGCAGCACGCAACATCGCGAAAGACGTCATCGGACAAGCCACAGCGGCTGTTGTGAGCAAAATACACGACGCAAATCAAGCGAAGCAAGATGGATCAGGTTTAATCTATGCCAGGAAAGGGGCGGCTAAAAATAAACGGAAGCGGGCAATACGACTTCCGACATGGTGCAGACCCCTTTTAAACAAAAAACGGAGCAGACGCGGCTTAATTAAAAAAAGGAAACCGAAGCGAAGGGTCGGTGATATTTTTTAAGCATGTCTTTCATACACAATGAATCCATGGAATGCGCAAAATCTGAACTTGACCTTTTTGACGTACCACCGACGCAGACCAGCGTAGAGAAAAGATTCTACGTCGAAGTTCAACCTTTGGCGGCATTATCCGAGACCGCGCCGCTTGAATTCTACATAGCGGCCAGCGGTGAACACTACTACGATCTGAACAACACGTTGCTGTACGTGACCTGCAAGATCGTACGGCCTGATAACACGGCTATACCTCAAGACGCCAAGGTCGCTCTTATTAATTACCCCATAGCAACTTTATTTAGTCAGGTTGATGTCACTTTGGGCGATAGGCTAATATCGCAGTCCAATAATCTTTACGCTTATAGGGCCTACATAGAGACCATACTGAATTATAGCTCAGATGCGTTATCCACAAAACACACAACTGGATTATTCTACAAAGATGTGGCTGGAGAACACAACACAAGAACCCTGGATGGTGTAAACACAGGGTTTATAAAAAGGGCAAGAACAACGGCACAAAGTCGAACGGTTGAATTATTGGGGCCGCTACACTGTGACCTTTTTCATCAACATAAACTAATATTGAACGCCGTGGACTTGAAGATAAAACTCATCAGAAACAAAGATGCTTTCTGCTTAATGTCTGCTGAAGCGGAGGCCTTTAAAATTCAGATTGTTGCAGCGTCCCTGTTTGTGAAAAGGGTTCAGGTCTCACCCGCAGTCCGGATTGGACACGCCCAGGCCTTACTGACCACCAACGCCAAATATGCGATTGATAGAGTGGGCATGAAGATCTATAGCATACCGACGGGGAGTCGCGTATTTAATTTAGAAAATCTGTTTTTAGGACAGGTGCCAAAAACCGTTATAGCCGCTTTTGTAGATAATGAAGCGTTTTCAGGAGCCTATGACAAAAACCCTCTACGGTTTGAACATAAAAATGTAAACTTCGCATCCCTATACCTGGATGGAACACCGCATCCGGCCAAACCATTTCAACCAGACTTTGAACACGGTAATGCGGTTCGCGAGTATATGTCGCTCATTCAGATCACAAATAAACAGAAATCAGATTCGGGTATACTAATTGACCGTGAAGAGTACCTCAACGGCTACACACTATTTGCTTTTGATCTGTCGCCTGAACAGGAATGCGCGGAGCATCTGTCTCTAATCAGAACCGGAAATCTACGAGCTGAATTCCGGTTTGCAGGAGCACTAGACCGGACAGTCAACATAATAATATACGCATTATTTGATAATATCATCGAGATCAACCAGCGGCGCAATGTGCTGTATGATTATCTATAAATGAAATAAATAATTTTTATATTTATCGTATATTTACCAATATTCATCACCCCATCAGCGATATGAACACATTACAGATAAATTGTATACTGTACGCTAATCCGGTGACGCGCCTGTTTTTTAAAGGGGCCTACCCGTGTGATATGCTTCCGAGCGGTAAACTATCGCAATACCCCTGCGCGTTTGTAATCAACACACACACCAGCGCCCAACCGGGGGAGCATTGGTTGGCCGTTTATTTTAACAACCAGCGCGAGTGTTACTTTTTGGACTCTTACGGTTTAGAACCTGACAACCCCCTATTCCCAAAGGCCATAATAAATTTTTTAAACTCAAATTCAAAAAGAATTTATCACCAAAATAAGCAGTTGCAAGGTTTTAACAGTACCGTTTGTGGACAATATTGTATATACTTTATATTTTTCATGTGTAAAAATTACAAATATACAGATGTGTTGGTTTGTTTTAGTTTTGATACAAAACGTAATGATCGCTATGTATCAAACTTTGTAAGACGTCTCCCTAGAAGTCATTGTTTGAGTCGATATACGGGTAACTGTATACAGTCCTGTGTCACCAGTAACCAACATGTGTTTGATAAAAATAATGTGTAATACAAAATTGTTTGTGTAACTTGTAACTAATGTTGTGATTGAAGCGCTGTATGTACATTGCTTATGGTTACTTTCTATTAAAAAATCTTGCTTATTGAACTTTATATCGTGTGATTGCATATTTTTGCAGACAAACTGGTTAGAATCAAAGAACAAAACAGCATTTTATAAATCATAATCATATTTTATTGGTACAGACAAAATGTATTTACAGCAAAATAATCACGAATAACACGATAAACTTTACAGTTAAAACAATACACTAAATACATGATACAATACAAATTAAACGTCATCGTACAAATTAAACACACAAAAAAATACATCGTATAAAAACATTATAAAATAGTTATATGTTAAAGGTTCAACCACGGCGAATCCTGAAACAGATTTACGGATCTTTTCCTCGGTAGTAAGTATCCGTGTGGCGTTGTTAACCCGGGGGAATTTAAAACATTTATACGACTTTTTTTAATGTTGTGTATTGGGGAGGCTATATTTACATTGCCAATTTCATCATCGTAGATTTCAGCTTTTAAGCGATCTAACTGTAATCTGTTTGATGCATTACCAACTACAGTGGACGGGATATTCAACTCAGCCATAGCGCGCATAAATTCAATCCAGCCGTTAGGCATTTTATGACTCGTCACGCTGTGATTTTGCGTGATACCCCTTATCAAGTCTAACACATTGGATCCTGGCACTGTGACGCCTTTATACATAAACACACCCTTGCGGTCCCAATTCGCAATGTCTTTAGAGCGAACCATTTTACTCATTAGTATTTCACAATTCTTTTTATACCGCGCATTAACACTGTTCAAGACATCGTGGTAAACAGCGTCGGTAGCATCGTCTTGTGTAGGGTTAGTTGTATCCTCAACAGCATTTGCACCGGGTGATAAAAGCGTTAAAGTTGACATTTCTCTATCAGTTTGTTTACTCAACACCAGGTATCTCTGTAACACAGCTGTGTAGCGTTTTGCCTTTTCATACTCTGATAAAGCATTATTATGTAGTATACTTATGATCTCAGCATCTAGGCTTTGCGTGGCTGTTTTGCGTATATCATCGCCGGTTGGTTTGTTGTTTAAACGGTCTATCTGTTGCTGGGGGACCAGATACATTTTCTCAGCGTATTCCATCACCGATTAGACAGTAGTCCGGTAATTAATGGAATGGCAAATCCTAGCAACGATCCGATAAACCCACCCGACTGTTTCACCAACCTCTTCTTTTTCCCAATGGCGCATTTCTTATTACAAAGCGATTTTATAAGGGACCTCTTCTTTTTAAGGTAGTTCAACTGGCGCTGTGACAGGGGTATTTTACCTTTAAGCGTATTGAGAGCAATCTCACATATGGCTGTCACCAAATCGTTTGAAGCGTTGGATAATATAGCGTTTCTTTGGGTCGGTTTGGCTTTAATGAGGGTTTTTAAAAGGGCCCAATTACGCCTTATCCTGGTCGACATGTTCACAGATGTTAGAAGTGGTAATGAATGACTATAGGATGCGCGGTTATAGCTATTTAGAACCCCGCTTCTTAACAACATAAGCTACTGGTGTGTCGGGGGGAAATAAACCGCTTCGTAAACGATAATCATCAAGGGCATTGTTTCTTAAATCAACCAGTAAATAACCGTATGGTGGCTCCGTAGCGGACTCATAGGCTTCAAGAAAAAAACGATATTTTGATGGGTACATTTGTCTAGCCAGGATGCTAACCTGCATTTTATCCCTGGGGTTTTTAAACAGGACCATATATTTTGTGTTTAAATGTATAGTCCTGCTCTTTCTACCTTGACAAAATATGTTTTGCACAAGGTACATGACACTGAGATTACGATGGTGCACATACTTTGTGAACGCTTTCTCAACCTCAGAATTATTACTCGCGGCATCCATCAAGTCATCTATCACCGTTAAATTAATCTTATCAGGTGGAAAAAGCTGGTCGTCGCTAAATGACTCGGGCAACCCCTCTATAAAACGCATACCAGGGTGAGCACTCAGAAGTTGGTCATATATCGGTTGCCAACAGGTGTAAAACCAAACAATATTATCAGGTACATGCGTCATATGTGTGGATGCGTGTTGTATTAGCGTTTTCACAAAATAACTTTTCCCCGAATTGGAGGGCCCGGCTAAAATACAGGAGAAGGGGTGTTGAAAACGGATATCCATCTTAATAACCAAATGGTAGGGTTGTAAAATTATCCGTGAGGTTACGTTTAGTGTAAACGCACTTTTGCGTTTTCTGCAGCATACGGGTTTCAATCTGCCAGTACTTTTTCACACGTACTATACCGGGCTGCCTGGTCACAATTTTTTTCTGATCCTCGCCTTTGGGGTTTAAAGGATAATCTAAGACCAGTTCTTTCAGACTGTCAAAGTTAACGTGCTGCTCATTACAAACATTCAACGTTATACCTTTGACCTTGAGACTCGTCTTGCCGTTGCTTAGTCTATAGCCGTATGACTTGGGGCCGGCTGAAACAAACTCTGTTATATGCGTACCAGATGGTAGTTCGCTGGTCAACTCCCCTAGATAATCGCCTAATGGCGGATTCCAGTCACCGGGCCTGCTGACAAAAATTACAGAATCTGTATCGTGATACAGACATCTATCTTGTAATCTATCCAATAGGTTGTACAACTCGACGCGGGCGTGCGCTGTGGTAAATGCTGCTATAAATATATTTGTTGTTGAAGACCTGGTATAATGGTCTTTGGTGTATTTCCAGTTGACCATAACAGTTTCTGAGTCTATGAAGTCTAAAGCAGACACCTCATAGTGTGGTTGAAAGGCATATTCAAAAAGCTTATCAGGATCTGTCACTAGACAAGTATTGGGCATGTTGCTACGTTGACCAAATTTACCCCATAATGAGTTTAAAAACAATTTAGAAATTTGTCTTTTGGCGGGGTTGACATTTATGTGTTCGTGTCTTAAAGCTATGCCCTCATTTTTTTGATACGCGTCTATGTACTCTTGTTGTTTCACAGAGTCTGTACACCAATCAGGGTAACCAGAAGCCTCCTGTTTATCTCTGAGGTGTGTTTTAATGTAACCTGAAAACAAATCATCAGATCTCTCATCAAAATGCCACACCTCATAGATTTTACACACTTTGTACCCCTTTTCTATAGCAAGATTTATCTCCACTGTGCACCATGTACCGGTTAGGGCGCGGTTTTCTGAGTCATGAACACACGGCTCACACTGTCCAGATTCGGCGCATGTGCGGCACAGCGGAAACATTAACTTACCATTCATTTTAACCGGTAAAACTGGAAAGAAAAGGCCTCGCGGAGGATTGATTTTTAATTTAACAAAACCGAAATACTTTGTGACATCATCAAAGTCCTTATAAATGATGCGTGGGTGACGTATAGGATATGTTTTGGTCTTGTTGACAAATGGGTATAGGCTAGTAAAGTCAAAATAGTGTATTTTTTCATCGCACTCTGTCTTGTGATAAAGTTTTATGGCGTTAGTGCGGCCGCCATAAAGACCATCACGAGGATCCAAGGGGTCAGGGATTTCCAAACCTTTCAGAAAAACCTGAAGCTCCTCATCAGTCTCCCTCATTTTCTTCCACTCACACCCCCACATCTCCCTTATCTGAAATCCACACCGTTTAAGGTATTGTATCCTTAACTGTGTCTTGTGCCGCAGTTGACCGTAGGTTGTTTTAGTCAGATTGTTTTCATCATCGGCTTTGTAACAGTTGTCACAACCGTGATAAAAACACCCCTGGAATTCAAAAGCTGTTGGCACGCCGTTAATCACGGCGTAACCGTCCAGACTGTATCTGCCGACTTTCTTCTCACCACCTTGTAAAGCGTGTCTTATACTCACACCTTCTTTGTGTTCTATGTACATTAACCACTGTATGGCAGGCGTTGAGTAACGCTTCTGGGTCTTGTGATAGTTATCACCCGGTACAAGAGCCAATGTGTTTGCCTGTAAATATTTACAACGATACATAGCCATACAAACCGACGCTAAAGTCGTCAGTTGGAATGGATCAACGTGACGTTTAACGGCTACATCTTTTTTCTCTGCCGCTATTACAAACTCCTGTTCTGTCATGGCTATAACGGCTGATCTGAAAGCTGCGCACCCTTTTTGCAATATTCTGACATCCTCTTTACAATATCGTATTAATTCTTTTTGAAAATTAAACGCCTTGTGTTTGTTTTTTTCGTACCACTCTGTAACATCAGCGGCCTCCTCAGGCATCATGTGTTGTAGGCCAAAATATTCTATTGAGGGCATGCCCCCTATGTAATTTTGGTTATCGGCTGTGTTAAAAAAATGCGGGAAATGACCTTTAACGCCATCAAATCCCATGGCCTTTGGAAATCTGCTCAATTTCATGGGGAGAAAATTGAGAGAGTCTATAAACCTAATCTTCAGATCTTTTATTGTGATACACATTATGTTTCCGCCATTAGAGATGAGGGATACTGTATACCGTTCTTTGATGATCTTGTTCAATACAAAATACGAATCATACCGCCCAGCGTTATGGGCTATGAATGTGTAATGCGCAAATTTTGGTTTCATGAACGTCTTTACAAAATCATCGATACAAGCTTTGCCCTTAAACTCCCAGGATTTCTCACCCATTAATGTGAGAGCGTAACAGTAGTTTGGTATATGTATACCTGTCTCCTGCATGCATTCGAAATCAAAAAAGATGTATTTGGTGGTGGGTTCTTCCGCTTTGATGGGCTGTATGTAACACAAATGATCCGCAAACCCATCAACATATGCCTTGCAAGTAGAACACTTTAGCCCCTGACACTCATGAGACCTGCGACGGTAGAGACAACACCTGTCGCAATAAACATGTTCAAGACAGGATATTTTGCGATCTAAAGCTAAGGATTTGTGCTTCTCTAAACATTCACGCGATCTGCAAAACACCCTACAAACCGAACATCTTAATGCGGAAGCCCCATCATCAGCGCACGCTTGTCTGTGACAAGCCTTACAAAAGAAAAGACAATCGTGGCTATTTTTGCGCTCATAAGTTCGATTACATAAGGAACAGAAAAATCTCGATCCGAGAAATGCGCAGATATTAATCAGGCCATAATAGTGTGAATCGTGATATAATACATACAGGGTATCACCGTAGCGCGAATCTGAAGAATAGTAATGCCAAGAACGATTATTATGATATAATATTGTAATTTTTGTTTTTAAGTGTTTTTCAAAAACAACAACGTCGCTAAAGCTGACTGCTTTATCGATCGATAGTTTCAAATCCTTATGAATTTGAAGCGCCCGATCGTGTATTTCAGCGTCTGTGGCATTACCTTTATCCAGAAGTTTGCAGATCGATGCCGCAAAGCACAAATAATTGTGCGTATTGTTGAAATCATACAGGTGTCTTCTGCGCCTTTCTATAATTAAGCTGTATGGAATGCGTCTAAGGCCGCGACCAGTTAGGGCCCCACCCGCTCTATTTCTAAAAACAGTGATCACAAACCTTAAACCCGTGCCTAATAAGAATTCAGCGTTACTTTGAAGAGTGTTTGTAATTTGATTCAAGAAACTGACAGCGTCTAATGATTCTTGCGGCTTTCGGTGTGAGTAGATGGCGTTGTGTAAACCACCCCCCTCCAATCTTAACTGTACACGATCATTAGGGTCAACACCAACCATGAATTCATCAATCATAACCTGTATAGCGTTGTGTACGGCTTCAACACCCTCTGCAAATGATGTAACTCTTTCCAAATTAACAAATTGAAAATGATTATGATACTCAATAGCTCTGAAATTAGGATGGTGTCGCTCATACCTGTTAACAGCTTCTAAGTACACATCTCGCCGTCCTTCACCATTACCGGGTGGCGCACCCCCAGCTATGTCATTATGCATGGGCGTTGCGGGGTGTTCAACATTGTCAGGTGACGCAGCGTCACCCGGTAATGGTTGGTCCGGTGATTTGTCAGCCTGTGCACACGGGGTTGGGGGTGTGCCTCGCACCCTGTGTTGTTTACGCTTTCTCAGTCTGTATATGCATTTTAAAGCCTGTTTTATTTTCGAACGGCGAAATAAGTGTGAGATTTTGCACGGTACATTTGCTTTAATTCTTGGGACTTTTTTACACACATGTAAATTACGTTTCAATCCATAACCCACCATGCCTAGTCACGGATCCGTTTCAATTATCTCTGCAAAATGATACATGTTCGCTTTAATAAAATCCCTAGTCCTCACGGGCTCTGCTATATGATTTGATGTTACATTCATGTACATTTCTACAAGTTCTTTAATTATCTCTGGCTTCTTTTTTGAACCATAAAGCTCATCTTTTATACGGTTCAACATGGTATTGACATTTCTACGCATGTACCCTATATGCTCACGCATCCTCCCCATGACCGCGTAGTATTGTATTTCCGCATCTTGTCCTAATTGTTCCACATTCTGACCCCCATCAACTATGTCTGTCGATACCACGGTCGGCGGGGCATCCGCACCGCCCGATGCGGTTGCCTCGCCGACCGTGGTAAAAACACTGGGCAGTTTTGTGTAATCATCACCCATTACTTTATCAGGGATTCCGGCTACAGATGTTACAGCCTCATCATCATTCTGTGGTGTATCTGAGACTGACTCTTCACTAGGGGTGATAAAAAATGTTTGCCCATTTAAGTCCTCATCATTAGCGGATAATGTATCTGCAGGCGTGTTACTGACCACGCTTTGCGTTTCTGCAGTATGATGTTCCTGCGTGTCTGAAATCACGATGACATCATCATCCGTCAGCGGCGTGTATCTCTCTCTTGACAGTCGTAAAGTTTTACGAGTCTTCACAGTCTTTGTATTACCGGCAATGTCAATGTCGGATTCAGTAGGTGTTGCAGGTGTTGTAAATGCGTGCGGGTAATCCACATTACTCACGTTTGGCACTGTTTGTAATGCAATTCTTTTTCTCACGGGCCTACCTTCCGAATATTTCAATCTTCTTTTAAGGTCTGATAAATCGGCCTTGTTTTCTTGACCGACTCGACTTTTTGTAATTCTCCGCTTGCTTGGCTTGAAATCGTCGCGCTCGGTGGCCATGATCTCGGCCCTTGATACATTTTCTTGAAGTTGTGGGTCGATCACCGTTTTAGCTGATTCACCCCCATCCATTTCAGCATTGAGTGGTTGAGCAACCCCGGCCGCGGCTATCATTTTTGCGAATCGTCGCGGATCCGCTGTAAATAAAAAATAACAATGTTTTAGTTACACATTCGCGGACACTAAGACAACCGCTTTATAACACCTTCAGACCCACCTCCCAAAACACCCAACCCATCCATGTCGGTTTTCATCTACACAGTCTGTTTAATACCTGTGGTTTCCATTTGTAAAGAACAATGATGAACGCGGTCCTATATAAGAAACTAAATAAATAAACAATACATTACACACCTGAATATTTGCCAGATCTTTCCATCGGCGTGGTTCCTACTGTAATAAAAATCACACCATTTTAGTTACACATACGCGGCCACAAAGACAGTCGCTTTGGGGGACATTTACCAAAATGGATTCGTAGAAAAAAGGTGTATTCGTAGGGAGAAATACACCTTTTTTTTACGAATTTGTATTTTCGGGATTTACAATCCCAAAAATACAACAATTCGTATTCCTAAAGATGGAACATTCGTATTTGTAGTTACAAATACGAATGCCCTACACCATCGATAGGATACGACAGAAATCACCATTCAAAAGAATGGTGGTTTCTGATTTACTAAGCAGCCGTACTGACAATACGGCTGCTTAGTGGTGTGAAACACCCACGCAAATACGACAGGAAAATAGAACACCATTTTCCTGTTCTATTTGCGTTTTAGCCTGCACGGATCAGTCAGATCCGTGCAGGCTGCAGTGTAAAAAAATAGAAAAAATAAATAAATTAAAAAAAAAACGGCGTGGGGTCCCCCCCACAGCCATAACCAGCACCAGGCTGAAGGAGCCGGGGCCGGTAATTAAAAACCAGGGAACCCGACAAATAGGGGTTCCCCGATTTTTAACAACCAGCCCCAGGCTCCAGGTCCGGGGCTGGTTCCCAAAATACGGGGGACAAAATGAGTAGGGGTCCCCCGTATTTTAAGAACCAGCCCCAGGCACAACCAGCCGGCAGGGTAATGTCACAGCCGGGGGACACTTATAATATAAGGTCCCGCGGCCAAAACATTCTCCCTACCGACCAGTCAGCCTGGCCAGGGGCCCTGGGGGAGTGGGGACCCCCCCAATGAAGGGGTCCCCCCCCTCCAGGACTTACCTGACCAGGCTGAAGCCTGGTGCTGTCCTCGATGCCCCTGGGCGGTGGGCATCGAGCTGATAAATGTTGTAAAAAATAGATAAACCATTGTTTTTTACTGTGGCACTACAAGTGCCAGCAAGCCTCCCCAGCAAGCTGGGACTTGGAGAACCACAAGTCCCAGCCTGCTGGGCATTAAAGGGCCCGCTGGCACTTGTAGTTCTACAGTTAAAAAAATAGTGCACAAAACACACTGACACACTTTTAAAATAAAACTTTATTACACACAAAGCCCTTACATACTAATACTTACCTATCTTCTTCCCATAGGTCGCCCTGATGTCCTGTGTCGGCGTCTTCTGGTCCTGTGTCGTCTTCTTCCTCCATGTCGACGTCGCTGTCGGCGATGGTGTCCCCGTCCGGATCCGAAGAAATCCATTTGGGAAGCTGTGGAAGGAAACCATACTCACCTGTCCCAGCGCGACGTAGTCCAGGTAAGGGTCTTTGCAAAAAAATAAACCGAAAACCCCGAAACCAAACCGGACACGACGGAGACGCACGGTGTGTTTGTTTACATCGTGCGGCTCCGCCTCCCGAATGCCGCTATTGGCCGCCTTGCGGCCTAGCGGCCAATAGCGGCATTCGGGAGGCGGAGCCGCACGATGTAAACAAACACACCGTGCGTCTCCGTCGTGTCCGGTTTGGTTTCGGGGTTTTCGGTTTATTTTTTTGCAAAGACCCTTACCTGGACTACGTCGCGCTGGGACAGGTGAGTATGGTTTCCTTCCACAGCTTCCCAAATGGATTTCTTCGGATCCGGACGGGGACACCATCGCCGACAGCGACGTCGACATGGAGGAAGAAGACGACACAGGACCAGAAGACGCCGACACAGGACATCAGGGCGACCTATGGGAAGAAGATAGGTAAGTATTAGTATGTAAGGGCTTTGTGTGTAATAAAGTTTTATTTTAAAAGTGTGTCAGTGTGTTTTGTGCACTATTTTTTTAACTGTAGAACTACAAGTGCCAGCGGGCCCTTTAATGCCCAGCAGGCTGGGACTTGTGGTTCTCCAAGTCCCAGCTTGCTGGGGAGGCTTGCTGGCACTTGTAGTGCCACAGTAAAAAACAATGGTTTATCTATTTTTTACAACATTTATCAGCTCGATGCCCACCGCCCAGGGGCATCGAGGACAGCACCAGGCTTCAGCCTGGTCAGGTAAGTCCTGGAGGGGGGGGACCCCTTCATTGGGGGGGTCCCCACTCCCCCAGGGCCCCTGGCCAGGCTGACTGGTCGGTAGGGAGAATGTTTTGGCCGCGGGACCTTATATTATAAGTGTCCCCCCGGCTGTGACATTACCCTGCCGGCTGGTTGTGCCTGGGGCTGGTTCTTAAAATACGGGGGACCCCTACTCATTTTGTCCCCCGTATTTTGGGAACCAGCCCCGGACCTGGAGCCTGGGGCTGGTTGTTAAAAATCGGGGAACCCCTATTTGTCGGGTTCCCTGGTTTTTAATTACCGGCCCCGGCTCCTTCAGCCTGGTGCTGGTTATGGCTGTGGGGGGGACCCCACGCCGTTTTTTTTTTTTATTTATTTATTTTTCTATTTTTTTTTACACCTTGCAGCCTGCACGGATCTGACTGATCCGTGCAGACTGCTAGAAATAATTCGTATTAGCGGCCGTATATACGGCCGCTAATACGAATCATTACACCATCGGAGGGTTACAAAGCAGTCGTATCTGACTGCTTTGTAAATCCCCCTCCGGAACACGACTTTGCATACGACTTAAACAGTCGTATGCAGTCGTAGGGAAACAACCAATACGAAAAACTAGGTTTTTCATATTGGTAAATTTCCCCCTTTATAACAACTTCAGGATCACCTCCCAACCCCCTCCACCTTCCTTGTCGGCTTACGTCTACACAGGCTGTTTAATACCTGTGGTTTCCATTTGTAAAGAACAGTGGTAAATGTTGTGCTATATAAGAAACCAAATAAATAAACATACACGGGTATTTGTCAAAGGTTTGCGCCGGCATGGTTCCTTTAAACAATGACCAGAAAGCTTGATCGCTGATCTGGGTTCTTTTTGCTCCTTTAGCCAATGCGCTGTTGGGTTGTTTGGCGTTTGATCCAACACCCGATGTCGGTTCTCTGTATCCGGATGGTCCCGCTTCACACGTATCGGCCCTAGGTACCGTAGGTTCATACCGGCTAGCTATGTCATCTGTAATACATATATTATCAATTAACGACACATTCGCCGACTTGAGAAAAAAAAAAAAAAAAAACCGTCATTTAAGTCATGATAACAACAACTCCTGTGGACACTATTCATGATTTTGCGACGATATGTAACATTTAACACAAAAACACATTATAAAAACATCACTAGCCAATCGTCAAAATTCACCTTGTATAGCCGGGGTCTGGTATAGCTGTTTATAGTGTTTTGCCGATGGTAAATTCCAGAGATCATCCATTATGTGTTCTGCATCAGATTTCGACATAATCGGCGATACTAACAGAGAACAAATAACACATTAATATCACAGGCGGTATAAAAATGAATATAACACGATATATATATATATATATATAGAGACAGTGTTGCGGCTTGGCACTCCAGCTCAATGGGACAGCTACCCAGGTGCCCTCAGGAAACAAATAGATAGCCCGATAGTATAACAAAGTATACACAAACAGCGGCACTCAATGGGTTTTTTCAAAACGTGTATTTCAAGCGGTCCAACGTTTCGGGGACTAGCCCCTTTGTCAAGGTGCAGAAAACTTTTTTTGTTTTCTGCACCTTGACAAAGGGGCTAGTCCCCGAAACGTTGGACCGCTTGAAATACACGTTTTGAAAAAACCCATTGAGTGCCGCTGTTTGTGTATACTTTGTTATACTATCGGGCTATATATATATATATATATATGAGTGAGAACGTGAGAGTTCGCGCGAGATAGCGTGAGAGAGAGAGAGAGAGAGAGAGACATATTTTTGGAAATAATAATATATCACATTTTTTAACATACATCACATTTTTTTGACGGCTTATGATCACCTACATTTTTGCGATTCGGACAAATCAGAGTATGCTGCGTATGGGTTTTCGAATGTCGTCAGATCCGGACCGACTGTGAAATCCGAACCATATGATCCAACTTCAGATGCGTCATTTGTGACATCTGAAACTGATTTATGGGATTAACAATTTAATAAAAAATAATATATACATAAAAAATAAAATAAAAATTAACACAACAATTTTGTAGAACGAAAAATACAATCAACACGTGTAACATTAATACCAATAGGGCGCTTGATAATTAACACCAACAGAGTAACATTTATAACCACCAACAACAATGTGTCTTTGGTCTGTAAACTTACATGTATTTGTCTGCTCATTTGACGGCTGTTGGAAGCTGGGTAAATCTTGAAAATCTCTGAGACTTATTTTATTTGCATTAATGGTTTTGTATTCCTTTCTCTGTAATAAATAATAATAAGTTGAAATAACAATACAATAAGATATTGTTAAACTATTGTAAATATCATATACACACCTGCATGTTGGTGTTTTGTTAATTGGTACAGTAGCTTAAGTTGCGGTGATATTTATAGTTCAAAGTCAATTTCTGCAACAATCACTGTTGATAATAAAAGATAACTGTAAGTATCCATAACGAAATTTGCGTGCACAAAATCGCATAAAACTATTAACGCTCTCACAAAAAACCTCATCTATGTAAATTTATTACTGGGGATCCAACAATGCTAATGACGAATCCCACCATATCACATGTTTAGCCAGCAGACAGCCATACATGGCAGCATAGCGTGCGGCTTTACACATGAAAATGTAATAACTAGCTCATTATTTAAAATCATTATGTATAATACAATGATACAATATTAAAATGAAGCTATTTATAAGTATCAAAGCCGTAATACCAAAAAAAAAAAAAAAAAAACTCATCTATGAAACATTCAATAAAAATTAATTACAGGTGATCCAACAATGCTAATGCAGAATCCCCCATATCACAAGTTTAGTCAGCAGACAGCCATACATGGCAGCATAGCGTGCGGCTTTACACATGAAAATGTAATAACTAGCTCATTATTTAAAATCATTATGTATAATACAATGATACAATATTAAAATGAAGCTATTTATAAGTATCAAAGCCGTAATACCAAAAAAAAAAAAAAAAAAACTCATCTATGAAACATTCAATAAAAATTAATTACAGGTGATCCAACAATGCTAATGCAGAATCCCTCCATATCACAAGTTTAGTCAGCAGACAACCATACATGGCATCATAACGTGCGGCTTTACACATGAAAATGTAATAACTAGCTCATTATTTAAAATCATTATGTATAATACAATGATACAATATTAAAATGAAGCTATTTAGAAATATTGTATATACATATATATATTGTTACTCCATATCACATGTGTAGTCAGCAGACTGCTCATACCTGGCCGCATTGTGGATAACCAGCTTATAAAATTACACTATAATAACAAAATCACTTTATACAGCCGTTACACATCCGTTATACCGTAATCTGCGATGACTAACATTAACGAACTGTAAATTGTAATAACACAATATACTGTATTTTTAAAAGCAATATGTATAATGTACAGACCACAATACACTAATCACTGCACATGCAAATGGACAGTTAAAGTACCATAGGCTCAATATTTTTCTTTCCTAAATAAATGTTTAACTACAAGCAGCCAGTATGCATGTATGTACTCCCAATACATTACAATACAATGCATGCAGCAACAAACTATATTTAAAAACCCCCACCCTACCACTAAATAAAACATCTTGCTATGTATATTATAAAATATTAAAACTATGCTATTTAGAAATATTGTATATATATATATATATATATATATATATATTTATTTAGAAAATTAATATAGACTCACCCCTCCTTTCTGGAACAAAATCTTCAAGTATTCTCTGAATATTTCTGGAACAAAATCTTCAAGTATTCTCTGAACAGTGTGTGGACAAAAGTTTTCAAGTTCTCTGCCTTCAAAATGTGTGGACTGGTTCCTCATGGAGAACATATATATACACATCAGTCAGTTAGCACATCTGTGTTGCATTTGTTTCATTTGAATATTCATGAGTTGTGTTCCAAAGTTAAAGACTGGCATAACAAATATATAGCATATTACCCAAAACACAGCTGTTTTCAGAATATATTGCTTGATAAAATAAAACCAAAAATGTGATGTATAAAATACTTATCCTTATTATTAAATAAATGACAGATATGTTTCAACATCAACAGCATACATAAGACCTATATATACATGTGTATGCTTTTTAATTTAAAATATATACCTTATCCACCACCCCTGTGTAATTTGATTGAGATATATATATATATATATATATATATATATATATATATATATATATATATATATATATATATCTGATTTAAATAATATAGCATATTATCCATATTTTATTCATCACATAATATAATGATACCATCACATTACACACACACATATATT
Organism: Crinia signifera; assembly: GCF_055691185.1. Lineage (NCBI taxonomy): Eukaryota > Metazoa > Chordata > Amphibia > Anura > Myobatrachidae > Crinia > Crinia signifera. The sequence goes on from NC_139222.1 coordinate 37,316,823, forward strand.
TATATATACTGTATATATATATATATATATATATATATATATATACTGTATATAGCTATATATATATATATATATATATATATATATATATATATATATATATATAGGAAATAGGAAGCCAGCACATCCATGGAAAATGTAGCAAAAAATATTTAATGAGTTCAATATAGAAAAAAGTCCAAAGGAGGGACACACCAGGCATGATGCGAATACAGCATATCTTGCACGTGATACATATTACCAAGAGTGGTGGCAGAATATCAGCATGGTGGTCCAACCAGAGTGTCACTGATGCCCAGGGCATCAGTGACACTCTGGTTGGACCACCATGCTGATATTCTGCCACCACTCTTGGTAATATGTATCACGTGCAAGATATGCTGTATTCGCATCATGCCTGGTGTGTCCCTCCTTTGGACTTTTTTCTATATTGAACTCATTAAATATTTTTTGCTACATTTTCCATGGATGTGCTGGCTTCCTATTTCCTATACCATGAACCCTTAAGTGGCCCAGGCACCCACAAGTTGCCATTTAAGTGTGCAGTTTGGCTTTTTTCTATATATATATATATATATATACTTTATATAAATCCTTTATTTATCAGCATTGATAATGTTCAGTTAAATATAATACAGTATATATATAAGTTAATTCTGTAACCTCTAGCTCCGTCTGGAACTTGCTTGCAACTGCAATACATGACCACTAGATGCCACTCATGCTCTGTTGCAAAGATTTCATGGCCTTTCTTTGTACTGTCTAAACTAATTAAACGGCTAGCCGTGTGAAAATGTTTTTTTCAGAGGTATGTGCTTTCTAATGAATATAATTGTTACCAACCCTGCTGTGCTGTCTACGCTAATTGCGTCATACGTAAATGTCAACGTCTTCAAAGACTATGGAATCCGGTGTTTAAAATTACTTTTGAAAATTACAATCATCCGTCATATCTGATGTCTTTCTAAAAGTAACACTATACTTCTCACGCTGTGTGTCTTTAAATTTAAATGCCTACAACATGTCAGGCCCAGACTGACTGTCTCCTGTATCTTTAAATGCATAACAGATGTATACCCAGACCTCTTTGTTATCTCTGATATTTCATTTTAAAAGCAAGATGGACCTTAGCTGGTGTGGAAGTTATCGTGTGGAGTATAACTTTTTATTTTTTATTTTTTGATACACGCTTGGTCAGGCACTTCGTTGTAGTGCTTTTTGGATCGTTCTAAGGTAAGTGTTATTATAGTTGGTAATGATATGTCTGTATTATTCGCCGTGAAAGATCTATGATCGATACCAATTACCCGGCTTTAATACGTTATAATTATATACGTTATATGTTTTGATGATCGGCGTTGCGAGACATCCTACACAAATCAAATTTGATATAAAACAAGATCTACCTTTTTTAGCATTATGTTTAGAAATTCTTCCAGCTGGTTAAGATAACATTAAGCGAGCTTTATATATGTGTTATTTCACATAGTCAATATCAGTGTATGAAGTTACAGTCTCAAACCAATTATATTTTAATACTGTTTAATATTAATTTTATACTACTTTGATATCAAACGCGATACGATCGTATCAAGTTTGATATCAAATTGTATAAATGGGGGCGTGGACAACCTGTATAAAAGGGGCGTGGACCTGTCAAAACCAATTAGTTTGAAGAAAAAGTGTGCCTTATCTACTCAAAAGAAGCAGTACTAAATAAAGCAAAAGAAGCAGTACTAAATAATCAAAGAAAAAGTGGTACTAATTAATCAAAGCAAATGGAGCAGTATTAAATAATCAGAGCAAAAGAAGCAGTACTGAATAATTAGAGCAAAAGAATCAGTACTAAATAAAGCAAATGAAGCAGTACTAAATAATAAGAGCAAAATAAGCAGTACTTAATAAAGCAAATGAAGTAGTACTACTTAATCAAAACAAAAGAAGCGGTACTGAAAAATCAAAGCAAAAGACACAGTACTAAAATAAAGCAAAAGAAGCAGCACTAAATAATAAGAGCAAATAAGCAGTACTAAATAAAGCAAATTAAGTAGTACTACTTAATCAAAGCAAAAGGAGCGGTACTGAAAAATCACAGCAAAAGAAGCAGTACTAAATAATCAAAGCAAAAGAAGCGGTACTAAATAAAGCAAAAGAAGTGGTACTGGAAAATCAAAGCAAAAGAAACGGTACTGAATAATCAAAGCAAAAGAAGCAGAACTAAAAAATCAAATAAAAAAAATCGGTACGGCAAAATCAAAGCAAATGAAGCAGTACTAAATAATCAATGCAAAAGAAGCAGTACTAAATAATATGCAAAATAAAAATAATATACAAGGTCTAAGACACTTTGGTACAAAACATTTCAGGAGGGATTGGTTCAATAAATATGTTAATATTTCAAGGTGTGCTGCTGCCGTGTAAATAAAGGCATTACAGAAGGGGTTTAGTGATTTCAAATAGCAACATAATTGAAATATAACTGTATCTAATGGCATGAGTATGACATATAAAAAATAATAGAATTTTAAATGTTTATTTAAGCTGTAATCAGCCGCACAGCTCAGATCTCCTGCAAAGGCTCCTTGGCTGTAACTTACTCCTGGCAGAAGTCTATGCTGTAATGGGAGGAATAGTACCAGCACAGTGCCAGTAAGTAGTGTGTGCATAAGTCTGAACAGAAGATGTTATGGTATGTATTTCTCAATAAAGATTTCACTTCCTACAGTTTATATTTACATCACAAGTTGTAGCACCGCCACACCCATACCTCCCAACTTCTGTCTGTATGAAATAGGGACACGAAGCGCCCGAAAAGGGGGCGGGGCGTATGCAAATGAGGGCGCGGCTTATGCTAATTAGCCGCAACCTCATTTTCATACGCGAATAGATGCTGTGCGCATGCGCACAGCGTCTATTCTACTAGATTGGGGGTCTCCCAACTGTCACCCCCCCGCAACGGGACAATGCCTGCCGCGGGTGGGACAGCGGGACAGGACCCGAAAATCGGGACTGTCCCTCTAAAATCGTGACAGTTGGGAGGTATGCACACCTAACATTAAAACCTTCCATTTAAACAATGATCTTTTGACTACTTTCACTTTCTATACAAACCCTATCAATAGCAACAGCTGTATAAATGTCCATACACACTGGGCCCAGCGTGTATGGACAGCAATGATCGCTATCATGGCTTGGGGGAAAGACGCTCAGTGCATACACACTGAACGGCTTTCCCCCCTGCCCGACGCCATCAGCGGGGGGAGGACGGCTTTCCATAGTGAGGCGCTATGGAAAGCCGTCCACAAAGCCGCTCATCTGCTGGTAAAGATGAACGGCTTTCCCGGCGATGATGTGGCAGCCCACATCACCGCTCATTGCCGGGCCATACACACTGGGTGGCTTTCATGCTGAAAGCCGCTCAAATGAGAAAACTGAGCGGCTTTCATGTGAAAGTCGCCCAGTGTGTATGGGCCCTAAAGGGACATTACAAGACCATGGATATCACAAGTCTGGCCATTACAAATCATAATTAAAGGCTGGATCCCTTTGAAAAGGTTTTCAGAGTGGAATAGTGTGACATTTAATACAGTGACATTAAATAGGGTGACATTTAACCCCTTGAGTGGTGGGTTTTGCTAGGGCAGGTTTGTCCTACCCCAGCAAAACCCACCACAGTTCCCCCCAGTCTCCCCCTCACTTCCGCTCCGGTGTTGGTATGCCGGATCTTCCCTGCCGCCGCTGCCCCCACTGCCTTAGCCGCCTGTCCCATTCAGCAATGACGTCGCCGAACATACTCGAGCCTGCCGCTGATGTCATTGCTGCTGTAAAATGAGCATGGCGGCTTGGTCAGTGGAGTTCCGGCATAGGCCGGAGCAAAGTTGATGGGGGGACTGGGGGGTGCGATGGGGGGGCTCTAGAGGTGCTGCGCCAGTAGTGCACACCTGGACACCACTGGTGCGCACCTATTCTATATTAGTGGTATGCCCGGAGATTTTCCGGGACAGCCCGATGCGGCAGCGCAGCTGAGCCCGGAATACCACCCAAGGGGTTAATAGAATGATATATTTTGACTTTTGCAATTTTTTTGTCAAAAACATCCGAACTCGCACGTTTTCTGAAAATTGCACTTGTAATATTATTATTATCCTTTATTTATATGGCGCTGCAGAACCCTTGTGGCGCCATATAAATAAAGGATAATAATATTACACATAATCAAAACAGGAAAACAGTGACAGTTGAAGGCAATACAGGGCAAGTACAAGGTAAATAATTATAGGAACAACAGCCGACTACATAAGCATCCAGGTGGCAGAAGACAGCATGCTTTGGTGCAGTCGAAGACTATTGAAGTAAGAAAGGATAAGCACATGAGGTAACAGGTCCCTACTCATGAGAGCTTACATTCTAAAGAGGAGGGGCAGAAAGACTGAGGTGACACAGGAGGGGAAGACAGGGTGAGGAACTGAAGGTTAAGAGGACAGTTAGGACAGTTAATAGGATTCGAATTGCAGTAAAAACAAAAAATTGCAAAAAAATAGATCAAGTTCAACATCCAGAGTGTGACAGAACCATGCACAGACCAGTGTGATCTGTGTATAATTCCGTCCCCAAAAATGTGTAAAAGTAAAAAAAAAACAATGATGTGGGGTCCCCCCTCCTGAGCATAACCAGCTCCAGGCTCAAAGAACCGGTCCTAGTTTTAGAAATTCAGGGGACAACAAACACAGGGAATCCCCAGGTTTTCAAAACCAGCACCAGGCTCAAGGGCCAGTCCTGGTTGGCAAAATACGGGGGACAAAATTAGTAGGGTCCCCCCTTACTTTGGCAACCAGCACCGGGCCCAAACAGCCAACTGGGTAATGCCACAGCCAGGGAAATTTTTTTACGCAAGTTCCCCCAGTCAAATCATTCATCCCCATGGCTGGTCAGCACAGACAGGGACCCCCAATAAAGGGGTTTCCTGCTCCAGAGTTTACCCTACCCATGCTGAAATCTGGGGCCAGGGCTGTGGGCACCGGCTGATTGTAGTGTAAAAGTAGACTTAACTATTTTACATTGTTGTGGAACTATAAGTCCCAGCAAGCATGCAGGGTCTTGGAGAACCACAAATCATAGCATGAGTGCATTAAAGGGCCCACTGGGTCACCGATGGCTTTAATACTGCAGCGAGTCCACAGACACAGGTAAAGTTTCCCAGCATGTGCAGTCTCTCACACTGCACACTCAGCGCCGCCGCCAGTCACCGTCACCGTCCCCCAGATAGCAGATGACGTCACCACGTCTTCCGTGCTTGCTAAACCCGACCGGTTTCGTCACAAGGTAGGACTTCGTCAGGGGTCACCCCTGACGAAGTCCTACCTTGTGATGAAACCGGTCGGGTTTAGCAAGAACGGAAGACGTGGTGATTCCCCGTGCAGCAGCAGCTTGTAAAGGGGGAGGGCTTGTAATTGGAGTGCAGGGGGAAGCGCTCCGTGCTTAGTAGGAGGAAACTTATAAAGCAGCAGGGAGATGCTGCAGTTACTACTGCCTGTGCGGACGGGCATGGGAGAGACAGATCAGCCTCTGGATGAAAGTGTAAGGCTTCCGGCGCCGCTGCTTGTAATACACACTGTGACAGGTGGGTGCAGGACAGAGATAGAGAGGATGGTGGCTCAGGCACGGTCCCGTAAGGGACAACACATGGTGGCGCTCAGTGTGCACAAAATCGTCCCACAAGGCCATCGGCCCTTCTGACATTTGCCAGAAGTGCCAGATGGCCAGTCCGGCCCTGTAAATATCACATTGTCAATGAGTTTGTGTCATACTTACCTTATAATATTGTTTTTAAGTGTGCATATAATTTTTTCCCATTTTGTGCTATGCTTCACCTCCAATAATGAGCCAAGTTGAAATGATACAAAAACACAATCAGTGGCACCAAGTGACATAAAGTTACAATAAAAACACAGTGAAGATTATATTGGAAGCAACGTCCAATTCTACAGTGGGGAATATGTAACAAGAAACAATAAGGAAAACTCTATTCATAAAAATATATTATATGAGAGTTGTTCATTTAACCTCTAGGTTTTATGGTTTGTAATGTATGAATCCACCGTGACTCTAGTTTGAGTAGTTTTTTCTTGCCGTCACCACCATGTCATCTCGTACATGGTCAATTAGAGTGTAATGCAGACTGGCTAAGCTGTGTTTTGCCAGCGCAAAATGTTTGGCAACAGGCCAGTCATTCACTTTCTTATTTTAACCCCTTCCCGACATTTGACGTACATTTACGTCATGGCCGGGATGTACTTCCCGACGCATGGCATAAATGTACGTCATGACTTTAAACTGTCACCGCGTCTATAGACGCGGTGACAGAGGGACGATGGCTGCTGTCCCTGACAGCAGACATCTTCCCTCGTAGCCCAGGGGGGCAGCGATGCCCCCCCCATCGGCGATCGCTGCGATTGGCTGTTCAAATGTGAACAGCCAATTGCAGCGTTTTCTGTGTTCTGTGTATAATTTTGTCTCTGCTGCCCCCTAGTGTCCAAAAAAATTAAAAGGAGGCTGAAATAATGATGGTAAAATAAAGTAGACATATGGTCTTTGTTAGTTATTAACTATTTTGAGTGGTATGATTATTTGTCTCACAAGCAGAATTGCAAAATGTTCAATTTTTTTTACGAAATTTTAGTATTTTTCACAAAAAAAAACAGACTGTATCGACCAAAATTTACCACTAACTTAAAGTACAATGTGTCACGAGAAAACAATCTCAAAATCACTGGGATAAGTAAAAGCAATAAAAAGTTATCCCCACATAAAGTGATACATGTCAGATTTGAAAAAAAGGGCTCTGTCAGGAAGGCAAAAACAGGCTGCGGCGGTAAGGGGTTAAGCGGCTCTGATTGGCGAACGGTGAAGGGCGATTCTCTCTCTAAACAATCTAATGGTCTTTCCCACATAGCATAGTCTGCAGGGACATTTGAGAAGGATACTACAAACGAACTAGTACATGTCAGTGGATGATGGATCGTGTACTTATAGCCTGAATGAGAATGAAAAAAAAAACTTTCTATGTGTCATCGAGCTGCAGGTGGTGCACCTGTAACAACCTCCAGATTTATTGGGAGTCCCAATGGGCAATGGTCATTTTTAAAGAAGAGGTCTTGTTCCAGGGCCGCCATATATGCTTTCACATATGACGGTGCAATGGGAGATCCCAATGCACAACCTGATCAATGTTGGAAAAATCCATTATTAGAAGAAGAAATGTCTTTGTAAAGTGAGTGTCAAAAAGATCAACGGGTGGAACGAGGTCTTCAGGGTTAGACTCAATGAGATCTATGATAGATTTTAAACCCCCTTCATGGGGGGATGCTAGTGCATACACTACAAATATCAAGCATGATCAGCCAGGTACCTGTAAGGATCATCCCGATCACATCAAGTTTGTGTAGCAAGGAGGTGGCATCATGTAAATATGTAGGTGATTTTTGAATGCTGTGTAAAAAGTAGTCAAGAAAGCTGGAAACAGGGCTATAAAGAGATTCTTTGGCCAAAATTATTGGCCTGCTCGGTGGACACCAATAACAGATTCTTATAAATTTTGGGTGGACAGTATAGGAGTGGTACTCAAGGAAATCCCATGGTAAGGTAATTATTCACAGTAGCCGACAACATTTCTTGTACAGCTTCTTCGAGAATATGGTTAAGTTCCTTTGTATACAGCACCGTCGGGGTTTGTCATAGCTGTTCATAAACGTTGGTGTCTAAGATCTGTAAATAGACCTCTTTTTAAGTCGTTAATGTCCCAGACCACAATTCCTCCCCCTTTATCTGAGGGGAAGATAATTATATCATTATAAGATCTAAGGTTCTTGAGAACGATCCATTCATCTTTTCTAGGATTGGTGAATGGGCCTTCCCACTTGTCTCTGTTGGTCACGGACATTGGGTCTGAAGTACCTTGTTTAAACATTGAATAGAGAATTTGCTGGATGGAGGATCAAAATTGGATCTTTTCTTAAATGCATAATAAACTGATGGTTCCTTGGGTGCTAATATAACATCATCGCTACAAAAAAATTCACAAAGTTTTACATTTCTGTGTCATTTTGTGGTTCCAACTTTCCAGTTTCATTAAACTATTTGTAGGTACAAATAAAAGTCCTCGATTGAGTACTAAGGTCTCAATTGGAGAAAGTATTAGAAATATTAAAGGTTAGGTCTTCTTGCCGCGACAACGACCTTTCAATCCTCTGGCCTTGTCCACCACCATCTAGTGGGGCAATATCTTTTCCTTGTTCGGCTCTTGTATGGCCTTGTCCACCAGACAGGATTTTACGCACAGTGCCTGAACCGAGCGTTGCTGGTGCTCAGCGCTGCCTGGCAGAAAGGGATGACATGCACATGAAATTCCAACCAAAAATGCCTGAAATCCCGGTATCCCGCTAAGCCCGATCCCGGTATTGACATCCTAGGCTTGACTGTTGGAGCCTGATGGTTTGGTGATAGGTAGGTAACACTGCTTTTCCCTGGGACTGTCTTTAACTTCCCCACACAGTGAGTTTCCACCATCTAATGTTTCAGGAAATGTGGGCACTGCCAGTATTACAAGGCATCTCCAGGCATGGTTTTATACCTTGGTGCTACAGACCTATGCCCACACACAGGGCATTACCCCTTGACCCCAGTCTTATGGGCCTGCTGAGCTTAGTCGGGTTAGTGTCTAGTAATGTAAGTACATACAGCTTTCCTATAAATGCCAAAATGCAAACATAATCTAAGAAAAAGGTATGGAAATAGGACTGACCCACAAGGGGCAGAACTCGGGGGGCGCTCACCAGGGGAGGAGTTTACTGAAGCTGCTCAATATATGGGATAGTAAGTCCCGTGAGAAAACAATTGAGAAAAAGAGACTGGAGCAGCACACACGTATTGAAAAACCAATGTATGTAAAATATAAATTAAGGTTTGGATGATCTTGGACATATATTTAATAAAGCATAATAAAATGGTAAAAACAATACAGACAATGTTAAAAATAATATTGGGCACCCCAGTGGATTAAAATCATGACGAAGAGTCCAGTCCTATAATTACCCTGTTGGATCTATGCAACATAAGCAGAAATAGTTACCACCCTTAATCGGGTCTGAGTGTCCTCCACCAGATCTCCGTGTGGTCGTTCCAATAATGGCACAAATCACCGACAGTCCACCGGATAGAGTAGTACTCTGGTCTGCAGATGTAGTACCAAAGTGAGCTCTTTCCAGGATATATGTTTGATGGTGGATCGTGGTAAATACAAAGTCCTCTGTTGAAATGGATTTAGGGTCCCAGGGGTTGGTTCAGACTGCAATCTAATGTAAGACTAGGGTAATTATTTTAAAAGAGACTGCAGGACAAATGTAATAGATTGCAGAACATCCAAGACTTTCCCCGGTGTTCAGTAAAGCAAGACTTGTTAAAAAGCCTCCCCACTGTGCATACGTAATGGCACTAGGACCCAGAGAGGTCTGTCCTGCAATCTGATATGCTGCTGCACCATGTGACTGACGACATCTTACTGTAGTACTGTAAGGTGATATTGTGGAGTCCATGTCTCCATGCTTAGCTGTAGAGAAACCTACTTGTGAGCTTGTTCCAGCATCCCAGCACCACTCACCTGCTTTCAGTTTACACTCACCAGTAGATATAGACAATGCCCAGTGATTCCCTTTACAGCAATGGGATAGCATTAGCCCCCATAGATCACATGGTGGCTTGGGGGCGCCGGCATCTGTTTTATGCAGACTCCAAGAGGCCGGGTCATCCGCATGGAAATCTGCTTAACATGTTCCTCCAGAAATGGCTGCTGCCTAGGAGGAGACCGATGCTAGAGATCCAACTGTCAGGGAAGCAAAGTGCATATAGTATTACCCGGAAGTGCTGGTATTCTGGGAATGCTGGTGAGCATGAAACCTCTAGCAACACATATGAAACCCCTGGCAATGGGCACAAGACCCTTGCAACGGGCATGAAACCCTGGCAATGGGCATGAACCCCTGACAACTTGCAACTAAATGGTTTCATCCTTTATCAATACAATGCACCAGACTACACAGCTCTCTCTGTGAAACAGTATTTGGCCGATATTCAGATTGCAGTGCTAGAACACACTCCATACTTGCCAGAGCTAGCATAACATCTCTTTTCTCTAAAATGATATCTATACTCATGCGATCCCGTTTTGCATCAGTTACTGAGGTAAAGAAGAAAAGGACACAACATCTGAGACAGGGGACAGATAATAAGATTCAGCAGCTCTTTGACCAATTGTAAATAAGAATGCAGCAGTGTTAAAAATGTATTTAATAGCAACACCTCATCAGGGGTGTCGATAGGTCAACCTGGACCGGGTAAAATGTAGGGGGCGGGGCCCTCGGGAGGGGGCATGGCCATGCCTCCATGAAAAAAAAAAGAAAAACGAGGAGAGAGAGGACAGGCTGCCGCTGCAGCTGTCTCTCTCCCCAGCTTAGCACACAGCACTGAGTGGGACCCAAGCCCCATCAGCAGACCCGGGCTTGGGTAAAAAGTACCCCCCCCCCCCCCTCCTCTCGGTGCCACTGCACCTCGTAACTTTTTGCTTTAACAGACATGCTTTTCAAAGGTCATGTATTTTTTTCCACCTTTATTATTTCCATGGTATCAGACAAGGAACTCCGCTGGATAATTCTGTACAAAGTAATAAATGAAACCTGACACGCTTGTTGGCTTGTTACAATTATAAATAATAAATACTTTGAGTTTTGTCGGAACTTTAGCCTCAGTCACCAGAAAGACTCTGCAAAGGTACAGTATGCCACGGCTATACGCTGACTCTCTAGTTTAGGGAAAATAATCAGAAACCCTGTAATACTGACGATGATCACCACACCATCGTATGGACGGTTTGGTTGTTTGTTAGTTTTTACTTGAAATGGCATTGTTGTGTACTACCCTTATGCTGCCCATACATATGTGAGATATTGCATGCATTCATTCGATTTTGACCGCATCTGGCCGATAAATCGTATGACTGCATGCATTTTTAAGGGGACATTCGACGCATTGAGCAGGCACGCTGTCCAATGTCGCATTGATAGATATTATGTGCTGCACATACTTTTTATCGAATTGCATGAGCAATCGCATGTTTGCTCGAATGCAATCAGCGGTGGGCTCGGGGACCAGAGCTGGTGGCAGCGGAGGAGCAGGACCGGAGCACTGGCGGGGAGCGGGTACGTACCTGACAGGCCATGGATCTGGGGACCGGAGCTGGGGATCGCGATGGAGCCTGTGAAGAAGCGCTTTCAGGTGGTGGGACTCAACAGCGGCGGCAGATGACTTTGAAACACTGGACGGCCCTCTGATTGGCTGAGTCCGCAGAGAGAGAGCTCTCTCAGCCAATCAGAGGCCGCCTGAATGTGAGCCCGCTGATTGGCTGAGAGCGCTCTCTAAGCAGCCTCAGCCAATCAGACGGCCGTCATGTGTTTCAAAGTGCTCTAATGCTCCACCGTACGACTCCCCAGCTCCGGTCCCCACTAGACAGCCGCCACGCCACCCCTCTTCCAGCACCTGATGTCCATCGCAGATGGTATGCAACATCGGGTGCTGCAATGGGCACCACTTGATGCGATCAGACATCGCATTGCGATGTCCGATCGCCTCTGATCGCATAAGTGTATGGACACCATGCAAATGCTGGATTTTCAAAGGGGGGTTTCCACATGCCGGCCATAATATCCCACTATGCAGAGATTTGGAGTGATTGCGGGAGTCTGGGCGAGTGGTAGAAGAACCTAGTGATGGCACTGGACATTAATTGATCTTTCTATACACTGGATACTGTATAGAATAAATTATTAGTATCTAAGACTATAGATGGTCTATAGTATCGGCTGCATCAAACATTTATATAATATAAATAAGTGGTCAGGAAAAGGTTAAACATATCATAATGAATACACAAACATAATAATGCACTTTTTTAAGCTCACATTCTGCCACTTCATGGTAAGGCTCCTGTCTCTTCTTCCTGGCAGCTGCTCTCTGGTCCAGTGCACTGAGTGAGGACTCAGACACAGCAAACTTGGTAGAAGAAGCTGCTACCACTGGGCATGTGCAGCAGCTGTAGTAATCATATTATATACCATCGCTATGGTTGTCATAATTTTATCCATTTGCCAAGAGTAGGGGAGTTTCCGGGCAACCAGAACCCCCTCCCCCTGTGTTTGCCTATGGAGTTTATTTAATAAGATGGGAGTTATCTTGAAGATGGGATGTTGCTAGGGTTACCACCACCCTTCCGGGATTACTCCAGACAGTCCAGTAATTAAGACCGGAGTCTGGAGGGGTTGTGCCTATTCCCGGACATTGTGTAGCTCGGGAACGCCAACCCTCCAAACTTCGGATGCCGGCCTTAATTACCGGACTGGCCGGAGTAATCCAGGACAGGTGATAACCCCAGATATTGCTATGTGCAACCAATCAATCTACTTATTTATTTAGCACCTTCTAGAATGTAATAGATCAAATCTGATTGGTTGCCCATAGCAACACCCTTCTTTAATAGAACTCTAATCTTAGTAAATAAACCACTATCTACTTATACAATGATTGTGGTCCATGGATATAATCTGGTATAATCACAACATGTGAATCTAGCAAAAGCAAAGTGGATCACAGCTCTGACATATTGTCCCTTATTCTGGTTCACTCGCAAATGCAAATTTCTTCTCAAATGGACCAAACCATGTGCACTGCAGGTGGGGCAGATGTAATAGATACAGGGCCGGCGCCACCACTAGGCAAATCTAGGCATTTGCCTAGGGCGCCGGCCACTGGAGGGCGGGACTCCCCCCCCCCCTGCCCCCTGTTGTGGAAACACTGGCCGCACGCTGATTGGCTGAGATTCAGCCAATCAGCGTGCACCGTGTGGCCAGTGTTTTCACAACAGAAGCGCTTCCGCGTAGCCAGGCGGATAACGCTCATTATTTCTTGACTGCAGGGACCCCCCGCTGCCGCCGCAAGCTTTATATACACAACCTCAGGACAGGTACACCCGGGGCGCCACCACCCCGACTCGCCTGGGGCGCTTCGGTGCCTTGCACCGGCCCTGAATAGATACTATAGATATAATCTATAGCAGTGGTCGAAGTGGAAATTTTGAAGTGGGGGTATGGAAATTTTGAAGTGGGGGTATGGAAAAGTAAAGAGTGAATATAGTGCGCACCTTCGGACACCCCCCTGTCCATCAACGTCCCCTGCCAGACTGCCCCGTTGTACAGGGGTATTACAAAAGCACAATATGTGCTGCTGAGTGATCAGAGAGCATCCTGAGGGGGAAAAAAAACTTTTTTTTTTATCTTCAGATTAAAGTGGGGGTATGCCATACCCCCGTATACCGCCCCACTTCGACCACTGATCTATAGTAGATAGACAACAAACTGGGGTGTAGTGCCCAATGTAACATAGCAACAAAAAAGGCCAACAAAATTCTAGCATGTATCAAAAGAGGCATTGGAAACTAGGGACTCAAAAGTAATTATGCCTCTGTACAAAGCATTGGTTAGACCTCACCTCGAATATGGAGTCCAGTTCTGGGCCCCGCACTATAGAAAGGACATAATAGCATTGGAAAAAATCCAAAAAAGAGCAACAAAGCTTATTAGGGGAATGGAGAATTTAAGCTAAGAAGAGAAATTAAGCAAATTGGGACTAGTCACACTAGAGAAGAGACGTTTAAGGGGGGACATGCTCAACATGTATAAATACATTAGGGGCCGATATAAGGAACTGTCAAACCCCATTTTTTTCTGCTAGAAAGGAATCTAGGACGAGAGGGCACGAGTTTAGATTAGAAGAAAAAAGATTTTGTTCATCTAGAAGAAAAAATGTATTTACAGTCAGAGCAGTCAAACTGTGGAACTCTCTTCCTGGAGAAGTGGTGTCAGCAGACACAATTAATATGTTTAAAATAAGGTTGGATAAACATTTATTGGTTAATAACAGGATAAATAGTTATCCTATTTGGGGACCAAGGGAATATTGTATACAAACTATAGAGGATACAGAGCATTTTCTCAGCACAGGTATACAAACGTAATTATTTTTTGTTTATATGTTTATATGTATATGTGTGTCAACGTCTAAAATAAGTCTTGTCTAGTAATTATTTAAAAATAAAGTATTAAAAGTTCATTTTTACTTTTTTTTTTTTTTTTTACTCCACCCCACAATCGCGTATTGCTAGTATTTAACCACCAGCCAAGACACAAATCTGGGAGCTGCCTTCACAGGGAGGCTCAACTCAATTTTGTCTTACGGTACCCCACCCCGGATCTCAACTACACTGGAACTTTACCTACTATGATTAATTGATTACTATATGTCTTTCTTTTCCTTCTCGCAATCATAGCTATTATAAACCCAGGTTGAACTAAATGGACGCCTAAGTCTTTATTCAGCCTTATCTACTATGTAACAGTATATAACTTGTGCAGAGAGAGTTAGATTTGGGTGGGGTATTACTTCAAAGTGAGATCTATATTGCAGTGTAAAAATAAAGCAGTCAGTATTTTCACTGCACAGAAACAAAATAACTCCCCCAAATCTAAATCTCTCTCTGCAAGTTACATCTGCCCCACCTGCAGTGCACATGGTTTTGTCCATTTGAGAAGGAATTTGCCTTTGTGAATGAACCAGAATAAGGGCCATTATGTATGTCTCTTTGACAATTGCCTTGTGTCATGGATTGTCAAAGAGACTCCTCCCCAGCGGCATAGATGTAGAGGGACACATCTGTAGAGTGGCTTTCATTTTCCTGTACATTGCAATTTACTGTGGTTCTGTCTGTTGCTGTACTGTGCACCTGATTCATGTTTGTACTGGGCCTCAGGTGTATAAGGTAAAGACATGGGGCACCCCAATGCCTAGACCACGCCCCCTCCTATAGGGGTCATTAAATTGGTGAAGCAAGATCATGAATTAACTTGGGTGCTTGGTTTGTTTCTATGGAGATTACACCAAGATTAGCTCTTCTACCTATCAAAGTGCATGGTTCTGACACACCCTCTCTCCACTTTTATAATGGGGCCTGTTCTTTGCATTTGCTTTCTAGTGGCTGGCCAAGTCCCTATGTGGTAGGGGGCACACCCCTTCTATTGGCTAGCCACACCCATTAATCTTGGGCCCCTCCCTGGTGGTCCCTCTATCTAACTTGCTTTTTCTACTTTACTTACCAACATGAATCAGGCTCTGTGTGAACATCTTTGTCGTATTGCTGTGATTCCATTTCCTACTGTTCAGTAATGCGTCATTTTAGTGATTCAACCATTTTAAACTGCTCTCTCATCCAACCAGTGGCTGGACAGTCTTTTGACAGTTTTTTTTTAAATTGTCCTCACCTCCTTTGCTGCCGCCGCTGCTGTCTGCAGAGTATAGCAGACAGCAGGGCAGGCTGTGTGTGCCCCCCCCCCCCCCGTCCAACCTGCAGATGCTGCAGTCCGCAGGTTGTATGTCCCCCATTGATGTAAATGGGAGCCGGATAATCTGACCCGGCGTACCCATTTACACCGCCATTTACCCAGGTCCAAGCTGTTTACTAGGAAGAAGTCCTGTGTAAAGGGACACGGCGTGACACATTTACACCTCCTCTGACCCGCTGAAGACCCAGAGTTTTGAGGCGGTGTAAAAGGGGTATAAGTGTACCAGGAGTCCTAAGGAGTACTGTATATTGTAAAACCGGAGCAATTCAGGTGTCATTTAGCACAATTATGGTCTAATTCTGTTTCAGTTGTGTATTGACAATTTATATTTTCTTCAGGGGGGGGGGGGGGTAGGGTTTTATCAATATAATTTGCCCTGGAGATTATACAGGTTGGGTCTCCCATATCCACAATGCTTGGAACCAGAAGTATTTTTGGACCAGAGTCTATACACTGAACGAATGTATGTGTAATGAACACCATGGGCCTAATTCAGACACATTTTATCTCAAAGCTAAACAGTGGGTGATCTCTAGATTGATGCATCTTAATAGTGTATTGCGGTGAGTCTGAGGCAGATGGCACCAAAATGATGAAAATGGGTGATGTCCTGTAAGGCCACACCCACCTACCTGAGACCATGCCCCCATCTCAGCCAAGGCCCACCCCCTTTTTGGGTGTCCGCAGCTTTGCCACACAAAGGTCCATACCCTTGCAGCTTCAAAATTGGGAGGTATGAAAATGTAAATAATTTAGAAACCCTGTATGCATACTAGGGATGGGCCCTGATCTGAGCCCGCCGGAACGTCTCTGATCCGACGACATCTTGTCTCTGTAGAGCCAGTTTGTACAGGGAGAAATTAATTGCTTTTTTTATGTGGGGGCCCAAACAAATCAATCATTTAAAAAAAAAAAATCAGAACCTTGAGGGGGTGTTTTGGCAAAACCATTTAGAACTCACAACCTGAACCATACTTGCCTACTTTTGAAAACTAGTTTCAGGGAGATTATAGTTGGTAATAGAATTTTGCAAAGTGCATTGGGGGTTATTTTGTTCACTCTTTCTGACAAAATCCTTCTTAGATGGACAAAACCATGTGCACTGCAGGGGGGGCAGATGTAACTTGTGCAGCCAGAATTAGATTTGGGCAGAGCCGTAACTAAGGGGGGGGGGCTGGGGGGTCACGCGCACCGGGCGCTGGAGGGGGGGGGGGGCGCAAGCCACAGAGTTCTATATACTGTGAGTGTCTGTCACTCACTTGTCATCGCCGCCGGGTTCCTTCCCCTTGTGACGCTGTGCGGGTGATGTCATGACGCAGGCGCTGCCCACGCGTCATAGCAGGGGGAGGAGCCGCGGGACTCGGTGCCAGAAAGACAGTCAGCGCACGGGAAGTTCCGTTCTTTCCCGCGCGCACAGGACGAGGCAGCACTGTCTACAGCAGCTGCCAGCGCGCCATCAGGCCACCCCATCGCCACATTCAAGGAGCCGGGGGTGCAGGACTTCTGTAGCAGCGGCAGCAGGGGTGACAGCGGCACATCACACGCCCTGCTCTGCTGGTCAGCAGTTTTGTCTTCTGAGTCT
This sequence comes from Crinia signifera, assembly GCF_055691185.1. Taxonomy (NCBI): domain Eukaryota; kingdom Metazoa; phylum Chordata; class Amphibia; order Anura; family Myobatrachidae; genus Crinia; species Crinia signifera. The sequence goes on from NC_139222.1 coordinate 37,333,902, forward strand.
GACCTCTCATGACTCGCTGTAAGTTATATTGGGGAGAAAGTGGGGGGTTAGCCAGCGACTGTACTCTGAAATTAAATATATATTTATCCGGTACTTGTTTCCTAGCACGGCCACAATTGTATGGATCGTGTACCTTTAAGTTAAGGTACACGATCCATACGATGGACCCGATTTCCTTTGAAATCAGGTCCATTTGGCCGGCTAGGACAAAATATCGGGGGCATCGCGTCGGTCGGGACCGTTAACAATGGTCCCGACGCGACCGACGCGATGCCCCCGATTTCCCCATAGGCTTCAATGTTAAAAAATATTTTAACATTGAAATCGTGTCGGGAAAGGTAAAATATCGGGGGCATCGCGTCGGTCGGGACCATTAACAATGGTCCCGACGCGATGCCCCCGATTTTTCCATAGGCTTCAATGTTAAAATATTTTTTAACATTGAAATAGTGAAAAAATTTGAAAAATGTGAAATGGGCCAATATGACCCATTTCACATTATAGATGTCCCCGTCGTCACCCCACTATAGACGCCAACCCGAAGCGTGGCGAGCGCAGCGAGCCCGCGAGGGGCGGCGGTGCGCCTCCTCCGACCTTTTCATTCCCCTACTATCCACGTCGGCGTGGAGTTGAGAATAGAATAGTGTGGCGAGCGCAGCGAGCCACCAAGCCCGAAGCGTGGCGAGCGCAGCGAGCCCCGCGAGGGGACGCGTATAACTTCACAGGTATACGCGTCCCCTCGCAGGGCTCGCTGCGCTCGCCACGCTTCGGGCTCGGTGGCTCGCTACGCTCGCCACACTATTCTATTCTCAACTCCACGCCGACGTGGATAGTAGGGGAATGAAAAGGTCGGAGGACGCGCACCGCCGCCCCTCGCGGGCTCGCTGCGCTCGCCACGCTTCGGGTTGGCGTCTATCGTGGGGTGGGGTGTACGCCGTTAAATTTGGGGGGGGGTTGGGAATATTTTACATTGAATCCAATGTAAAATCGGGTCCCAGGGACCCGATTTACATTTCATTAAAAAAAAAAATCGGGTCCAAAATCGGTCGGTCGCGTCGATCGCATCGCATGCGACCAAATCGCATGCGATGCGATCGACCCGATTTTTCCGACACGACCACCCCGATATAAATCGGGGTGGCCGTGCTAGGAAACAAGTACCATTTATCCTTCAGTCACTGACTCTTGGAAGGTAAATTATTATTAACCAGCTGCTGACTGAGTCACTCAGTCAGCAACCGGTTAATAGTAATTTACCTTCAGAGAGTCAGTGGCTGAGGGATAAATATATACAGTATTTTATTTTTAGAATACAGTGTGTGTATGTATATATATATATATATATATATATATATATATATATATCACATACACACACACACACACACACACACACGTGTATTTATTTATTTATTTGGGAGGGCACCAAATAAATGCCTTGCCCCTAGTTTCGGCCCTGATTTGGGTGAGTTATTTTGTTTCTGTGCAGGGTAAATACTGGCTGCTTTATTTCTACACTGCAATATAGATCTCACTTTGAAGTAAAACCCCACTTCTAATTCTCTCTGCACAAGTTACATCTGCCCCACCTGCAGTGCACATGGTTTTGTCCATCTAAGAAGGATTTTGTCAGAAAAAGTGAACCAAAATAACCCCCATCATGTCATGCTCCTCCCAAAGGGTGTGGCTAGTTCCATATATAAAGATATTATGAAAATAAATTGTGAATGTGGCACCTAGAAGCGTGGGTGTGTAATTTAAAATGACTTATATCCAAATGTAGATGAGCCCCAAAGCCACTAGCCATGCCCTAACAACGGCAAAAATTGGGCATGGCCTCGTTGAAATAGGCCACACCCCCATATTGATAGGCCACGCCCCCCAAAACCGGGCGCCTCTCCAGCGCGCAACAACTGTCCCCCCCATTAGGGCTGCTTCAAGATATTTCCCGGGCTGGTTTTAATTCCCAATCCGCCCCTGCTACCTGCCATGCTCAGACTGTGTTTGAAAAATGTCAGACAGGAGCTGATTGGTTGGTTGTTTATCACTCTCCATTTTAACACTTTTGAAGCTTTGTGCATCTGGCCTTTGTCTGTGAAACACATGAATTCTGAGTACATTCATACAGCAAGGACATAAAACAATGGACAGTAAATGTCCTGGCATGTCAGAGGATCCTGTAGTTAATGTTTGATGGTAACAAATGTTTATTACATACAGTAATTACAGTAAATGTAGGGTGAGAACAGAAAGTATACGTCTTCTTCCTGGAGCAGCCCTTATTTCGTTCTCCACTTACGTGACTTGAGAGAGGATAAGCGTGTCTCTGACATTTCACTGATTATATGGCCGTAGGTGTTATAGAAATACAGGCAATAAACATAGGTCTGGAATGCAGGTCATTTACTGCACCTGCAGATATGACTGCATTGCCCATATACATATACTTTTATTTCATACAGATGTGTTCCGCTACAGCTTGGTTGCTTGTAGCAGGATCATGATGGGAACGCAGCGCAGCATGCCGTGAGTTTCTGCGTCACAACCGGCTCCTGTAAGATGCAATGCAGAGAGCCCACGCTCCTCCAATGTATTTCAAAGTTGGAATGACATTTTAAATGCAGCGTTGACCGAGAGAAGTGGTCACATCTATTACAGGGTTGCCGACTTTAGGATTCTCCTCTCCGGGAGAAGCCCGGAGAGGAGAGTTTCAGCAGCCGCTCAGGGGGGGGGCTTACGAGTGACATCACTAAGCCCCGCCCCATGCTGGTAAAGCAGGGAATTCACGGATCTCCGTGGAGGGGGCGGGGCTAAAATGACACGATTGTGCCGTTTTAGCTCCGCCCCCTCCTCTGAGACCCGAGGATTGCCGCGATCCAGGGGACAGCGGGGGTCCCCCCTGAATCCGGGAGGGTTGCCCACCCTTCCGGGGGCCCGGGAGGGGGTCCCGATTTCCGGGAGGGTCGGCAACCCTGATCTATTACCAGCATGTGGCCTTCTCAGTACAGGGCTGCTGAGAGGGGGGGTTACTAATTACCCGGGCCGCTAAACATTTGGGAGGTGTGGCCTAATCGTTTTTTTTTTACCGGGCCCGGCATACCTCTCGGCTGCCCTGTCTCAGTCACACCACTCTTCACTCATTTATTGTAAACTGGTTAAAAGCCCCTCAAAATGACAGCATCTGCAATGTACTTTCACTTTGAGCTGTGACCGTTTTTACTTTCACTTTGAGCTGTGACCGTTTTTAATTTCACTTTGAGCTGTGACCGTTTTTAGCCCACAAACCGTCCACCCCACCCCCAGTGCCTATCTGCTCCTTCCTCCAATCTCTGTCTTCCCAGCTCCCTCTCTCCATGGCCCTTATTCTGATTGACGCGGACTTTACCGCATTCTTACGGATCGCGTCTTTTCGCCGTCTGCGCATGCGTGGAGAACGCAACGCGCATGTGCCACGCCTAGACTCCGTACCAGTTCGGCAAAATCCCGTCCAAAACTGTTGGCCGCAATCAGTCGGGAAATATGGGCGTATTATGGGCGTCATGCGGAATGGCACATGGGCGTAGTTTCAAAGTGGGCAAAACGGGGCGGAAACATGGGCGGACACGGGGGAGTACACTTATGTTGGGGGGCGTACATTCGGAAACCACTCCGAATGCACGCGATCAAAAAGGCCAGAAATGTGCGGTGTCCACAAGTGTACTATTGCTTTGCGGACACCACTCGTTTATGCGGTAGGCGAACGTACGCCTAATGACTACAACCATTAACACCTGAACCCAATAGAATCTACTCCTTTACTCATTACTCACTAATAGGACGCTTGTCAGTGCTTTAATTGAAACCATTGCTGCTTCAAGGAACCCGTACTAAACACCCACAGGATCCATGAGGATAGGTAATTGAATAAGTGGGTCATGTGATGTATAGCAGAAGATACTTCATAGTGGGTTGTTTGGCGTAAATACTCCGCTTACGTGCGGTAGCACCGCTTGGCTCCCGTTCGGATGCGGTATTCCCGAGCATACTCTGTAATACTCTGTAATACCGTGCCGAATCGGAGTGTTTCTCCCGCACACGCATGGTTTGTATGTCGTCCGTAAACACGCCCTGTTCTTAAAGAGTGAGTCCGTCCGAATGCGGAGGACACGTGGGCGTTTCTACGGACGATGGCCGCACGCGGCAAAACACCGTGGCGTGCGGACCGCACCGTAAGAATGCGGGAATATCCGCACCGATCAGAATAAGGGCCCATATCCACCAAGTTTGAAACAGGTCATTTTGGTTTAACTTTCTGTTAAGGAGTAATTTGGCCGGTCGAGTGGCCTCTAGTGGTCACTGGTGGTACTTCACTTCCGAGCTGAGGAATATTTAGCCTTTAATATATATAGATGTCCAGATGATCATGTTACCATTTGTGTACTTTATTTCCTAGTACGTTACCACGATGTCCACATATTATGATGAAGCAGAACCTGGTTATACAAATGCGTCCCAACATGGAAGCGACAACACCCATTTCTCCCACTCGACTCTCTACCATGCCACATTTCTGAAGGGTAAACCAAAAATTCTGGGGGTGAGTAGTTACATTTTTATTTCGCTCCTGTACAAGTTCTGCATAGTAAAAACTGGTAGTGAGTGGTTGTGGAAAATAGAAAAAATGTAATAAAAAAATATATATTCACCTGGCCCCCATACAGTACATGGTGCAAAATGTGACCAACCACTCCAACTGGTGTAGCCTGAGGCGCAACTACCATTGGTGCAAAAGGTGTATTGCATCGGGGGTTTGCTGGTCCAGTGCAGGGAGCAGGGTGGGCTACACTGCATGAGGGACCCGCCCCTTACCTTAGAGAGGCGGGGCTGACCTTCTATTGCGGACTTATAGCAGAGTCCTGCCACCTATCAGCGCTGATGATCACAGTCACATGCTGCCTCTAACCAACAGACAGCTGTACATTTTCTGATTCACTTCTGTCTGTGAATTAAGGGCAGCTCACACCCGGTGTAATTGGTACTGTCAGTGAATGTCTGACCGAATGCCAAACACAGGTGGGCCGATGCCTTCCGGGCACCGATGGAAATGAAAGTCAGTTTTATTTCCGAAGGCAGGAGAAATCATTCAATGGTCGGTGAGGTGATGTATTAGGGAAAACATCCCCTCGAATGGTACCGAGGGTATTCACGGCGGGTGGGGGGCGCTCGTTCCGCGTGGTGGCGTTTCAGCGCTCGGTAAGTAGCGATCTTCAGGCCCATTAAGCTTTAAACAGGTAGAAAGTCCCAGATGAAGCTCAGCAGAACTTGGTGTGAGAAGAAAGGCAGCTGCTTGGTGGTAGCATGTTGTACACAGATTGAGGCCCAGTCACACACAGGTGTACAAGTGCCGCACATCAGCTTCATCAGTGCAATATACCAATGTCGTTTTGTCACTTCCAGTTGGGCCACTGACTCCACAGTGTATGAGGACACAACTATACAGAAACACTTTGATTCTATGAACGAAATGCCATGTGTTGTATAATGTCGAATATAGTAGTAGGAATGTCAAACATAGTAGCCGTCAAAACGACAGCTTCTGCAATGTACATTTACTTTGCGCTGTGACAGTTTTTATTTTCACTTTGAGCTGTGACAGTTTTTAGCCCACAAATGCTCCTCCCCACCACCCGTCCCTATCTGCTCCTACAACCAATCTCTGTCTTCACAGTTCCCTCTCTCCGGAAAACAGATCCGTGCCCTTCCAAAAATTCACTTTCTGTTATGGCATCTTTTAGCACACAAAGGAGTAATTTGGTCCGTCATGGTCTCTAGTGGTCACTGGCGGTACTTCACATCATAGTTGTGAGGAGTAGCTAGCTTATAGATATATGAAAACAAAGTACTCGTCACAGTTGGAACTGGGTTAATGCGTTTCGTCTCTTAAGGAGACCATTCTCCAGAAATACTTCTTGAAGTTCCATTATTCATGAGCAAAATGGATACAGATAAACCCCATTAAGCAGCAGGTCTGGGCATTAGTATGGAAAGAGAAGAGGGCCATTTCTATTACCACATCAGTGAGCAGGATGATTAGGACGAGCCAAGGACACAACTAGGACATAACATAGTTTGGGACATTAGTAGATACAGCGTTTGTCGACCTTCCAACCTTGTCGACTTATTTCAGGTGTCAACTTAAGCCCTTTCGACCTTCAGTGGTCAACCCAATGCATGTCAACCTAAATGGGGCCCGACCTAACATCCCCTCACATCATGGCTACACGGTAAATGTAATATCGTCACACTATCATATTCACACAAGTGGACAGTATGTAGTTAGCGTATGGACAGTCAGAATGCCGACACTCAGGACTGGAGCAGCGGCGTAACTAGTTTTTCGGCGCCCCCCTGCCGACAAGTCAGGAGGCGCCCCCCTGTAAAAAAAAACGGAGCGGAGGGGAGCCGTGGTACGGCGGTCGGGAGGGGGGGTTGTGTTTCTGTGTGTGTGTTTGTATGTATGTGTAACGTGTTTGTGTGTGTGTTTGTGTGTGTGCGCGTGTGTGCGTTACCTCTGGCCGGCTGGCCGCATCCGTCTGCGCCGGGTCCCGGGCGGCTCTCCCGTTACTGCTGCTAATGTAAAAGTGACACTTGGAAAATGGCTGCCCCCATACTGCAGACGAAAAACTGTCTGCGGTATGGGGGCAGCCATTTTCCAAGTGTCACCTTTTTGTACTAGAACAGCGCTGCGGCTGCCGGGACTCGGGAGAGCTGGGATCCGGTGGTGCACGGTACGGCGGCAGAAGGCAAATATCATCCCGCAGCCCCCCCGGCGCCCACATACCCTCAGCGCCTCCCCGCCACCGCGGGGGCTGCGGGACGATAGTTACGCCACTGGACTGGAGGTGGACAGTGGTATATTCAAGGCAACATGTTACTGTTTTGGTTTAGCAAATTCGACTTTACAACTGTATAAATGATGGTTTTAAACTTATATAAGCCAACATGGTTCCAATTCTGGATATTTTATTATTATACCATTTTGTATTTAGATTGTGCTGATTGCTACAGGCCTCCTGCAGGTTGCCTTTGGTATTGCATCTGCATTCACTACAATCTCTGCAAACTTCGTAAGCGGCCTTCCATTTTATGGACCGGTGATTGTAAGTACCCAAAGCTTATGTGACATTCGTTTTTCTACTAAACCAGAGAAAACCACCGTGTCGCCCATTTGTGCGTCGACAGTTGTTCTGTCAACCTTTTTCAACATTTTGTGTGGCATGATGTATTTTGACCATTAAGTGTCGACTTATTGACTGTATAGTCGGTATAAATACTGTATATACTCTATGCCAACCTGTGTATAAAAGTGATATTTCTCATTGCAGTATATCGTTGCTGGGTCTCTGACTCTCACAGCCAATTATAAACTCGATCGCCTTCTGGTAAGTTATCAGCAAATAGCATTTACTGTACTGTATACTTCTGCCCTACCCACAATACCATACAGTATACCTAATAAACTAATATATTTTATTTCCATTTATTTTAACTTTTGCGTACTTAGACTATGGGCATGTTAATATGCACTTAAAACTTTCTAGGGCAAATTTTTAAGCCTGGTGAAGTGATAAAGTGGAAGGTTATAATGCAGCAGCCAATCAACTCCTGTCATTTTTTTCAAATCCAGCCTGTAACTTGACAGTTATAATCTGATTGGCTTCTGCAATATCACTGGTCACTTTATCACTTCACCAGGCTAATATGATTATGGGTTTACTGCACTGTTCTATATATAAAATGTACACTTCTTTTATTCTATAAATTGATCTTCCCAACATTCAAAACAGGAAAATCAGAACACAACCCCTCCTAAACCAAAACATGGCCAACCAAAACATGGCCGCAACCACCCAACATTATCTGGCCAATTAACGTCCGCATTACTGAGATCACAAATTAGGACAGTCCAGTCCAAAAACGGACTATTGGAAGTACGATAACTAGTCCTTCCCAGCACTTATATGTTTGCTGAATTTCTCTTTTCTGGATCCTCCTTCCACAACATAAAACAATGTCAGGATAAAACTCATTGTAGAAATGTATTTAGTTTATTGGTGTAACCCGGTGTCTGATGTATATTATTGTAAAAGTAGATTAACCCCACACTTTATACACAGTGTGCAGCCAGTGGGTACACGATGTCTAGATCGACCACTAGTGGTCGACAGTGACAAGTTCGACACCTAAAAAGGGTCGATATACCTTAGGAAGACACTGGCAAAAGTTCAACACAAGCTTATTGTTGATATAGGTGTCTATGTAATCATATGTCGACATGGGCACCATATATATGTGTGCCCGAAACATGGTGAGCGAAACAAGCCAGACGAGGGGACACGTTACATATACACGGTGTCCATGTCGATTACATAGACACCCAAAAAATCAGTGTAGACCATTAGTGGTTGACTTAGACATTTTCTAGCATCTATACCGTAACCTTTATCCACACCCAGGCCTCATCGTGACCGGAACATTTTGCAGGTGTGGCAGATCCACAGCTGGGTGTCCAGATCTGACGGCCAGCTTTGGTTTAGGCTGATGAGTGCCTAAAACCATTGTGAATAATGATCGATGGTTGTGTTGGATCTGAGGCTGCGTTCTCAGACACAGTACTGGAATCTCACAAATACTAACAGGAGTTGATGGCCGAAATCGGTGGCAGTCATTTACAAATGTCTGAGTTTGGCTGGCATCCTGCACTGCCACTGGACTCCCACCGCCCCACATACCTCCTCATATGGCCAACATGTACAAAAGTGACAAAACAGACAGTACTACCCAAATATCCATACAAGTGCCTACCTAGTAATAAGCAGAATTAAAATTGTATGTAACTAACAGTACAAATAATACAGTGTAGGCCCATACCGATTCTGATCTCTATATATACAGGTAACCAACCGATAATCCAGCACCTTTGATTCCAAACGGTTTAGCTATTTCGTTGGATTATTGGTGGTACATACAGTGGCATCCCAATGGCTTACCCCCCACTGCCTAAGCTTCAACTTTACATAGCCTAACCGTGCCCTCCCTTTGCCCAACTATAACCGCCACCTCTCGAAGACTAGCCAGCCCCTCCCACAGCTTAACCGTCCGCTCCCACAGCCTAACCGTCCCCTCCCGCAGCCTAACCGTCCCCTCCCGCAGCCTAACCGTCCCCTCCCGCAGCCTAACCGTCCCCTCCCGCAGAATAACCGTCCCCTCCCGCAGTCTAACCGTCCCCTCCCGCAGCCTAACCGTCCCCTCCCGCAGCCTAACCGTCCCATCCCGCAGCCTAACCGTCCCCTCCCGCAGCCTAACCATCCCATCCCGCAGCCTAACCATCCCCTCCCGCAGCCTAACTGTCCCCTCCCGCAGCCTAACCGTCCCATCCCGCAGCCTTACCGTCCCATCCCACAGCCTAACCGTCCCCTCCCGCAGCCTAACCATCCCATCCCGCAGCATAACCGTCCCATCCCGCAGCCTAACCGTCCCATCTCGCAGCCTAACCGTCCCATCCCGCAGCCTAACCGTCCCCTCCCGCAGCCTAACCGTCCCATCCCGCAGCCTAACCGTCCCATCCCGCAGCCTAACCGTCCCATCTCGCAGCCTAACCGTCCCATCCCGCAGCCTAACCGTCCCATCCCGCAGCCTAACCGTCCCATCCCGCAGCCTAACCGTCCCATCTCGCAGCCTAACCATCCCCTCCTCCTACAGAGATACACTGATGGATCATGTGAGTTACTATATTGTATTCTAGCAGTTCAGTATTTCTGGATATCATGAACATCTGCCACAATGTACTGATCACATGTAGGAGACAATGTGGAATTGCACCAGTAACATTGGATTGGGAGATCATTGCACTGGCAATCGTAACTTCACCTTTACAGAGGTCGAAGCAAATAACTATTTGTAACCCTTGTGTTTCAGATCAAAATCATCTTAGTGCTAAACGTCCTTAGTATCATCTTCAGCTTTATCGGTTTGATAATGGTCTGCGCGGATCTATATGTAATTGTTAATATGCCAGACTATGAATTCTATGTCAAGAGACCACGGGTAAGTTTTGACATGAATATTTATGATAATTTCATTACGTTTTCTTAGAGTGATTTTTTAGCTCTTGCAAGTATGCGCCACTTGCTGCGCTGGTTGCGTCCTAGAACACGGGCATCGGATCACTGCGACACCATAAGTCGCCCATCAGGGTAGTGTGCAGGGGAAGGGGGCTGCGTGACAGTTCAAAATTCAAATAAGGGAGAAACGCCAACTGCGACCAACTGCCGTTCCAAACTGACTCACTGGCAGTGGGTGTTTCTGTCCTATTTGAATTCTGAACTGTGCTGCAGCCCCTCCCCTGGTGCCACCGCTGGTAGTGTGTTTGCTCAATATCATTTAAGACCCCCCTCCTCCACCAGCCACCAGCCTCTGAACATGCAGGTCAATTTTGGCCATGTAGCCACCAACAGGGGCGTGCGGTGAGGTCAGTGGTTTGTGAGGCACTGGCAGCAGCATGACTTGGTGCAGGGGAGTGGCGGGTCCTACAAACATCAAGGGCGCCCTAGCAGCCGTATCCCCTGAACCTGTGGTAGTCCAGTGACTGGCACCTTCACCCTGCAGTGTTCTGTGCCAACATCAAGCAAATGCCCTTCAGCGCCTGAACGTAACAAGGAATTGCAAAGTCATTAGTGTGTATATATATTTAAATATATAATATATATAAATATATAATACCTACCAGGGGCGTAACTAGATTTTTGTAGGCCCTTTAGCAAAAGTATATAAGGGCCCCTATATACCAACCTATGTTGATAAATGTAAATATAACACATGTAACTTGCACAGGGAAGGTGACCCCCCACAGTTCATGGCCCCATAGCGGCAGCACCCCCTGCAACTATGGTAGTTACACCCTTGATACCTACCCATTTACACGTTGCCCTGATCAACCTCGTTAGTAAAGTACTGTCGTTTACATACGTTAGCACTTATATTTCCTTCCCCCCTGCTTGTGTCTATAACATTGGGGTCATTTCCAGATACCTGCATTCTATTACTTACCCCCAAAGTAGTTTACAAAGTTCAGCAGAATATAACTCACATTACTACAAGAATGTCCACTAGAGGGCGCCAGTAGACCACCAGTAAATATCGCACATTACATATCTCATAGAAAACATCAAACATCGCAAACACAATAGACCAGGTCTTGGCTGGTGAGTTTGACAGAACCATGCACAGATAATAACCAGCCCTGGGCACATTCCTAAATACGGGGGGGGGGGGGGGGGGGGGGGGGGAGATCGAGGGCATCTCCCGAGTTTAAGAAACAAGCACCGGGCTCTTGAACCAGTCCTGGTTCCAAATATACAGGGGACAAAAAGACTGGTGGTCCCCTCTATTTTGGAACCAGCAGCAGGCTCCAACAGCCTGCGGTGTCATTCCACAGCCGGGGGACACTTTTTATAAAAGGTCCCCCGGCCGAACCATGTCTACCATGGCTGATCAGCCCTGGACGGGGTACCTGGGGAGTGGGGACCCCCAATAAAGGGGTCCCCCCCCAGGCTTCACCCATCCAGGGTTGAAGACCAGAGCTGCCCCCCCCCCCCCCATTAACCGCTTGGTCACTCACAACAACTGCATCTAGTAACAGGTACTTGTTATGAAGCAGTGATAAGAAAGAAGTGATAAAGTGCCTGATACTTTATCCCCAGCCAATCAGCTCCTGTCTGTTAAGTTAAAGGCTGGGTTTAAAAAGGGACAGTTAGAAGATTATTGGCCGGTGATAATGTACCAGGAACTTTACCACTTCTCCTCCCTTATCACTGCTTCATACATCTATCCCAAGATGCACTAAGCTTCAAAAGTGATAAAATGGAGTGATAAACAGCCGGCCAATCAGCTCCTGTCTGACATTTTTCAAACCCAGCCTGTGACATGGCAGGTGGGAGCTGATTGGCTGGCTGTTTATCACTCTCCATTTTATCACTTTTGAAGCTTAGTGCATCTGGCCCAAGAACTGCTGACAAGGATGGCCATCTACATTGTTTACATGGACTTTCCTGAAATAAATGGCCAAGGGCTTGTGCAGTGTACACAGTCCAGTGGGTAAGGGGAAATCCCCAAACCATAAACCCCATACCCCGAACACTGAGCTGTAGTACAGCTTCCCCATCCTCTGTGTACCTGCCGCTGCTGGTGCCATCTCCCCAGTGATGTTTTTGGCAAGATGAAACACGGAAGATAGTCAAGATTCTGAGGCAGATGAATGAAGTACCGAGCGGTGATTGGCATCTTTGACTGATGTATTGAGCCTGTGATACAGATGCTATACAAGCTTGACTTAGCATTTATAACAATTGTCATGTTAAATCATTTGGGCAAAGCCGGGGGACACTTTTTATACAAGGTCCCCTTGCCGAACCAGGACTACCGTGGCTGCTCAACCCTGGAGAGACGGGTATCTGGGGGAGTGGGGACCCCCCAATAACGGACATTGAACCCCCATCATTTGGACATTGAACATCAATGGCTGAATCAAACCAGTCATTAGTAGTTATATAGATGAGGGGGGAGCTGCTCTACGAGTTTGTTCTGGTTACAGGGCCACTAGTCCCCCCCATAACACACTGGCCTGTGAGCATCACACAACCTGCGTCCCAAACTCTCTGTGCTGCCCCTAGACTGACACTAGTTTCTGCACTGCCGGCTCCTTCCTGGTGACAGGAGCCAAGTGCTGCATACACCAGCTCCCGTCACTGCGGAGGAGCCTAAACACCGCCTGGTGATGCCGGCTGGAAATGATCGACCATTGTATACTATTGCTCTTATTTTCTTCTGTATGCATATGACTTGTACTGTGATATATAGATGTTATTTAACAATGGATGGGCCATCTATATACAGCAATTTTGTTCATTTATGCAATCATTGTTGTTTTGTTGGAAAGCGATATTTGATGAGGAAAAATATGCAATTAGAGACCATCGTTCTATAAAAGACAAATGTTGACCTGCATCTTGTACATTATAAAATGTGCTGTACATCTGCTCATAGGGCCCGATTCAGACTTTCCCACTAGCCTAGCGAGCAGGTTAACACCGGCCTGGCGAATGCACATCCCCCCACTAGACGGTTCCCCTCGCTACGATGGGAGCGGATGCAGGGCCGGCGCCACCACTAGGCAGGTCTAGGCATTTGCCTAGGGCGCCGGCCACTGGAGGGCGGCAGTTCGCCCCTCGCCCCCCGTGCAAAGGGGGTACCTGCTGCGCCTTCTGGGGAGCAGCAGGGGGGTCCATGCTGGCTTCTGACAGGAGCCTGCAGTGGTTTCCTTGCCGCGCGGGTACCTGTGGCGCTGTGTATAAAACTTGCGGCGGTTGGGGGTCCCTGCAGTGAATAAGAAATAACTAGCACTATCCGCCGGGCTATGCGGCGGCGCGGGAAGCGCTGCCGGGTTTGAAAACACTGGCCGCACGCTGATTGGCTGAGATTAAGCCAATCACCGTGCGGCCAGTGTTTTCAAAACAGAAAAGTTATTTCTTATTCACCGCAGGGACCCTCCGCCGCTGCCAGCTTTATACACAGCGCCACAGGTATCCACGCGGCAAGGATACCACTGCAGGCTCCTGTCAGATGCCAGCATGGACACCCCTGCCCGCTCCCCAGACAGCGCAACAGGTACCCCCGCCCCCACCCCCCGCACCGGGACGCCGCCACCCCGACTCGCCTGGGGCGATCCGGTGCCTCGCATCGGCCCTGAGTGGATGTGTACACTTACACTTCTGCTCCCATGCACCCACACAGAGGAAAAAATAATTTGATGGTTTCTCACCATCGATTATAACATTCTGTTTACCATCGCTTGTTTTTTTTTTTTACAGACTATTGGATACTTTATTCTTGCTGTGCTCCTGATAACCAACCTCCTGGTCTGCCCTGTGGCTGCTGTTCTCTCTGTCTTTGGATATCGGTCTGTGGGACATATCCCTGTTTCACAGGTAAGCGACGGCTGTCCGGAGCACAATGACACAATAGTTAGGCTCCCATGTGCTGTATCCCACTTCACCTGGGACGGGATATCAAGCCTTGAAGACACATAGGTGTTTATTTACTAAGATGGGAGTTCTATCGAAGTTTGGATGTTGCCCATAACAACAAATCAGAATCTCCTTATTTATTTAGCATCTTCTAGCACAGGGCTGGGCAACACCGGCCCTCCAGATGTTAATGAACTACACATCCCAGGATGCTTTGCATTAGTTTTGCTATGTGGCCATGCTGAAACTGATGCAAGGCATGCTGGGATGTGTAGTTCATCAACATCTGGAGGGCCGGTGTTGCCCAGCCCTGTTCTAGCAGGTGCTAAAGGTGTGCCTTGAGCTGTTCTCAAGTGTGCCCCCAGATCTAGAGATGCCCAAACCAGTTTACAGCCACCACCAGTCCAGCTGTTAGTTACTGTTTATTTACTGGTCTCTTCTTTTCATGTAAAGGGCCAATGTATTTTATTTCTGTTTCCTGTGTGGACCAGTGTGATTGTTTTTTTTATATGGGGACCAATAGTTTTTTTCCCTGTGGGGGCTAATGTGTGTTTGCCCTGTGGCGATCTCATGGTGTGCCCTGACAATTTTAAAGTCTTATTTAGTGTGCCACAAGGTAAAAAGGTTCCAAATCACTGCATTAGGGTGTGTTTGAAGAATAGAATTGTTTTCCTAAGCGCAGCGAGCCATGCGAGGGGATGCGGGACGCTGATAGTGTCCATGTAGACTTTCGTCAAACTTCGGGACAAAAAAAAAAAGGTGCTTGTGCTTGTGTCAACCTTCCGGCTGTGTCGATCTATTTTACGTGTAGACCTAAGCCATGTCGACCTTTAGTAATTGACCTAATGTATGTCGACCTGTTTTATCCATTTTATCTCTCTCCAAAGCTGGTACATTTCCCCCTAATACAGGACCTTATTCTAGTTCACTCTTTCTGACAAAATCCTTCTTTTATTTTTTTTTATTTTTTTTCAATAGAGTCATTTTTTTATTTTAAAGAAAGGCATTTACATTTCAAAAAGGAATAATAAACAAAAACATCAAGAATAGTTATCTTATGGATAATTCAATGTTATCATAACAATGAACAATGTTACTGTAAAAAAAATAAAAAAATATATATAAATACACCCAACACAAAATAATAATAATAATAATAATAATAATAATGTATTAAATACATAAATAAATATAATATATACTGTCCCATCCAACCCTGTTCCTTAAAATGAGAAATATCATCAAGAAAGAATATTTTCCTAGTGAAGTCGTATAGTTTTGTAATGACTATTTGGCATCAGTGGCTGCAAATTTAAATAGACAGTTGGACATTAGAGCCATTCAGAATGTATCGGCATAAATTGAGTTAATCCATCGATGCCATACTTTATCATATTTAGACAATTTGCCCCTTAACATATATATATATATTTTTCATGCTGTAAAGTAGAATTGACCAACATCTTCCATTCTTTAAATAATGGACCTGACTGTGCCATCCAAGCGCCAGCTATACAAACCTTTGCTAGGGCAGTCAGGTTAATGACGTACATAGTATCATCCCTATAAAGTAATTCAGCATCCCCTGCACCTAACAAACATACCCTGGGGGTAAGATACTCCGACGGGATTCCTGTGACTATCAAAGCAGTCTTAATTTGTTTCCAAAATTTCTGAACTACAGGGCATACCCATATAAGGTGCCAAAAGCCACAATCCGCCCCTCTACATTTCGGACATTCAGCTGAATCTCTACCACCAAATTTGACCAAGCACTTTGGAGTCAAATATGTTTTATATAATATAAATAATTGAATCTGTTGAGTCCTAATTGAAGAAGTGGCAAGGGATGGAAATTCCCTGGCAGCATCCCATTCCATATCATTAAGGATACCCAAATCTGTCTCCCATCTTTGACGTTGAACCTGCATGGTATCTGTATGATATTCAGATATTAGGAAGGAATAGGCCACAGAAATACTCCTTTTCTCTCTCAAATTTAAAATAAACTTTTTTAAAGGCGATGTAGCAATATTAGGGGGAGAATCTTCAAATTGAGCTTATAGGGCATTTCTCAGTTGTAGATAATGACAAAAAAGTGTACTTGATAAATTAAATTCCGCCTGTAGTTGTTGGAATGTTTTCAAAATACCAGAATTATATAATTGACCTAATGTCTCAATTCCCCAAGGAGTCCAGACCTTGACACCAGAAATTTTCCTTAATTTTGGTAACCGACGGGAGTGCCAGAGAGGAGTGTCAGGGTCATAATCATAATATTTAAACAAGACTTGAATGTCTCCTCTAATAGAGGTTTCACCACTCAAGAGTAATTGAAGCGGGGTTCTACCAGAAGCAGTATGCTGTATAAATGCCAAAGATAAAGGATCAGGTGATTCATCCTGTAACCATTGTCGAATATGTGTCATTTGCGAAGCGAAGTAATAAAATTTAAAGTGTGGTAAAGCTAGCCCCCCCTCTACTTTCGTTCTAGTTAGATTATCAAGCCTAATTCTTGGACGTTTGTTTGCCCAAATTAAAGAGGAGATCAAGCCATTCAGTTTACGGAAAAAACTAGTAGGAATATACATTGGAGAATGCTGGACCACATATAAAATTTTTGGTTGTACAACCATTTTCATTACATTCACTCTGCCTGTTACTGTTAGAGGCAGTTTACCCCAAGTTTTTGTTTTGTCTTGAAGATATGAAAGAATCGGTAGAAGATTCAATGAAAGATAATCTTTGTAATTATTTGTTATATTAATTCCTAAATATTTAAACCGATCAGTCCAGCATAACGGTAATGAAATTTTTGGCTCAGCTGGAGGACTACCTCTCAAAGGCATAATGAAGGATTTATTCCAATTAATTTCTAGTCCCGAAAATCTACCATAACTTTCCATAACCTTCAAAACCATGGGCATAGCGGATTCATAATCCTGTAAGAAGAGTAAGAGATCATCTGCATATAATGCAATTGTATCCATCCTTTTACCAATCCGCAACCCCACAATATCTGGATGGGCTCTAAGTATACAAGCTAGAGGCTCAATTGCCAGAGCAAAAAGGGATGGGGAAAGTGGACACCCTTGTCTAGTTCCTCTCGAGAGAGAGAAGGATGAGGATACAAAACCATTAACGGACAACCTTGCCGTAGGGGAAAAATATAATAGTTGTATCCATCTTAGATAATTAGGTCCAAAACCCATCGATCTCATGACCTCCCACAGATACATCCACTCAACAGAATCGAAAGCCTTTCTAGCATCAAGTGAAACAATAACTGAATGTGTTTCACTTTCATGCAAAGCCTGAAGATGCATATATAATTTCCTTAGATTTATACTAGTCGATCTACCCGGCATAAAGCCAGATTGATCTTGATGTACAATAGAAGAAATTACTGCATTCAATCGTATAGCCAGCACCTTGGCCAGAATTTTTGCATCAGTTGGGATAAGGGATATTGGCCTATAAGAATCTGGGAATACAGGATCCTTTCCAGGTTTGGGAATTACAATGATAATCGCCTCTGACATTGAGTCAGGAAAAATATCATTAGCAAAAATACCATTGAATAATTTTAACAATCGTGGTGCATGTATTTCCAAATTACTCTTATATAATTCAATGGGGATGCCATCTGATCCAGGAGCCTTACCCCCAGGAAAAGATCCAATGGCCGCCTCAACTTCATCCACAGTAAATACAGCATCTAAACTTTCTCTAGCCTCATTTGATAGGACAGCAAGGTCTATCCCATTTAAATATAACTTCAGTTCCTCCTTCGTATAGTTAATACGTGACTGATAAATATCTTTATAGAAAGATAAAAATATATTCACTATATCTGGTGTATTAGTGGCCACTGAACCTGATTTATCCATCAAGCGGGCTATTGTTGATGCAGGGAGGTCAGAGTGTACTAAATGTGCTAAATAGCTGCCCGTTCTGTCAGCATTTTGATAACTTCTATGTGAACTAAATACCATGCTTCGTAAGTTACGATCTTCCAAGTGTTTTAACCACGCGGCCCATGCAGTTTCCCATAAAAGTTTGGAATCAGCCAAACCATCGTTTATATATTGAGCCTCTAGTCTACAGCTCTCTGTTTCGAGCTCAGTTCCCTTTGACCTATATGCTAACTTAAGGGCAGCTATACGTTGAATAAGAGTACCCCTTAAATATGCCTTATAGCAATCCCAAACTGTTGCCTGAGAAGCAGAATCTTCATTATCTACAAAGTATCCATCCCATAATTTTTCAAGATCAGCAAGTGACCCTATTTGTGAAAGCCAAAAAGGATGAAGCTTCCAGTATGACTGACCTCTCTGACACTCCACGTCTACCACCAAAGACAAGGGGCAATGATCGGACACTCCTCTGGCCTCATATTTTACTGCAACAACATTGGGTAGAAGTGCAGGTGACACTAGGGCTAGATCAATACGCGAAAAGGACTGGTAAGATGTAGAGAAACAAGAGTATTGGTGAACATTAGGATGTTTGTATCTCCACACATCAACCAATCCCAGATCATCAACGTATTTGGCAAAGGGAGGCTTACTGCAGTTTGAGCCTATACCAGTATTTTTCCTCCATTTATCTATATTTGGGTCTAGTAAATTATTAAAATCGCCCATGCATATAACTGGGGTACTCGGATTTTGTGCAGTAAATGCTGCTGCTTTTTTAAGGACATCATAGGAGAACGGAGGCGGTATATAAATGGCTAAAATAAAAAAGGGCTGAGAACAAATTTTACAATCAATAAAGACATATCTACCCAATTCGTCAGTTTTTACGGAGTTCAGGAGAAATTCTAAAGATCTTTTGACCAGTACTGATACCCCTCCAGAATACGAAGTATGTGAAGCGTGATATGCCCAACCCACCCAGGACTTACGCAATGCTAACAATTTGTTCCCCTCTAAGTGTGTCTCAGTAAGACACACCACGTCGGAGCCATACTGTTTTATCAATTTAAAAATAAGGGATCTTTTTATCTTATTATTTGCACCTCTGACATTCCATGTTAAAAAATTAATGCGAGTCATTGATGCGAGAAAACACCACTGTGAAGCCACTCATCGTTCAAGGCATTAGGACTGGTAGGACTATCATGTAAACTAGCTAAATGATTCATGTTTAAAAAATAATATCCCAAAATAATAAAACCCATACCCCCCACCCCGTATACCATCCCCAACCTTGGCATACCTATATCCCGAACAGTCAACCTTATTGGATAAACTAATTCAAATTTAACCCGTTGGTGACAGCAAGAGGTGCCAGGATGCGTTTATACACCCAATTAACACCTCAATCTCCCACCACAGAGCCAAAGAGAGCAATGAATAATTAAAGCCACCAAAAACAAGGGGAACTCCCCGGTCACCCAAAAAATAATTAATATTAAACCTACAAGTATGCTTATTTTCTGAAAACTTCTTAAAGTAATGTAAAGGACTTCTTAGAGAAGTCAAACACAGTATATAATTTTAAATTAGCAATATTTCTTATCACTTATAATAACAATATTTTGAATGCAGAGTACTTAAGCAAATTATGTAGAACTGAATTCCAGAATACAGATTATATTTATAATCCTCTCAAGCGAAACATATATTATATTAGTTAAACTAGTTTTATAAAGAGCTTTTGAGAACAGACTAATGAGCTGCTTGTTCAATCAATAAGGGTCAATTTCTCTATCTCCAGGAATGTAGCAGTCTAACCAAGCAGCCGCCTCTTTTGGAGTGTTAAAGAACTTTGTCTCACCCGCGGCCACAATTCGGAGCCGAGACGGAAAGATCATGGCATATGCTAAATTTAGCTCCCTAAGGCGACGTTTTATAGGAATAAATTGTGCTCTGTCCTTCTGCACATCAGCTGCAAAATCAGGAAAAGCAGAGATCCGCATACCGTTCTTAATCAAGGGGCCCTTAATGCTATTATTTTATAGTATTGATAAATACGGTACTGTGGGCCTTATTCTAGTTCACTCTTTCTGACAAAATCCTTCTTAGATGGACAAAACCATGTGCGCTGCAGGGGGGCAGATGTAAAATGTGCAGAGAGAATTAGATTTGGGTGAGTTATTTTGTTTCTGTGCAGGGTAAATACTGGCTGCTTTATTTTTACACTGCAATATAGATCTCACTTTGAAGTAAAACCCCACCCAAATCTAACTCTCTCTGCATAGGTTACATCTGCCCCCCTGCAGTGCAGCATGGTTTTGTCCATCTAAGAAGGATTTTGTCAGAAAGAGTGAACTAGAATAAGGCCCACAGTACCGTATTTATCAATACTATAAAATAATAGCATTAGAGGTGGAATTCTTCTAAAACAACTGTGTACTGACGTTTGCATTTACAGTTTTCAATCAACTTATTATTCATAATTATTATTACATGTATCACATTTGAATTCATTTTATATTTTAGATGTTTGTGGTAAATGAAGATGCGGTTTCAAAGTCAGATGGTTTAACGATTCAAGGAGATATCGGAGGTGTTACTAAGGCATAAATCAGGTCTCATGGAAGAAGAATTTCCAAATGCGGAATCTACTGTATTTTCTGTGTAAACTGTGAAGTGATTGCAAATGCTTGGTGCCAGATTATATATATATCTCTTTAGACACCCTCTTGCCGTATCCATAGATTGCGCTCTACCGTGCTGTATAACATGTGATACTTGTGCCAACCCATAATGCTCTGCAGCGCACACTGTGATATATGCTTCATCTTGCTGCTAACACTATAAAGGTTTATTCCTTGATTAATGCACTGTCATTGATTCAGAGAACACAGGGTGACATTCTATGATATGCGCTAAATGCGCATGTTTAATTCGCACCCTGTATCGCCGCAAATCGCCTATTTAGAAATCGCATTTTTCAGCCTAAATGCGCATATTTAATGTGATGCGCATTGGAGGCTGAAAAGTGCGAATAGGGGCGATTTGCGGCGATGTGGTGCGCTGGTTTTAGTCCTGAAAATGTGCGATTTTCATGTGTGAAAATCGCACATTTGCAGGACAGCGCAAGGTGTAAAAAAAAAAACCAGCGCGGGGTCCCCAACCCGAGTCTAACCAGCCCCGGGCTCACTGAGCCGGTGCTGGTGACATAAAATCAGGGTCCCCGACAAATAGGGGTCCCCTTGATTTTATGAAACCAGCACCAGACTCAAGGTCCGGCGCTGGTTCCCAAAATACGGGGGACAAAGTGACTAGGGGTCCCCCGTATTTTAAGAACCAGCACCGGACACAACCAGCCAGCAGGGTAATGCCACAGCCGGGGGGAG
Source organism: Crinia signifera (assembly GCF_055691185.1). Taxonomy (NCBI): domain Eukaryota; kingdom Metazoa; phylum Chordata; class Amphibia; order Anura; family Myobatrachidae; genus Crinia; species Crinia signifera. The sequence goes on from NC_139222.1 coordinate 37,355,274, forward strand.
ACTTTTTATACAAGTCCCCCCGGCCAAAGCATTAACCCCCTGGCTGGTCAGCATGGGCAGGGGTCCTGGGGAAGTGGGGACCCCCCCAATGAAGGGGTCCCCCCCCTCCAGGACTTACCAGCCCATGCTGATAGTCCGGGGCTGTCCTCCATGCCCCTGGGCTGTGGGCATGGAGCTGATGAATTGTGTAAAAAAAGAAGTAAAACTATTGTTTTACACTGGCGAACTATCAGTCCCAGCAAGCCTCCCCCGCATGCTGGGACTTGGGGAACCACAAGTCCCAGCATGCGGGGCATTAAAGGGCCCGCTGGCACTTGTAGTTCTGCAGTGTAAAAAATAGTGCACAAAATCACACTGACACCCTGAAAAATAAAACTTTAATACACACAAAACACACTGATACTTACCTACCTTGAGCCCGTAGGTCGGTCCCTGGATCCTGGATTCGTCCTCCGGGGCTCCAGGGCAGAAGAGTCCGGTTCCGGGGCCTTGGTCCTGGTTCCGGGGCTGGTCCTGGGGTTCCGGGGCTCCTGGCGTGAAGAATCCGGGGTCCGGGATCCGTGGTAGTCCAGAGGGGTACCTAAGGAGGAAAATCCTACTCACCTGCTCCCCGGCGGCGACCTCCGGTGACAGCGCTGCTCCCGACTGGTACCCGGCTTCAAGGAGTTGGTCCGGCGCTGAGATGTTGCTCCCTCGACGTCTCTGAACAGAATGATTTCTCGGCCAATCAGGAGCCGAGAAAGTCGGCTCCTGATTGGCCAGAAATCATTCTGAATATAGACGCCGACGGAGTAACATCTCAGCGCATCCAGAGCAGAGATGTTACTCCGTCGGCGTCTATATTCAGAATGATTTCTGGCCAATCAGGAGCCGACTTTCTCGGCTCCTGATTGGCCGAGAAATCATTCTGTTCAGAGACGTCGAGGGAGCAACATCTCAGCGCCGGACCAACTCCTTGAAGCCGGGTACCAGTCGGGAGCAGCGCTGTCACCGGAGGTCGCCGCCGGGGAGCAGGTGAGTAGGATTTTCCTCCTTAGGTACCCCTCTGGACTACCACGGATCCCGGACCCCGGATTCTTCACGCCAGGAGCCCCGGAACCCCAGGACCAGCCCCGGAACCAGGACCAAGGCCCCGGAACCGGACTCTTCTGCCCTGGAGCCCCGGAGGACGAATCCAGGATCCAGGGACCGACCTACGGGCTCAAGGTAGGTAAGTATCAGTGTGTTTTGTGTGTATTAAAGTTTTATTTTTCAGGGTGTCAGTGTGATTTTGTGCACTATTTTTTACACTGCAGAACTACAAGTGCCAGCGGGCCCTTTAATGCCCCGCATGCTGGGACTTGTGGTTCCCCAAGTCCCAGCATGCGGGGGAGGCTTGCTGGGACTGATAGTTCGCCAGTGTAAAACAATAGTTTTACTTCTTTTTTTACACAATTCATCAGCTCCATGCCCACAGCCCAGGGGCATGGAGGACAGCCCCGGACTATCAGCATGGGCTGGTAAGTCCTGGAGGGGGGGGACCCCTTCATTGGGGGGGTCCCCACTTCCCCAGGACCCCTGCCCATGCTGACCAGCCAGGGGGTTAATGCTTTGGCCGGGGGGACTTGTATAAAAAGTCTCCCCCCGGCTGTGGCATTACCCTGCTGGCTGGTTGTGTCCGGTGCTGGTTCTTAAAATACGGGGGACCCCTAGTCACTTTGTCCCCCGTATTTTGGGAACCAGCGCCGGACCTTGAGTCTGGTGCTGGTTTCATGAAATCAAGGGGACCCCTATTTGTCGGGGACCCTGATTTTATGTCACCAGCACCGGCTCAATGAGCCCGGGGCTGGTTATGCTCGGGCGGGGGACCCCGCGCTCGTTTTTTTTTTTACATTTAACCATTTGTTTTATTTTTTACAGCAGAACCCTGCACGGAACATTGCGATCTGTGCAGGGTTCTGCCTAATTCGCCTAACAGACCCAGGTCTGAAATTAGTGCGATAATTAGTCACTTAAATAATGCGATGTGCAAATGCGCATAGCATTAAATAAGCGACTTGTATACTTTTCTGTGCGCAAACATCTGGATGCGATAAAAATGCGAATTAATCTCGCATTTTTATTCACCAGACCTTTACGCACAAAATATGCGATTTCAGCCCCTGTGCGCATCCCATTAAATCTGCGATTTAATGGGAAAATGCGATATCGCCATTTTGTGGTCTAATTACCGCAAAATAACGATACTCGCAGCGCATAGAATGTCACCCACAGTGTCTGGGATCAGGACTAAGGGCGAGATGTACTAAGTCTTGAAAAGTGATAAAATGGAGAGTGATAAACCACCAACCAATCAGCTCCTACCTGTCATTTTTCAAACCCAGCCTGTGACGTGACCGGTAAGAGCTGATTGGCTGGTGGTTTATCACTCTTAATTTTATCACTTTTCAAGCTTAGTACATTTGGCCCTAAGTTTTGGTTCGGTTCAGATCCACAAAATTCTGGTGGATACGGATTTCTAGAGAACCATTCCACACATCGCTAATAAAACAAATTGATGTTTGCAGACATTGGGTCGGATGCACTTAGCTTCAGAAAATGATAAAATGGAGAGTGATAAACAGCCGGCCAATCAGCTCCTCTCTGCCATGTCACAGGCTAGGTTTGAAAAATGTCAGGCAGGAGCTCATTGGTTGGTAGTTTATCACTCTCCATTTAATCGCTTTGTGAAGCTTAGTACATCTGGCCCAATGTCCATGGGCAATGTCTCACCATCGATATGTTGCTGTCACCTTCTATGACAACATCCATGTCGGGGTTTCGGTACATACATCAGTATAGTATGATTTTTTACTGGCTACTCTAACAGCGGAATACATACGGATGACGGACGCTGCATCACGATGCAGGGGATCCCAGCAGAGGTCAGGTAAGTATACTTACCTTGGATACTATCGTACTGAAAAAACAATTTTAAACCATTAAAAAATTACCTCAGTTTTCACAGATATTAATGTGCAACGCACCATATTTCACCCGGTAATCCGATGAATATGTTAGAAGTGATAGGTGGTGTTTCCTAGTATCCCTATGGCTACATGATCATACCCAGATAGCATATTAAATATGCTACCTGCTTTATTACTGCATTCATTGCGCAATGTATGGCTGACTGGCCGTATGTAGAACGACCAATGTCAACGATAACATTAGTAATAGGCAGCAAGTTCAGGGCTCAGATCGTTCCTCTACAGGGGCACATCGGTTTCTACCTATCGGAATCACAGCTCCTCACAGGAAATATATGTTGCTGCTGGATTGTCCGCAATAAAGCAAATTATTGCCAAGAACCCTTGCAACAAGCTTACTCTTAGGGCCTGATTCAGCTCTGTTTGCATGGCTGCGAATGGTCAGCCCTGGCGATCACCGGAGAACCGCGCATGTACACGGTCTGCAGTGCGCATGTGCGAGCCCTCGATGTGATCACAGGCTCTGAATACCTGTGATCGCTGGCCGCTCTGTGTGTGATTGAGAGGGGGTGGCCATTTGGGGGCGTGTCTCCGGTGTTTTCTGAGCGTTTCCCAGAAAATACAGGTTTTCCTCCCTGGCCATTGGGTGTGAGGGCCGCTGATGTCATTAGTGGCCTCCTTCTCACCACAGCCAATCACAGCTCCAAGTAAGTCCTGGCTTACTTGGCACTGCAAACAGGGGGAAATCCATTTGGTACTCTTTACCTAGAAGGGCGCCCATCGCGGCCATTGAATGCACTAAAAAATCGGGTGCGATGCGACCGACGCGATGCCCGCGATTTCCCATAGGGAACAATGTTAAATGTCCCAATTGACCCGATTTTCCTGTTTAATGTCTCAATTGACCCGATTTTTCCATAGGAAACAGTGTTAAATGGGCCACAGAGGCCAAATAGGCACCCTGAAGTCTGAAATGGACCCCACAATTGTTAACGCCACCCCACGATCAACGTCAACCCGAAGCGTGGGGCGGCGGTACGCGACCTACGACCTTTTCATACCCCCACTATCACAGCCTAGCGATCAGGTCTGAATAAGGCCCTTAGTGTAGGGGTCTGTTTCTTGGACCTCAATATAGCCAATCAGTCTCCAAAATGGTCAATGAGGAACATGAAGGCTCACAATAAGGCAATGCTTGATAAGTCAAACTAAGGGATGCATTTCAAATCCCAGCGGTCGGAATCCCGGCACTTTCTCCCTCCGTGGGTGTCCACAACATCCATAAAGGGAGAATAAATTAGTGTGCCTAATCTCCAGTTCACTGCGGCACCTAAGGTTTCACCACTCCTTAAGCTGATGGAGGAAATACATCAGGGGGAGTGGCAGAAATATCAGATACTTCCCTATTGGCTGAGCAGTGATTGCCTCTATCATGCATTTGTCAGGCTGCAGAGTAATATACAGTACCAACAGAAGGGACTGTCTGGCGCAGCTGTCCAAGGTCCTGAACAACCAAACCACCTAGAAGAGATGGGTGAGAGCGACAGAAATAGTAGAAGTAATATGGAACATAGTGAAAAGGTCGACAATAACAAAGTTGATGTTCATAATGTCGACACTACAATGTCAGCAGTTATGTGGACATTGTAAATAGGAAGTTAACTGGTGAAATGTTGACGTTGTCAGAATTTTAGGCTATGGGCAGGAGAGTTAGGCTGCTGGGGGGAGGTTGGGGGTTAGGCAATAGAGGAAGGGATAGTGTAGCAATACTCAATGCTGCAGCATCAGGGGTCTGACACAGAGGAGCCCGTCACATGACGGCCTGGACCCGGAAGCTGCTGCTGTCAGTAGAGGGTCTCTAGGAGAAATGTTAACCTCCTTTCATAGATAAAAGTAAGTCTAAACTTACTTTTTATCCTGGATGGAGATGGCCGAGAGGCTGCTGACGTCATGTGACATAGAAACATAAAATATGACGGCAGATAAGAACCACTTGGCCCATCTAGTCTGCCCCTTTTTAAACATGTTACCTCAAACCATATTTGATCCTTATTTCTTTGTAAGGATATCAATATGCCTATCCCAAGCATGTTTAAATTGTACTACTGTATTTGCCGCTACCACCTCTGATGGGAATCACTTATCTACTACTCTTTCTGTGAAGTAATTCTTCCTCGCATTTCCCCTGAATCTTCCTCCCTCTAGTGTCAGTGCATGTCCTCGTGTTCTGCTGCTCCTCTTCCTGTGAAGAATGTCTCCCACCTGTACCTTGTTAAAAACCTTGATATATTTGAAAGTTTCTATCATGCCCCCCTTACCCTTCTCTGCTCTAAAGTATACATATTAAGATCTTTTAGTCTTTCCTGGTACGTTTTGTGATGTAGACCATGTACCATTTTAGTTGCCCTTCTTTGTACCGTCTCTAATGTATTTATATCCTTCTGGAGATATGGCCTCCAGAACTGAACACAGTATTCTAGATGAGGTCGCACCACTTAACTCACCTGCTCCCTGACCCTGCTGGGATGAGTTCTGGCACTTCAGCTTCTGAATAATTTCTATGGTACTTGGCGGCTCAGTACTGCCCTCCAAGGCCTAGAGCTGCCTAGTGGTGGCGCCGGCCCTGGTCACACCAATGACCTATACAGTGGCATTATTACTTCTTTCTTTCTACTGCTGATTCCTCTCTCTCTATGCTACCAAGTTCTAGTTAAGTTTGACTGTTAGTGGGAAGTATCCCCGGTGGGACTAGTGTTCTGACCCTTCAGCCCCTTGCTGTTAGGAGAGAGATTGTGTAGCAAGGAAGAGACTGATCAAGGCATATGTTTCGCCTGCTGTTGCATTGAGGTCTTGCTGACTATGATACCATAGTGTGTGAAAGTGTCAAGCTGCGGATTAAGGTGTCAGTACCTTCAAATGTCGAGTCCTCTTGGCGCTGTCAACCTGGATGATCGCTGCTCCCGTCACCTGAATTCGATGGGCAGAAGGACAAGGAAAACCCCAGGAACCAAACCCACAATAAAACAGGATGTTGATTACTGGCTTTTTATTACAACTGGATAGTCGTAGTTCACCGCTAAAGGCAACTTTGGTTAAGCAGGATATTACGGCATGATTAGGTATAACACTATGCGCAATAAAAGGCCTTATATGACATCATCACCGAATAATAGATCAAATTAAATGAGTGAATATGGAATATCACGCGATTAATGGTGACAAAAGTTAAGTGATAAATAGCACGATAGAGAAGGTAATGTAATAAATGGCATAAATTGCATAGTGCACTAGTTGAATAGTCCTTAACTGAATAGGTAGTTCAGTCCCTAAATTACGCAATTCAGGTTAAATGTACCTTATATTGTCATGTGCACAGTAAATGTATGTCGCTGGTAATGGCAAGGTCTAGGTTTAGTTTATATTCCTGAGACACCTTACACTAGCAGGGGTCCAGTGTTATCCCAACGTAGACCCTATTCAAAGCTGTAGAGTTACACCGACTTCTGCACGTGGGGATTACCTTTGATGTTGCTGGTAAACGATTACACCAATATAACTGCGTAAACATTAGTTACTTGTCCTGTGATCTCTGAGGGTAGCACAAGAATTAAATATGGGCTATATTCTCCGTGTGGCTGAGCAGATCAACTGGCTTAAATAAAATGTCTCAAATAGCAGATAGGTCTTCTTGGGATAAACATGGAATCGGTGAAGAGGGTATCTTTATCTTCAGACAGTAAGGGCGGGATGTATTAATATACATTGCCGCCCTTCGCCGGCTGTCCACCACGATGCCGCCGCATATGTACTAACATATGCCGCTGGCATCGCGGTGCGGTAACGGAGCCCCCCCGCGATACCTGTACTCTGGTCCACGGGGGTCTCCGTCACCTCCCAGATGGCTCCTGATGCCTACACGCCTCCTCCTCCCCCCTGCAGCCGGAAGGACGTCCGGCTGCGGTGATAGGGGGAGGAAGGGCTTACCTCCTGGGGTCCAGGAGGACCTGCAAGAAGGTAAGCCCAAGGGAGGGGGAGGCGGCGGGGTTGTGGCGACGCGGCGGGCGGCGAAAAGAAGCCAATAGGCTTCTATAGGGTATCACCACCCAAAGGTGGCAATACCCTGCCCTGCGATAACGGTGCGGCCGGGTAATAGTACATAGGAAAATGCGGTAAAACAGGGGTTTTACCGCATTTTCCCTTTAGTACATCCCGCCCTAAGTGTCCTAAAGTTCTTGACAAGGTTCAATGTATTTACTATACACCAATAGCAGCATGGGCTCTTGCCTGAGTTGGTGGGGTGTGCGCTAGTTGAGCTGGTAGACAAGTAGGCTAGTGATACACTATATGGGCTTGTTACTCGCTCGCTTTAATCAGGAGCTAGAGTGTTTCAGTGTTGTTTGTTCAGCACAGTGTGGTCGCACCTTTGGTACAGGTATGTTAAATATGTGTAAGTCAACCAAACATGATAAAATTGCTTGTGAACAAACATGTTTAAATATTTTAACATATATGAATTTTCAGTGTCATAAGCAGATGTAGGAATCCTTTGTTAGACATGTGATTGCAATAATGTGATTGGTGGCATCTTACATCCAGAGTGTAGTAAAATCCAATTCATAGCAGATCAGAAAGTGGTAAAGTTATGTATTTTGGGTACAATACAAAGATTGTGTGCAAAATAGTGGCCATGGCCTTAGGACATTGCTGAAACATCCTTGTAGCTGTTAGATGTGGTTTATGTATTTTTATCATAAATACAAAAACTATGTTTGTATTAGAGTGAAAAGGTTGACACAGGTCGACTTGTGTAGATTGAGTGTGCTGCTGTTTAAAGTATATGAAAACACTTACTGAATGTGTGTAAATGGTTTCCAAATACCTACCTTAGCATATATAAGCAGGTCTTAAAAAGAATCTTAACTAAAATGAAACCAACCTTTACCTGTAGAGAAGTGTAGAAAGATATGCTTCCAATGTGTTTGAGTGCCGTGTGTGGCTTGCAGGTAGTGAAATCATGGTTTTCACTTAATAGGCTGCAGCATTGCTTATTACATTCAGGTGTATGTGTTTGAGTAGTAATCAGCGTTAATTAGCAGACCCAGGCGTTCGCTCTTATGCGTTATCTGTAGGGGTGGTCTGGAGGTGGCGGCCGCCTGTTTTGTGTCCGAAATGCACGGTGCTTTCGCCGATCGAGCGGTAGTAGCACCGTACATTTTTTGTGCACACCCCCGTGTACGCCCATGTTTACGCCCAGTTTCCCTCATTATTTCGGCCGCTCCCCTCAACACGCCCATATGCCGCCCACAATGACCGTACTCTTGCGGTCAGGTTTTTTCGCACGGAAAGACCTGTCCGTGAGCATTGTGGAGTCGTCGCGCCTGCGCATTACGGAAGGTACGCATGCGCAGAAAAAAACAAAACAGGAACGTACGCTTACGGCCCAGCCGCCCGAACCAGAATAAACCCCTGAATCACTGAAATAATTGTGATCGCTAACAATACAGTATATGTACACACTAATGCTGCTTTCCCACTGCAGACCCGTTTTAAGTTACAGGTAATCTTAAACGGTATTTAGCATTCCCACTGCAGCAGATTACAGTTTTAAATGCCATTTAAGTACCATTCCCATTGCAGGTAAAACGTTTTAGCTCTTCAAAACGTTTTTACAAATGAGTGCCTGTGACTTTAATGGGCTTTTCAGGGTTGTGGGGAGTGTCACAACACAGGCAACAACCAATCGCTTGAATTGTAGCCTGTTAACATTAAGAATACCGTTTAAGATGCATTCCCATTGCCTCTTAAACGGTAGATTACCGTTTAAAACACTGCTTTGAAAACGGGTTGAAATACCGTTTAACTTTAAACGGTATTTCAACTCTGGCGCTTTCCCACTGCAGCCTTAAACGGTATTTTGCCCTCAAAAATCGGCAATATACCGTTTTAAGGCTGCAGTGGGAAAGGGGCATAAAAGGCAGCACAAATGGCATAAATTGCATAGTGCACTAGTTGAATAGTCCTTAACTGAATAGGTAGTTCAGTCCAGTGTTCCCTCTAAGCTGTGCGCGTGTGCGCGCGCACACAACCTGACGAGCATGCGCACAGACATTACAACAGAGCGCACAAAGCAGCAGTGGTCCCTTTTTGCAGTTGTGGACTCAATTAATGTGTTTTACCCATTAACTACATTGTGTGCTGTGTTTTGAATGTTTAAATGTTTTGAATGTTTAATATAATCTTAAAGTAAAGTTAACACAAATGCTTAACATCGTTTTCCAGTTAAGTGACGCACAAAAAATGTAATTTCCTTCCAAAGTTGCACAGCCAATATATTTTGCCGCACACAGCCTTCATAAAATTAGAGGGAACATTGGTTCAGTCCCTAAATTACGCAATTCAGGTTAAATGTACCTTATATTGTCATGTGCACAGTAAATGTACGTCGCTGGTAATGGCAAGGTCTAGGTTTAGTTTATATTCCTGAGACACCTTACACTAGCAGGGGTCCAGTGTTATCCCAACGTAGACCCTATTCAAAGCTGTAGAGTTACACCGACTTCTGCACGTGGGGATTACCTTTGATGTTGCTGGTAAACGATTACACCAATATAACTGCGTAAACATTAGTTACTTGTCCTGTGATCTCTGAGGGTAGCACAAGAATTAAATATGGGCTATATTCTCCGTGTGGCTGAGCAGATCAACTGGCTTAAATAAAATGTCTCAAATAGCAGATAGGTCTTCTTGGGATAAACATGGAATCGGTGAAGAGGGTATCTTTATCTTCAGACAGTAAGGGCGGGATGTATTAATATACATTGCCGCCCTTCGCCGGCTGTCCACCACGATGCCGCCGCATATGTACTAACATATGCCGCTGGCATCGCGGTGCGGTAACGGAGCCCCCCCGCGATACCTGTACTCTGGTCCACGGGGGTCTCCGTCACCTCCCAGATGGCTCCTGATGCCTACACGCCTCCTCCTCCCCCCTGCAGCCGGAAGGACGTCCGGCTGCGGTGATAGGGGGAGGAAGGGCTTACCTCCTGGGGTCCAGGAGGACCTGCAAGAAGGTAAGCCCAAGGGAGGGGCGGGGTTGTGGCGACGCGGCGGGCGGCGAAAAGAAGCCAATAGGCTTCTATAGGGTATCACCACCCAAAGGTGGCAATACCCTGCCCTGCGATAACGGTGCGGCCGGGTAATAGTACATAGGAAAATGCGGTAAAACGGGGGTTTTACCGCATTTTCCCTTTAGTACATCCCGCCCTAAGTGTCCTAAAGTTCTTGACAAGGTTCAATGTATTTACTATACACCAATAGCAGCATGGGCTCTTGCCTGAATTGGTGGGGTGTGCGCTAGTTGAGCTGATAGACAAGTAGGCTAGTGATACACTATATGGGCTTGTTACTCGCTCGCTTTAATCAGGAGCTAGAGTGTTTCAGTGTTGTTTGTTCAGCACAGTGTGGTCGCACCTTTGGTACAGGTATGTTAAATATGTGTAAGTCAACCAAACATGCTAAAATTGCTTGTGAACAAACATGTTTAAATATTGTAACATATATGAGTTTTCGGTACTCTTTACTTAGTGCGGCGCCCGTCGCGGGCATCGCGGGTACATTAATGTATGGCCGCGACGCGACCGACGCGATGCCCGCGATTTGCCATTGAAATCAATGTAAAACATAAAAATCGTGTCGGTCGCGTCGCGGCCGGCCATAAACGTACCCGCGATGCCCGCGACGCGATGCTCACGATTTCCCATAGGGAACAATGTTAAAAGTCGCGATGGACCCGATTTTAGTGTTAAATGGCTCAATCAACCCGATTTGGCCATAGGAATCAATGTTAAATGGGCCACAGAGCCCATTAACCCTTAATTGTCCCCCCAAATTTTTAACGCCACCCCACGATCCACGCGAACCCGAAGCGTGGCGAGCGCAGCGAGCCCGCGAGGGGCGGCGGTACGCGTCCTCCGACCTTTTCATGCCCTACTATCCACGTCGGCGTGGTGTGAGAATATAATAGTGTGGCGAGCGCAGCGAGCCACCGAGCCCGAAGCGTGGCGAGCGCAGCGAGCCCCGCGAGGGGACGCGGATACCTTCACAGGTAGACGCGTCCCCTCGCGGGCTTCACAGGTGTCCGTGGCGACCCGGACACCTGTGAAGCCCGCGAGGGGACGCGTCTACCTGTGAAGGTATCCGCGTCCCCTCGCGGGGCTCGCTGCGCTCGCCACGCTTCGGGCTCGGTGGCTCGCTGCGCTCGCCACACTATTATATTCTCACACCACGCCGACGTGGATAGTAGGGCATGAAAAGGTCGGAGGACGCGTACCGTCGCCCCTCGCGGGCTCGCTGCGCTCGCCACGCTTCGGGTTCGCGTGGATCGTGGGGTGGCGTTAAAATTTTTTGGGGACATTTAAGGGTTAATTGGGCCTAATTCAGGGTTAATATGGCCAAATTGGGTCAATTGAGCCATTTAACAGTGAAATCGCGGTCAATCAGCATTTTTTAACATTGTTCCCTATGGGAAAATCGCGGTGATCGCGGTCATCGCGGGCATCGCGACCATCCAATTTTACCCGCGATGCCCGCGATTACCGCGATCACCGCGATTTTTACCCGCGATGACCACGATTTTGATCGGTGGCGCCGTGCTAAGTAAAGAGTACCGAGTTTTCAGTGTCATAAGCAGATGTAGGAATCCTTTGTTAGACATGTGATTGCAATAATGTGATTGGTGGCATCTTACATCCAGAGTGTAGTAAAATCCAATTCATAGCAGATCAGAAAGTGGTAAAGTTATGTATTTTGGGTACAATACAAAGATTGTGTGCAAAATAGTGGCCATGGCCTTAGGACATTGCTGAAACATCCTTGTAGCTGTTAGATGTGGTTTATGTATTTTTATCATAAATACAAAAACTATGTTTGTATTAGAGTGAAAAGGTTGACACAGGTCGACTTGTGTAGATTGAGTGTGCTGCTGTTTAAAGTATATGAAAACACTTACTGAATGTGTGTAAATGGTTTCCAAATACCTACCTTAGCATATATAAGCAGGTCTTAAAAAGAATCTTAACTAAAATGAAACCAACCTTTACATGTAGAGAAGTGTAGAAAGATATGCTTCCAATGTGTTTGAGTGCCGTGTGTGGCTTGCAGGTAGTGAAATCATGGTTTTCACTTAATAGGCTGCAGCATTGCTTATTACATTCAGGTGTATGTGTTTGAGTAGTAATCAGCGTTAATTAGCAGACCCAGGCGTTCGCTCTTATGCGTTATCTGTAGGGGTGGTCTGGAGGTGGCGGTGGCGGCCGCCTGTTTTGTGTCCGAAATGCATGGTGCTTTCGCCAATCAAGCGGTAGTAGCACCGTACATTTTTTGTGCATGCCCATGTTTTGTGTACGCCCATGTTTACGCCCAGTTTCCCTCATTATTTCGTCCGCTCCCCTCAACACACCCATATGCCACTCACAATGACCGTACTCTTGCGGACAGGTTTTTTCGCACGGAAAGACCCATCCGTGAGCATTGTGGAGTCGTCGCGCCTGCGCATTACGGAAGGTACGCATGCGCAGATAAAAAAAAAAGGAACGTACGCTTACGGCCCAGCCGCCCGAACCAGAATAAACTCCTCAATCACTGAAATAATCGTGATCGCTAACAATGCAGTATATGTACACACTAAAAGGCAGCACAAAAATGTATATGCTGAACTTAAACGTGTAAAGAGTGATCAGTAGTGAGATAATCAATAGCACTAATCACAAACTGAAACAGCAGGCAAATTACAAGGCTCATATAACTATTAACCCCATTCTGAGGAAAATAACTTACCATCAGTAGAGATAGACTATTTGAGATAAAATATGTGCAGCTGTAATTGTGCTTAGTGACCACAAGAGGTCAGCAGATCAAAAAAAGACCCCGTATGATATCTGTATATTCTGAATACCCTGCTACATAAACTGTTACAAAATAAACAGTAACAATAATCTCAGGGGAGAAGTATCCAAATGTATGAATAATACAACAGACACAGTTCTGGACATTATGTCATTTATTTGAAACAGTGTATTACTCAATACTAGAAGAAGAGGAACAGAGCTATATTATTATTGTGTAGCTAACAGTAAAGCTGGGTACACATATGTACAATTTCCTTTTTCTTGCGACCGTTCGATCGACCGAATACACGTTCGGCCGTCCAAAACATACGACCGTTCTGCGCGTACACATATGTACAATTTTACTTGCGACGTCCGATGTACTCCCGTCCAAACAATCGCAAGAAGAAGTATATGAGAGACCCTGTAACCCTTTGCCTGCTGTTTTAACTAATGTCTGTTTAATGCCTCACTGCTCAACACTTTAGACGCATCACTTTAAGACATTAATCAATGTTGAAGTTTTAATAGAGTGGGCTGGAAGCTCTTTTCAGGGCACCATAAAACACTATTAAAACTTCAACATTGATTAATGTCTTAAAGTGATGCGTCTAAAGTGTTGAGCAGTGAGACATTAAACACACATTAGTTAAAACAGCAGGCAAAGGGTTACATGGTCTCTCATAATGCAGCATACCACCGTGCTTTGTCAAACTGTCAAGCATATCGATCGAAGGTGTGTACACACTTCACTTTTGTTCCGATATGGAGCCGTCCTGTCGGATGAAATATTAAGCAGCAAAGAACCTTCGACCGACCGACCGTGGACGGCCAAGAGCGTTTTTGGCCGTTTATCGGTCGCACAGCAGCAATTGGGACAGCGTACACACCTATACAATCGAACGGCCGTTTGCCCCCAGATTGGAAGAACGGCCCGACGATTGTATATATGTGTACCCAGCTTTAGACATAGAATTCAAGACCTAGTTTTAATCTTTACACACACCTTTTCATTCTTCATAAAGTGCCGTAACGGCACGTCACATTATATGTATGTTCGTCTTACGTGTGTCCTAATAATTTTAACCCCTTAAAAATTTCACAACAAATAAGGTGGGACATTATCCGTGAACCTATACATTAAAAGAACACGGACAAAACTCCCCCTTATCTTTTAAACGAATTAAACAATAAAGTACCAAATCCTTTAAAAAAATTCTTAGGTGTGCATCCACAGCGCAATTTATTTTCTTCTTCTTCATATACTATACACAGTTTCCACATCTGTCCCCTTTATAAATGGACCCACCTCAAACAGAGGCCCTCTATGCCTCAAAAGGTATCTTTGTATTCCTCCTTAATCGGGATATCACAGACACTCGATGTCAAGACTCCATCTGTAAAAAAAGGTGATTTATTCCACATGAAAAATACATACATGGTACATCAAAACGAGTATATAACATCCAAAAAATTATCAAAAATAAAAAACACCAAATGTTGTAGAGATACTACTGAACTCCACCTGTATCCGGAGAAGCATGAGACAGTCCTAGATGGAAAAAGGTAGGTCTCAAACAACATGTTTTGGGCATTCAAATAGCCCCTTTTCAAGGTGTAGAGGGTGTATCCCAAGTGCTGTTATTTATACCAGATAGCAAACCCATGGGTGTAAGCAGTGCCAGATTAAGCCTACAGGGGGCCCAGAGTACTTTAGACAGGGGGCCCCCTTGCACTTGTCATTACTGGCCGCAAACTGCATGCTGGAATATTACACTGTCAAAACACAGAGTAAAAGGCAGTATAAACTTGGTCAATGGGTAACTGCAGGGGATATACGGTACGGTACGCGTCCTCCGACCTTTTCATACCCCCACTATCCACATCGGCGTGGAGTTGAGAATAGAATAGTGTGGCGAGCGCAGCGAGCCACCGAGCCCGAAGCGTGGCGAGCGCAGCGAGCCCCGCGCGGGGACGCGGATACCTTCACCGGTAAATGCATCCCTTCGCGGGCTTCACAGGTATCCGCTGCGCTCGCCACGCTTCGGGCTCGGTGGCTCGCTGCGCTCGCCACACTAATCTATTCTCAACTCCACGCCGACGTGGATAGTGGGGGTATGAAAAGGTCGGAGGACGCGTACCGCCGCCCCTCGCGGGCTCGCTGCGCTCGACACGCTTTGGGTTGACGTTGATCTTGGGGTGGCGTTAACTATTTTTGGGGGGCCATTTCACTGGTCAGCGGGGTTTTTGGGGTTCTCTGGCCCATTTAACATTGTTCCCTATGTTGATTTGGTTAAATTGAGGCATTTTACATTGTTCCCTATGGGAAATCGCGGGCATCGCGTCGGTACCATCTTATGCTTTTTTTGGCCGCATACGATGCGACCGACGCGATTTTGACTTTTTCAATGCATTTCAATGGGAAATCGCGGGCATCGCGTCAGTCGCATCGTGGACCATTAAAAATTACCCGCGATTGTGGCCGTGCTAGGAAACAAGTACCGAAAACGTTTTTAAAAATGGGTCAGACAGCCTTAACCCCTTTCACACCGCATATCTTAAACGGTATATTACCTGTTTAAGTGCGGTCTGAAAGGGGTATTACCTTTTCAATGCTTTTCTGTCCCATCACATTACACAGGGACACGGAAACGGGTAGGACCCTGCTTTTTAACTGTTTTGAATTACCAGTTTTCTTGAACTGGTAAATTCAAAACGGACCTTTCACACTGCACATATTACCGTTTTGAAATTGTAAAAAAAATGCATTTTATCCGGTAAAAAGTGCGGTCTGAAAGGGGTATGTGTGATTTTATAAAAACATTTAAGTTCAAATCTTTGGGTTCAATGGTTTTTAATTCATTTTTTTCATTTCTGTAGTCTTTTTTTCTCTGTCATTGACCTTCGAGTTGTTTGCTATGGTTCTAATCCCACAGAAATATGAAATATGTTTCATATCACTATCGTGTGATTTTTTAAAGTGACATGACAAATTATGTGACTCCACCCCCTTTTTATGTTGCGACAATGTTTGCCTAGTCAGATTTTCAAAGATCTAATGGTCTTGCCGACATATTGTTTTTTTACACGTGTTCTAAAATATATATATACTAAATTTCATGTGACAAGTCATAAACTCATACTATACACTCTTCCAGTTTGTGCAGACTTATATTGGTGTACCACTGCTTCATCATTTTTACATAGGATTGGATTTTATGGGGTTATGTATAGTGGGTGTGTTTATGGCGCTTCTTACAATCTTACAATCCTGTATAAAAATCTGGGTTTAGTATCCAGATATTTATTAAACGTTGGTGTTTTAATATCCCTCAGTATTTTTTTACTCATCACCCACATTGCCTCCACTAATGACAGTCCCTGGTTGGATCCCCTGGGGATGGTTGTTGCCATCTCTGTTCAGCCGTGACCGGCTCTTGTGCCTCCACCTCTTGTGTCCCTGCCGAGTTGGGCATTACGGCATGCGGCATAATGTGTAATGGGAAATATGGTGTGCTGCAATGTGTTATGGCATTATGTTGTGCAACAATATGTAATGGGCATTATGGTGTGTGTCATAATGTGTAATGGGCAATACAGTGTGCTGCATAATGTGTAATGGGCATTTAGATGTGCGGCATAATGTGTATTGGGCATAAGTTGTGCAACAATATGTAATATGCATTATGGTGTGCGACATAATGGTGTGCAGCATAATTTGCATTGGGCATTACAGTGTGCTGCATAATGTGTAATGGGCACTACAGTGTGTGGCATAATGTATAATGGGTACTGCAGTGTGGGACAATGTGTAATGGGCATTACAGTGTGCATAAACCTGGTGCAGTGTGTCTAAAGAGCTCTTTCAGATCGATAAGCGGGGTTGGACACTTTCACACTAAACCCGTGTCACCCATTTTACGGATTTAACCCTTCTTATAACCTGGGTTGGTCTACCCTGGTTATTCAATTTGGTGCTTTCACATTGCACCTCGACCTGCTAATAACCAAGGTTAAAAATGCGATCTGAAAAGGGTATAAGGGGCTCTACCTGGCGCAATGTGTAAAAATTACACTACTATATGGTGTAATGTGAATAATGGACACTACTGTGACACTATTATGTGTCCACACCACTTTCCAAAAACGCAATGCCCTAAATTTTTGGTGCCCACCTTCAGCGCACACTGCTCCTCTTTTGAGTATGGGGAGGGCCGAAGCATATTATTGTACCTGGGCCCACAACTCGCTAGTTTCGCCTCTGGGTTAATTTCAACCTCATTTCAAGTGAATGCACCACGTATTTATTGCAGTGTCCCACCCAAAGCTTCTTAAGGAATAGCAGTGTTGCTTGACTCAATTGTAACTATATGGAGGAGTAATGGTATTGTCATAATTTATCATTTATGCCAACTGGATTAAGAATCATATAAACCTAAACCTCCTGTGGCTAATACTGGCAGAAGAAAGGAAAGTTGCCATTCAGTGGTATAGTATACTAGCCCATCTGATCCCATGTTACGGTGTCTGAGAAACTAAATCTCATAGGGCGGGATGTACAAAAGGGAAAATGCGGTAAAAGTTGGGAGTCCCCCATGCCACATGCTGAGCAGTGCTAAATAGATGCTATTACCGCAGCCAGAGGGGCCTCTGGGCCATGCCCCCACAGCATCAAAATGGGGGCATGGCCTCACGGGAAGATACGCTTATATAGGCCATGCACCCTAATTTCGGCGATACGTTTGTCCCTTTTCCCTGTACCTGGAAATTGGCAGGTATGCAGATCTGTTGATTCACTGTCTGACATTCACAGTACTTCAGACCGGAAGGTCAATGTTTAAAAGGAACAGAATAAAGCAAAGTGATTAATTACTTTTGTCTTCATTTGGAGTACGAGCACATACCCGATAACAACCTCTCTGCGAAAACATTAAAGGAATCACCAGTAAGAAAGAACTACAGTAAGTAGTGCTTTATTTAAGGGTGTCAAATATGCTTCAAGTTTTTGTTTAAAGTTTAAACCAATTAAAAGTATGATGTGGCCCTAAGGTATGGGGACACTCGTAACAGTGTGTTCTGTAAATAACAGCTGATATCATCACCTGAAATCAATTGTGACAGGTATCTAGGCAATATGGGTAAGACATGTAATAAGGCTGTACTGTTAAATAAGGGGCATACTTTATGTAATAGGGTGCGAGCTGCAGGCTGTACAGGAATCCAAGTTTGATTTGCCTTGTAAATGATTGCAGCTTAAGAAATCTGTCCAGACTCCCAGAATTCCTGCACAGCCTGACCGTACATAGGGGCTCATTCAGACCAACTTTACTCCAACCATCCAACTAGTTGCTTGGATGGAATAAAAATATGGTACTGGATGGGAGAAAATGTAATATTTACTTACAAGATCTGTAAAAGGACAAAAACTGTCGCTCAGACACGGTACTGTAGTTCAACCTGTTTGATTTAAACAAATTGACTGAATGTTTTTGTCCATTTTCCTGGGTTTGTGAGCACATTTCTGATTGTCCTTTGCCCCCATACAGTACTATATTTTTATTCCATCCAAACAACTAGTTGGATGGTTGGAGGAAAGTTGGTCTGATGTATATGTAACCCTTGGTTACCAAGTATATAGAAATATATATAGCGTTATGTATAGCATCACCTGTGTACTAGCTGACTTTATCGGTTTTATGTAATTTTATATATCTTAACGGTTTTTGTAATATAATACAATGCTTATTGCCTGTATTCTCTGTTAATGCTATGGTATATGTTTATGGATTCATTCATATATGGAAGGGCTCATGGAAAGGAGAAGGCTGAGAATAAGAGGATGTAACAGCCCAGAATGTTGTATAGTGTTCATACAGCTGGGACTAATAAAGCTTTGTATCCCCTTGGAAATGGAGCAGCCAGTTTCCCTGAGGGGAGAGTCTGAGGTAACTGTCAGCAAGGCTGGAGCCCACACCATCGGCTCCAGAGTTCCCCCAAATAGTAGGTGCTGGTAAATGGATTGAGTCCCATCAGTATTACCTGGGCAGGAGAGGAAGTGATGCTGATCACAGCAGGAAGCCTTCCCCCATTTCCACAGCAGCCCCAGAGAAGCAGTTCAGGCATACCTCCCAACTTTTGTCCGTATGAAATAGGGACACTCGCGCCCGAAAAGGGGGCGGGGCGTATGCAAATGAGGGTGCGGCTTATGCTAATTAGCCGCGACCTCATTTTCATACGAGAATAGACGCTGTGCGCATGCGTACAGCGTCTACTCTACTAGATTGGGGGTCTCCCAACTGTCACCCCCCGCAGCGGGACAATGCCTGCCACGGGTGGGACAGCGGGACAGTACCCGAAAATCGGGACTGTCCCTCTAAAATCGTGACAGTTGGGAGGTATGGTTCAGGTGACAGCTAGCAGCTGGGGGAGAGGGCCTATGTGGGACTGCAGATCACCCATTCTGTGACAGAGTACAAGTCCAGCTAGTGACACTATCTATGTAAATAAGACAGCAGGGAGTGACTGGAGGGGATTACAAGGAGGTAAAGGAACAGACTGAGGGTGCTGGAAAACATAAAGACTCCAAAGCTAGCGCTTGTGAGTTTGATGAATTCAATGACAGACTTTATTGTACAAAGGAGAAAATATATTTATATATAGTTAGCATCCCAGTGTTACAAAGAAGCAGTTACTGACTGGAGCGGCTATGACCAGGAGTGACAGGCAGCATCCTCACAGTCTGCAGTAGCAGATTAACAAGGCTATAGTCCGTGCAGCGGACCAGACAGTGTATAGCATACCTCAGAGACTATTTATATCTATAAAAGCTCATTCGCTGAGGAACTATAGTGAGGAGTAAATACTGCAGGAGTTCTGGTATTTACACTACAGAGATTGCAGATACTACAGAAACAATTTGTAACAGGTGGACAGATTGGCTAAGAGGACACAAATTATATAACCCTCATTAATCCGGTATCATATAGTAGCCAACCCAACACCTCTCCCTATACCCTTTGAGGAAAGGTTATCTAGGGGAAGAGCACCAGTTATACCCCCTGAGAGTAGAAATTATTATTTTCTCTGTCAAGATTACCATATTACT
The DNA here is from genome assembly GCF_055691185.1 of Crinia signifera. Taxonomy (NCBI): domain Eukaryota; kingdom Metazoa; phylum Chordata; class Amphibia; order Anura; family Myobatrachidae; genus Crinia; species Crinia signifera. The sequence continues at coordinate 37,375,211 of NC_139222.1, forward strand.
CAGTACCAAAAGACTGTGGATAGTATTGCTGTGGGCAGAAATTCACTTTCCTCCCTGCCTGAGAGGAAATCTCTATAACCTGTGGTAGACGGTAGCAGATTGAGTATCCCTGCTGCAGCCAGGGCCGGCAACAGAAATCTTGGGGCCCTGTACAATGTTATTTCTGGGGCCCCCCACCTAATCCCAAATCCACACAATGCTCTTCTGCATGAGCCTTAACCTTTCGCTGCTCCAGATCCTGCTTTCAGGTGCGGTCTTCTCTCTTTCTCAGTCCTGCTGGCTCCGGCTGCTGCTGGCCTGTACAGGAGCCAGAGACTGAGGCTTCAGCACCAGCGGTGGGTTAGGCTGTGCGCCTGCGGCACCAGGCCGTGTGCACACACAGAGTAGATGGCTCTGAGCGCCAAGTGGCAGGGCCCACACACAGTAGATGGCAGTGGCACACAGTGATTCAGTCAGACTCAGCCAAAAACAGATGGTAAACAGTAGACGGCCAGCCCGCAAGGGTCACTGACAAGTCAGCTTGTACAGACAGTGGCCGTACCCAGGCATGGAAGCTCTGGGGCCCTTTATATCTCTGGGGCCCGTCACACTTGTCCCCCTTGACCCCCCCCTGTCGCCTGCCCTGGCTGCAGCCACCAGCAAGATTGTATATTCATCTGAAAGAATAAGTACGGTAGCCTGGAGTAACCTGCAGCAGATTTATTCACTACCAAGTGTAGGGCTAGGGAAATAGACTATTAACCCTCTGTGAGCATCATCGGCAGGAGTTGTACACTAAAGTCTTCTTTACCTTATTGGAGCGGATTACAAATACTTTATCCTGACATTTTATATAAAGAGTCACTGTGCTCCCCAGCACACTTAACTTACAGGACTCAGGTCTGAACTGTTGTTGGCAAGGAGCATTACATAGTGGCACTAACAGGAATCCTAAAGAACAAGACACACATACAAGCGCTTTACCTTGACTAGTCAACTTTAGACATATTGTGCACAAGGTTAATGTATATATTATTGCGCAATAATAATTCTGAAAAGAACCCCTTCCTTTTGGTGGGTCTGTAGGGTAATTTATGATAAAAAAGTGAGGAGTTTAAGTTGAGTTGAATTTAATCTATACTATGGTTATTGGTTGCATCCATATACTGTAAGGTGGTATTACTTTTAAAGGCATAAGTATACCCGTCATGACCAACCTTGACATTGTAGTGTGAAATATACTGTGATTATTATCTACTTAGATAAAAATATATTGTTCAAGAGTGTATGTTTAATGAATATCATTACAGGTGATTCCCCAAGCTCACCCATATGGCTCTCATCCGCTATAAATATTAAATTCTAATCCGTTATTTCATTAATTGCTTGGGGTGGAGGCACTGAACCATCATATATTCTGACACGTGGAACCAGACAGCGTTACATATAGCCAGCATAAGTGCCGGTTGGGGACCCATTAAGTGGGCAGCAACATGTCTTTTTGGGGGGCGCATTCAGAAAAAACAGATGCGTGTCTGTCCGGTACTTTTTTTGGGTCAGGTCATGGTGTCTCTGTGTTATCACCTGCAGTGGCTGCAAGGGGAAAAATGGCGGCCCGGTGACTTCCTTCGCAACTAGGCTGCGCAGGCAGGGAGCTTCCCTAAAGAGGCAAGCACTTCTCCGAAGAGGTTGCAACGTTCCGATGCAATTGCAAAATTTTGCAATCATATCGTGGGTTGGGACCCGGCATGTGGGTTGGCCCTGCCCTTTGCTATGAGGCCCCCCCAGCATCCTGGAGGAAGCAGTTTTCCGGTCTCTCGCAAAACTACAGATGAACCTGAATCAGGCCCAATAGTTTCCATATGCATGCAGACAAGTGGATGCACAATCATATTCACATTACACCATATGCCCACAGTAGTAGTGCCCAGAGGCAGAACTCTGGGAGGCAATGAAGTCATCTGCCGCCGGGCTCCTGCTCTCAAGGGGGCACCTCTCTACCACTGCCAGTTTAAATCCATTAATTGAAAGCCATCAAAATCGCTTCTGTGGCTGAGTTCTGAAATATATATATGTGTTCTCCCTCTCTTTCTGTATATACATACAGTATATAATATATTTCATAACAGACTATATATATTTTGAATAACGTTGTGTTTGTGGGGTGGGCACCAATATTCATCTTGCCTCTGGGCAACTGGGACAAACTTACGCCACTGGTAGTGCCGCTTATACACATAATTTCCACAGCAGTAGTATCCATTACACAAAACATCCAGAGTAATAGTGCACCGTATACACCTAATGACTACAGTAGTAGTGCCCCTTATACACATAATGCCACAGTAGTTCCCCTTATACACATCTGTATATTTTACTCCAGCAGCTCATGGCCTTTGTGTCTCCAGCAGCTTCCTCACCTATCTGCGTCCTCTAACCTTGTCTTCAGTATGCGCAGAGCCTGTTCCTCTTAGTGGCACTTTTTCACTTCAGAGGCGGTGATGGCATGACATCACATACGCCGTGGCAGAAAAGGAAGCCACTGGGACAGGCGTTTCTGTTGGAATTACCATGCAGGGCTGTGGTGGAGATGGAGCTAGTTTCCCCTACCATTGAACTCAGGTCCACCCCATTCATTACCCACTTTAACCCCTGGACAGAGGGTATGTCAGAGACAGAGTGGTGTGGTGCATTAGATCAACACGCAAAGGATGGACATGGTAGAAAAGATCAACATGATTTTTCTCCCCTTTTTTTTGGCAATGCCGACAGCTGAGCACGTGGAACCCTAATCAGTGTACCACGTCCCCTCGCATGGCTCACTTCTCTCACCATACTTTGGGCTAATTCTTAGTCCACGTGAATGAAAAAGTAAAAAAAAAAACACACCTCCTGTTGACATTTTCACGTCAACTGTTTGCTTGTGTCGACCTTTTTTGTTTGTGTTGATCATATGCATGTTGAGCATCTTGTGTTGACCTTTTGACCCAAACATTGTAGCCCAACCATCTGGATGCAACAAAAGCTCTACAAGAGGTAATTGTGCTTCTTTATTTAATTGACACCGGGCAATAGGTATCAATAAAATACTACGGACCAGGTACTCTAAGCTTCAAAAGTGATAACATGGACAGTGATAAACAGCCAGCCAATCAGCTTCTGCTTGACATTTTTCAAATGCAGTCTGTGACATGGCAGGTAGGAGCTGATTGGCTGGCTGCTTATCACTCTACATTTTATCACCTTTGAAGCTTAGAGAATCTGGCTCTACATGTGTTATGCAATCTTTACTAATTAACTGCTAATAATACAATGATATAAAATAAGTGGCCACCTGTTAAAAATTTCCCGTGATTATAAATGGACTTTCAGGGATCAAAGTGCACCAATATCATAAACGCTTAAGACAAGAGGTGAGTGTATATAATTGCTCTTGCGTGGATTACTCCCAGCATGTGTGGCTAGATCAGCGGCCCTCTGTCAGTGGCTCCTTCTTGGTACAGACGTGAGGGCGTGTCCGGAGTGCACAGTCTTCGGCCCTCTGGCTGGACCGGTGTCGCACAGCTGCCTCAAATTGGAAATGATAGCTCACCGCACTGGTCGGCTCCTCCCCCTCGTCCCAGGACAGTTGAAATATAGCAAGCCTACAAAGGATGTAGATCTCTGTATTGGTATACCAATGGGTCAAACATAGGATGCTGCAAGAGCAACTGACGCGTTTCGGATTAGCCTCCAGCACTTTAGTTGAATTGTTTTTCCTATTGGTCCCCATAGAGAGACGCAAGTGTCCAATTTCACCACAGATAATTACACATTAATCTAAAATAATGTCTTTATTACTGAGAACCATTCAGGTAAAAATCCCATAATCTGGGTTTTTACCACATTTTGGTATGCAGGAAAACCCGCATGCCAGGTTTTCGCTGCAGGGGTATAGCCAGCAAAAGCTGGCAATACCCCATAGAAGCCTCTGGGCTTCTTTTCACGACCTGCCACCGCCCAGCACGGACCACCCCCCCCTCCACCCCGCACAGACCCTCACTGCTCCTCCCTCACCTGTGTCCGGGAAGCCTCTTCCTGTGTTACCTCCTCCCTAGCCCTGAACATCCCCTTCATGGTGCAGGGAGGAGGAGGAGGAGCAGCCGGGTAGGAGGAGGGAGGAGAGCTGCCCGGGACCCGCTCACCCCCGCTAGCTGCTTCGCAAAGGGCAGCTCTTATCGCAAGTGCTGCCCATTGCGATACTAATCGCATATGATAGAGCATGTGGGATTAGTATCGCTGCGGAGGCCAGCAGAGGGGGGCGGTAATGGCAGCGGTTGTTAGTGCATCCCGCCCATGGTGATATATTGGCTATGGCTGATTGTGACTATGAGATTTCCCCTTGAATTGCACGTCGATTGTGTTTATATGCAGTTGCAATTTTGACTATGTGCGATTTCGGCTATGGCCAAATATATATTGTATGCGATACAGTAATATATTGCTTTGCCCGCACAGTCTATTTTTACTCACCGGCCCCGCAGACCACGCATCGGTAATGCAAGCAGTAAACTGTGTGATTTTGCCTAACTTTTCTCATGATTTAGACTATATAGTCAAAAACGTAAGCCAAAATTGTACCGCATGTATGAAAAACTGTAAAGATTCAAATCAATTACGGAAAAGGTGCAAAAGTGACTGTACGCAAGACTTTGACCTACTGTAAAGTAATAAAACTTCAGTAGTTCAAAGTCTTGCTTTTGACGTTTTTTACATTGTGTTCATATTATATCCTGTTCCGTAAACCCATAAAAGGGGCATAGAGAATGTATACACTCTGTTCCTTATTCTGGTTGCTTCGCAATCGCCTGGCCTTTGCACAGGGACCAGTGGCGTAACTACCGATGGTGCAGGGGGCGCAGCTGCTATCAGGCCCGAGCAGTCCCCAGGGCTGGCAGATTCCCCCCTGCACCCAGTCACACCACTATCAAGACACGATGTCAGTCACTGACCTCAGGCACTTATATGTCAAACTGGCCGGCGGCCGCAGCAGCAGCACAAGTAGAGGAAATGAGTGCTCGGTGCCTTAGGGAGGAGGCACGGCTATATACAAAACATTGCTCATATGCTCAAAGCCCCTCCCATTTGCGTGTTGTCTCATAAGCCCCGCCTACCAGCGGCCCATGAAGCCCCGGCCACCCAATGCCCGTGAAGCCCCGCTTACCTGCCCGTGAAGCCTCACGTCCATGAAGTCCAAGGGCGTAACTACCATAGGTGCAAGGGGTGCAGCTGCTATGGGGCCCAGATCTGCAGGGGGCCCATCTTTGCTGTTTAAGTAATATGTTTTACATAGATTTATCAACATCAGTTGCTAAATAGCCCACACACTGTCCCCATAGCCGCACCCTGTCCCCATAGCCACACACTGTCCCCATAGCCGCACACGCACACTGTCCCCATAGCCCACCCTGTCCCCATAGCCGCACACGCACACTGTCCCCATAGCCACACACTGTCCCCATAGCCACACACTGTCCCCATAGCCGCACACTGTCCCCATAGCTGCACCCTGTCCCCATAGCCGCACACGCACACTGTCCCCATAGCCGCACCCTGTCCCCATAGCCGCACCCGGTCCCCATAGCCACACACTGTCCCCATAGCCGCACACGCACACTGTCCCCATAGCCCACCCTGTCCCCATAGCCGCACACGCACACTGTCCCCATAGCTACACACTGTCCCCATAGCCGCACACTATCCCAATAGCCGCACACGCACACAGTCCCCATAGCCGCAAACTGTCCCCATAAACGCACACTGTCCCCATAGCCTCACACTGTCCACATAGACGCACACTGTACCCAAAGCCGCACACGCACACTGTCCCCATAGCCGCGCACTGTCCCCATAGCCACACACTGTCCACATAGACGCACACTGTCCCCATAGACGCACACAAGGGGGGGGGGTGGCTTTCAATATTTTGCTATGGGGCCCACAAAGAACTAGTTACACCCCTGATGGGGAGCGATGGTCACGCTGTGCATACGGCATATGGGAACGCCCAGCATTCTATGGGCATTCCCATGAGAACGCTGGGTGTTCTCATGCTAATACGGCTGTGATTGACATGCAGGGGGCGGGCAGCTGACATCACTGAAACATTGAACTTTAAGGATTTTTTATCATTTGTTTCCTTATTTTTATGGCCTTTTTTTATTTACATACCTTTATACCTTTACATACCTTTATACTTATGTACTGTACTTGCTCCATTACACATTACAAAGTATAAAAGGGCAGCATTAGTGGTTAGCATTACTGTCTCACAGCACTGAGGTCATGGGTACGATTCCCACCATGGCCGTCTCTGTGTGGCGTTTGTATGTTCTCCCTGTGTTTGCGTGTGTTTCCTCTGGGTACTCCGTTTTCCTCCCATAACCCAAAAATATACATATAGGTTAATTGGCTCCACCCAAAAACTAACTATAGCATGAATACGTGTACATGTGGTAGGGAATATAGATTGTAAGCTCCACTGGGGAATTGTGAAATATTACCTGCAGAATATGTGTGTGCTATATAATAAACTAGTAATAAACAATAATAAAACAAACAGTACCTGCCAAAATGGCCGCATGTGCCCAGAGGCCCCACAACCCCCTGGAGACACTAATTTAAATGCCTGAATTCGTGGCTCTTCAGGGAGGGGGCGGGGTTAATATGATTTGCATCATTTTGCATCATCCGCGTCGTCCGTTCCCGCTCCCCCGATGTGTGGTATCTCGTCTCCTCTCCGCGTGTCTCTCAGAGAGCCACAATCAAAGTTGAGCAACTATGCAATAAAATAAAAGTAATAATACACAGACAAGCGACTTAAGCGGATAGTTATTTCCTTACTGTTGCAAGAGGGAGCGCTACCCACTGTTAGGAAAGACTGTAGTATTATGTAGTATTATGTAATTTGAAAAGGTAATAAAAATGCTGCCACAGTATAAAGGACAGCACTTCATATGAGGGGAACTTCAGGACTTATATCATACTCCAAGCAACCAATAAGATACAGTACTACATATTATCCTTTAGAAGGTGGTAAATAAATAAGAAGTATAATCTGATTGGTTGCTATGTCCAACATCCCATCTTTAATAGAGCGCCCATCTTAATAAATGTACCCGAGTGTCAAATGGTTCACTGCTGTATGGAAACATCTACAGTATCTTAAGCTTGGTACACGCTATATGATATACGGCACTGATGATGTCATTAACGGTATAGGCGGTGCCGCTAAACGAATGCTCTATCGGTCAGTGATGTCACCCAGCACTCTGATGCGGTCGCTGCGGATATAGTCAGATTTGACTGCATGTTCGGATGACAGGGGGGATCGTTAAAGATTGCGCATCATTATCGATATAGTGGGTATAGTGTGACAGAGGCAGCATTGTTCCACATGAATCAAGGACAACAGGATCAAAATTTAAAACAGCAGTGGGACTGATTAGATCCAGTCTGGGTTTCCTAATATCTATTGAGAGTCACTGTCTGCCAATTAACCTGTGGTTTCCTGTTATATGTTTGTTCAGAACAGAGGTTCAGGGTTCCCAATGCCTTTTAGTGGCTGGGCAATAGGCTGGGGGAATGTGGGGATAATGCTAGGGATCGCTGGAGTGTACCCGCATTGTGAAACCTATTTGTTGTCTGCTGGAAAACCTGCCATGCTGTAACCGGAGAATTGCCAAGTTGTTAACCTTGTATGCTGTCTACCTGCTACAAATAAAGAACCAGCATCTATTCCTGCAGGCAGAGGGGCAGCAGTGCAAAAACAGGGGTGTGAAGGCTACGCCCTTTCTCGTGAGGCCACGCCCCCAAATGTTGGGCGAGCAATGGTCCCACTACAGCGGAATACAAATTTGGGAGGTACGCAAACATTAAAGACCCGCGGGACAGCTCATCATTATCAATAAAGTGAGTAATATACAGGTGACTACTACTGATAGCGCCTTTCTGCAGTCAGAGAGAGCACTGCCCACTGGGATGAAAGATTGTAGCAATATGCCAGCTGACGAGGTAATAAAACTATACAATAGCATATAGGACAGGTGTATATGAGGGAAGCTTCAGGCTTAGATCATATACAGAAAGAGTGTCAGAAGGTTCTCACCGTAAGTAACTACCTACATTACTATAACTTATAGGCAATAACATGTCTCTATCTCTGTAGTGTATCCAGCTACATACAGTGCACTGTATTTATGGTCATCTCTAATTGTGTGTCTATAATTCTATTACTATGACAGGTTTGTGTCTAATAGAAGGTTGGTAAATTATACGGTCTGCGGTCTGTAAGTTAAACGATAATTCAGTAAAATCATCTAATCGTAGGTGTGCGCACATTGAGTGTTAGGGGTGCACAGACACCCCCCTAATGCTGTTCCTACCCTTATGAGCACCTCCCTGCCGTTAGCAATACCTTTTACCAAAGACTTTTGCATTTGAGGACTGTATTCCATTCAAAGAAGCGCCCATCAATCAATGTGTGTTTTGCCATGTTACTTGTACTAGACCATTGTCATATACCTGCGTCACCCATATCACTACGTACCTGCGTCACCCATATCACTACACACCTGCATCATCCATATCACTACATACCTGCGTCACCCATATCACTACACACCTGCGTCATCCATATCACTACATACCTGCGTCACCCATATCACTACATACCTGCATCATCCATATCACTACATACCTGCGTCATCCATATCACTACACACCTGCGTCACCCATATCACTACACACCTGCGTCACCCATATTACTACATACCTGCATCACCCGTATCACTACACACCTGCGTCACCCATATCACTACATACCTGCGTCACCCATATCATTACATACCTGCGTCATCCATATCACTACACACCTGCGTCATCCATATCACTACATACCTGCGTCATCCATATCACTACACACCTGCGTCATCCATATCACTACATACCTGCGTCATCCATATCACTACATACCTGCGTCACCCATATCACTACACACCTGCGTCACCCATATCACTACACACCTGCGTCATCCATATCACCACATACCTGCGTCATCCATATTACTACATACCTGCATCACCCGTATCACTACACACCTGCGTCACCCATATCACTACATACCTGCGTCACCCATATCATTACATACCTGCGTCATCCATATCACTACACACCTGCGTCATCCATATCACTACATACCTGCGTCATCCATATCACTACATACCTGCGTCACCCATATCACTACACACCTGCGTCACCCATATCACTACACACCTGCGTCACCCATATCACTACATACCTGCGTCACCCATATCATTACATACCTGCGTCATCCATATCACTACACACCTGCGTCAGCCATATCACTACATACCTGCGTCACCCATATCATTACATACCTGCGTCATCCATATCACTGCATACCTGCGTCACCCATATCGCTACATACCTGCGTCATCCATATCCCTACATACCTGCGTCATCCATATCACTACACACCTGCGTCATCCATATCACTACACACCTGCGTCATCCATATCACTACATACCTGCGTCATCCATATCACTACACACCTGCGTCACCCATATCACTACACACCTGCGTCATCCATATCACCACATACCTGCGTCACCCATATCACCACATACCTGCGTCATCCATATCACTACATACCTGCGTCACCCATATCACTACACACCTGCGTCACCCATATCACCACATACCTGCGTCATCCATATCACCACATACCTGCGTCATCCATATCACCACACACCTGCGTCTCCCATATCACTACACACCTGCGTCATCCATATCACTACACACCTGCGTCTCCCATATCACTACATACCTGCGTCATCCATATCACTACACACCTGTGTCATCCATATCACTACACACCTGCGTCATCCATATCACTACACACCTGCGTCATCCATATCACTACACACCTGCGTCATCCATATCACTACACACCTGCGTCATCCATATCACTACACACCTGCGTCATCCATATCACTACACACCTGCGTCTCCCATATCACTACATACCTGCGTCATCCATATCACTACACACCTGCGTCATCCATATCACTGCATACCTGCGTCACCCATATCACTACATACCTGCGTCATCCATATCACTACATACCTGTGTCACCCATATCACTACACACCTGCATCATCCATATCACTACATACTTGAGTCATCCATATCACTACACACCTGCGTCACCCATATCACTACACACCTGCGTCACCCATATCACTACATACCTGCGTCATCCATATCACTACACACATGCGTCATCCATATCACAACACACCGGCGTCATCCATATCACTACATACCTGCGTCATCCATATCACTACACACCTGCGTCATCCATATCACTACACACCTGCGTCACCCATATCACTACACACCTGCGTCACCCATATCACTACATACCTGCGTCATCCATATCACTACACACCTGCGTCATCCATATCACTACACACCTGCGTCATCCATATCACTACACACCTGCGTCATCCATATCACTACACACCTGCGTCACCCATATCACTACACACCTGCGTCATCCATATCACTACATACCTGCGTCACCCATATCACTACATACCTGCGTCACCCATATCACTACACACCTGCGTCATCCATATCACTACACACCTGCGTCATCCATATCACTACACACCTGCGTCATCCATATCACTACACACCTGCGTCATCCATATCACTACACACCTGCGTCACCCATATCACTACACACCTGCGTCATCCATATCACTACATACCTGCGTCATCCATATCACTACATACCTGTGCCACCCATATCACTACACACCTGCGTCACCCATATCACTACACACCTGCGTTATCCATATCACTACATACCTGCGTCATCCATATAACTACATACCTGCGTCATCCATATCACTACACACCTGCGTCATCCATATCACTGCATACCTGCGTCACCCATATCACTGCATACCTGCGTCATCCATATCACTACATACCTGCGTCACCCATATCACCACATACCTGCGTCATCCATATCACTACATATCTGCGTCACCCATATCACTACACACCTGCGTCACCCATATCACTACACACCTGCGTCATCCATATCACTACACACCTGCGTCACTTATATCACTACACACCTGCGTCATCCATATCACTACATGCCTGCGTCACCCATATCACTACATACCTGCGTCACCCATATCACTACATACCTGCGTCATCCATATCACTACACACCTGCGTCACCCATATCACTACACACCTGCGTCATCCATATCACTACACACCTGCGTCATCCATATCACTACACACCTGCGTCACCCATATCACTACACACCTGCGTCATCCATATCACTACATACCTGCGTCATCCATATCACTACATACCTGTGCCACCCATATCACTACACACCTGCGTCATCCATATCACTACACACCTGCGTCATCCATATCACTACATACCTGCGTCATCCATATCACTACACACCTGCGTCATCCATATCACTACACACCTGCGTCATCCATATCACTGCATACCTGCGTCACGCATATCACTACACACCTGCTTCATCCATATCGCTACATACCTGCGTCACCCATATCACTACACACCTGCGTCACCCATATCACTACATACCTGCGTCACCCATATCACTACATACCTGCGTCACCCATATCACTACACACCTGCGTCATCCATATCACTACATACCTGCGTCACCCATATCACTACACACCTGCGTCACCCATATCACTACACACCTGCATCATCCATATCACTACACACCTGCATCACCCATATCACTACATACCTGCGTCACCCATATCACTACATACCTGCGTAACCCATATCACTACATATCTGCGTCACCCATATCACTACATATCTGCGTCACCCATATCACTACATACCTGCGTCATCCATATCACTACACACCTTCGTAACCCATACTACTACACACCTGCGTCATCCATATCACTACACACCTGCGTCATCCATATCACTACACACCTGTGTCACCCTTATCACTACATACATGTGTCATCCATATCACTACACACCTGCGTCCCCCATATCACTACATACCTGTGTCATCCATATCACTACACACCTGCGTCCCCCATATCACTACACACCTGCGTCACGCATATCACTACACACCTGCTTCATCCATATCGCTACATACCTGCGTCACCCATATCACTACACACCTGCGTCACCCATATCACTACACACCTGCGTCACACATATCACTACACACCTGCGTCATCCATATCACTACACACCTGCGTCATCCATATCACTACACACCTGCGTCATCCATATCACTACACACCTGCGTCATGCATATCACTACACACCTGCGTCATCCATATCACTACACACCTGCGTCATCCATATCACTACACACCTGCGTCATCCATATCACTACATACCTGCATCATCCATATCACTACACACCTGCGTCATCCATATCAATACACACCTGCGTCACCCATATCACTACACACCTGCGTCATCCATATCACTACACACCTGCGTCATCCATATCACTACACACCTGCGTCATGCATATCACTACACACCTGCTTCATCCATATCACTACACACCTGCGTCATCCATATAACTACATACCTGCGTCACCCATATCACTACATACCTGCGTCACCCATATCACTACATACCTGCATCATCCATATCACTACATACCTGCGTCATCCATATCACCACATACCTGCGTCACCCATATCACTACACACCTGCGTCACACATATCACTACACACCTGCGTCATCCATATCACTACACACCTGCGTCATCCATATCACTACACACCTGCGTCATCCATATCACTACACACCTGCGTCATCCATATCACTACACACCTGCGTCACCCATATCACTACACACCTGCGTCATCCATATCACTACATACCTGCGTCATCCATATCACTACATACCTGCGTCATCCATATCACTACACACCTGCGTCATCCATATCACTACACACCTGCGTCATCCATATCACTACATACCTGCATCATCCATATCACTACATACCTGCGTCATCCATATCACTACACACCTGCGTCACCCATATCACTACACACCTGCGTCATCCATATCACTACACACCTGCGTCATGCATATCACTACACACCTGCTTCATCCATATCACTACACACCTGCGTCATCCATATCACTACATACCTGCGTCACCCATATCACTACATACCTGCGTCACCCATATCACTACATACCTGCATCATCCATATCACTACATACCTGCGTCATCCATATCACCACATACCTGCGTCACCCATATCACTACACACCTGCGTCACACATATCACTACACACCTGCGTCATCCATATCACTACACACCTGCGTCATCCATATCACTACACACCTGCGTCATCCATATCACTACACACCTGCGTCATCCATATCACTACACACCTGCGTCACCCATATCACTACACACCTGCGTCATCCATATCACTACACACCTGCGTCATCCATATCACTACACACCTGCGTCATCCATATCACTACACACCTGCGTCATCCATATCACTACACACCTGCGTCATCCATATCACTACATACCTGCATCATCCATATCACTACATACCTGCGTCATCCATATCACTACACACCTGCGTCACCCATATCACTACACACCTGCGTCACTCATATCACTACACACCTGCGTCACCCATATCACTACATACCTGCGTCACCCATATCACTACACACCTGCGTCACCCATATCACTACATACCTGCGTCACCCATATCACTACACACCTGCGTCACCCATATCACTACACACCTGCGTCATCCATATCACTACACACCTGCGTCACCCATATCACTACATACCTGCGTCACCCATATCACTACACACCTGCGTCACCCATATCACTACACACCTGCATCATCCATATCACTACACACCTGCATCACCCATATCACTACATACCTGCGTCACCCATATCACTACATACCTGCGTCACCCATATCACTACATACCTGCGTAACCCATATCACTACATATCTGCGTCACCCATATCACTACATACCTGCGTCATCCATATCACTACACACCTTCGTAACCCATACTACTACACACCTGCGTCATCCATATCACTACACACCTGCGTCATCCATATCACTACACACCTGTGTCACCCTTATCACTACATACATGTGTCATCCATATCACGACACACCTGCGTCCCCCATATCACTACATACCTGTGCCATCCATATCACTACACACCTGCGTCCCCCATATCACTACACACCTGCGTCACGCATATCACTACACACCTGCTTCATCCATATCGCTACATACCTGCGTCACCCATATCACTACACACCTGCGTCACCCATATCACTACACACCTGCGTCACACATATCACTACACACCTGCGTCATCCATATCACTACACACCTGCGTCATCCATATCACTACACACCTGCGTCATCCATATCACTACACACCTGCGTCATGCATATCACTACACACCTGCGTCATCCATATCACTACACACCTGCGTCATCCATATCACTACACACCTGCGTCATCCATATCACTACATACCTGCATCATCCATATCACTACACACCTGCGTCATCCATATCACTACACACCTGCGTCACCCATATCACTACACACCTGCGTCATCCATATCACTACACACCTGCGTCATCCATATCACTACACACCTGCGTCATGCATATCACTACACACCTGCTTCATCCATATCACTACACACCTGCGTCATCCATATCACTACATACCTGCGTCACCCATATCACTACATACCTGCGTCACCCATATCACTACATACCTGCATCATCCATATCACTACATACCTGCGTCATCCATATCACCACATACCTGCGTCACCCATATCACTACACACCTGCGTCACACATATCACTACACACCTGCGTCATCCATATCACTACACACCTGCGTCATCCATATCACTACACACCTGCGTCATCCATATCACTACACACCTGCGTCATCCATATCACTACACACCTGCGTCACCCATATCACTACACACCTGCGTCATCCATATCACTACATACCTGCGTCATCCATATCACTACATACCTGCGTCATCCATATCACTACACACCTGCGTCATCCATATCACTACACACCTGCGTCATCCATATCACTACATACCTGCATCATCCATATCACTACATACCTGCGTCATCCATATCACTACACACCTGCGTCACCCATATCACTACACACCTGCGTCATCCATATCACTACACACCTGCGTCATGCATATCACTACACACCTGCTTCATCCATATCACTACACACCTGCGTCATCCATATCACTACATACCTGCGTCACCCATATCACTACATACCTGCGTCACCCATATCACTACATACCTGCATCATCCATATCACCACATACCTGCGTCACCCATATCACTACACACCTGCGTCACACATATCACTACACACCTGCGTCATCCATATCACTACACACCTGCGTCATCCATATCACTACACACCTGCGTCATCCATATCACTACACACCTGCGTCATCCATATCACTACACACCTGCGTCACCCATATCACTACACACCTGCGTCATCCATATCACTACATACCTGCGTCATCCATATCACTACATACCTGCGTCATCCATATCACTACACACCTGCGTCATCCATATCACTACACACCTGCGTCATCCATATCACTACATACCTGCATCATCCATATCACTACATACCTGCGTCATCCATATCACTACACACCTGCGTCACCCATATCACTACACACCTGCGTCACTCATATCACTACACACCTGCGTCACCCATATCACTACATACCTGCGTCACCCATATCACTACACACCTGCGTCACCCATATCACTACACACCTGCGTCACCCATATCACTACACACCTGCGTCATCCATATCACTACACACCTGCGTCATCCATATCACTACACACCTGCGTCACCCATATCACTACACACCTGCGTCATCCATATCACTACACACCTGCGTCATCCATATCACTACATACCTGCGTCATCCATATCACTACACACCTGCGTCATCCATATCACTACACACCTGCGTCATCCATATCACTACACACCTGCGTCATCCATATCACTACACACCTGCGTCATCCATATCACTACACACCTGCGTCATCCATATCACTACACACCTGCGTCACCCATATCACTACACACCTGCGTCATCCATATCACTACATACCTGCGTCATCCATATCACTACATACCTGCGTCATCCATATCACTACACACCTGCGTCATCCATATCACTACACACCTGCGTCATCCATATCACTACATACCTGCGTCATCCATATCACTACATACCTGCGTCATCCATATCACTACACACCTGCGTCACCCATATCACTACACACCTGCGTCATCCATATCACTACACACCTGCGTCATGCATATCACTACACACCTGCTTCATCCATATCACTACACACCTGCGTCATCCATATCACTACATACCTGCGTCACCCATATCACTACATACCTGCGTCACCCATATCACTACATACCTGCATCATCCATATCACCACATACCTGCGTCACCCATATCACTACACACCTGCGTCACACATATCACTACACACCTGCGTCATCCATATCACTACACACCTGCGTCATCCATATCACTACACACCTGCGTCATCCATATCACTACACACCTGCGTCATCCATATCACTACACACCTGCGTCACCCATATCACTACACACCTGCGTCATCCATATCACTACATACCTGCGTCATCCATATCACTACATACCTGCGTCATCCATATCACTACACACCTGCGTCATCCATATCACTACACACCTGCGTCATCCATATCACTACATACCTGCATCATCCATATCACTACATACCTGCGTCATCCATATCACTACACACCTGCGTCACCCATATCACTACACACCTGCGTCACTCATATCACTACACACCTGCGTCACCCATATCACTACATACCTGCGTCACCCATATCACTACACACCTGCGTCACCCATATCACTACATACCTGCGTCACCCATATCACTACATACCTGCGTCACCCATATCACTACACACCTGCGTCATCCATATCACTACACACCTGCGTCACCCATATCACTACATACCTGCGTCACCCATATCACTACACACCTGCGTCACCCATATCACTACACACCTGCATCATCCATATCACTACACACCTGCATCACCCATATCACTACATACCTGCGTCACCCATATCACTACATACCTGCGTCACCCATATCACTACATACCTGCGTAACCCATATCACTACATATCTGCGTCACCCATATCACTACATACCTGCGTCATCCATATCACTACACACCTTCGTAACCCATACTACTACACACCTGCGTCATCCATATCACTACACACCTGCGTCATCCATATCACTACACACCTGTGTCACCCTTATCACTACATACATGTGTCATCCATATCACTACACACCTGCGTCCCCCATATCACTACATACCTGTGTCATCCATATCACTACACACCTGCGTCCCCCATATCACTACACACCTGCGTCACGCATATCACTACACACCTGCTTCATCCATATCGCTACATACCTGCGTCACCCATATCGCTACACACCTGCGTCACCCATATCACTACACACCTGCGTCACACATATCACTACACACCTGCGTCATCCATATCACTACACACCTGCGTCATCCATATCACTACACACCTGCGTCATCCATATCACTACACACCTGCGTCATGCATATCACTACACACCTGCGTCATCCATATCACTACACACCTGCGTCATCCATATCACTACACACCTGCGTCATCCATATCACTACATACCTGCATCATCCATATCACTACACACCTGCGTCATCCATATCACTACATACCTGCATCATCCATATCACTACACACCTGCGTCAT
Source organism: Crinia signifera (assembly GCF_055691185.1). Taxonomy (NCBI): domain Eukaryota; kingdom Metazoa; phylum Chordata; class Amphibia; order Anura; family Myobatrachidae; genus Crinia; species Crinia signifera. The sequence goes on from NC_139222.1 coordinate 37,393,286, forward strand.
CCATATCACTACACACCTGCGTCATCCATATCACTACACACCTGCGTCATGCATATCACTACACACCTGCTTCATCCATATCACTACACACCTGCGTCATCCATATCACTACATACCTGCGTCACCCATATCACTACATACCTGCGTCACCCATATCACTACATACCTGCATCATCCATATCACCACATACCTGCGTCATCCATATCACCACATACCTGCGTCACCCATATCACTACACACCTGCGTCACACATATCACTACACACCTGCGTCATCCATATCACTACACACCTGCGTCATCCATATCACTACACACCTGCGTCATCCATATCACTACACACCTGCGTCATCCATATCACTACACACCTGCGTCACCCATATCACTACACACCTGCGTCATCCATATCACTACATACCTGCGTCATCCATATCACTACATACCTGCGTCATCCATATCACTACACACCTGCGTCACCCATATCACTACACACCTGCGTCATCCATATCACTACATACCTGCGTCATCCATATCACTACACACCTGCGTCATCCATATCACTACACACCTGCGTCACCCATATCACTACACACCTGCGTCATCCATATCACTACATACCTGCGTCATCCATATCACTACATACCTGCGTCATCCATATCACTACACACCTGCGTCATCCATATCACTACACACCTGCGTCATCCATATCACTACATACCTGCATCATCCATATCACTACATACCTGCGTCATCCATATCACTACACACCTGCGTCACCCATATCACTACACACCTGCGTCACTCATATCACTACACACCTGCGTCACCCATATCACTACATACCTGCGTCACCCATATCACTACACACCTGCGTCACCCATATCACTACATACCTGCGTAACCCATATCACTACATATCTGCGTCACCCATATCACTACATACCTGCGTCATCCATATCACTACACACCTTCGTAACCCATACTACTACACACCTGCGTCATCCATATCACTACACACCTGCGTCACCCATATCACTACACACCTGCGTCACCCTTATCACTACACACCTGCGTCATCCATATCACTACACACCTGCGTCATCCATATCACTACACACCTGCGTCATCCATATCACTACACACCTGCGTCACCCATATCACTACACACCTGCGTCATCCATATCACTACATACCTGCGTCATCCATATCACTACATACCTGCGTCATCCATATCACTACACACCTGCGTCACCCATATCACTACACACCTGCGTCATCCATATCAATACATACCTGCGTCATCCATATCACTACACACCTGCGTCATCCATATCACTACACACCTGCGTCACCCATATCACTACACACCTGCGTCATCCATATCACTACATACCTGCGTCATCCATATCACTACATACCTGCGTCATCCATATCACTACACACCTGCGTCATCCATATCACTACACACCTGCGTCATCCATATCACTACACACCTGCGTCATCCATATCACTACATACCTGCATCATCCATATCACTACATACCTGCGTCATCCATATCACTACACACCTGCGTCACCCATATCACTACACACCTGCGTCACTCATATCACTACACACCTGCGTCACCCATATCACTACACACCTGCGTCATCCATATCACTACACACCTGCGTCACCCATATCACTACACAACCTGCGTCATCCATATCACTACATACCTGTGTCATCCATATCACTACATACCTGCGTCATCCATATCACTACATACCTGCGTCATCCATATCACTACACACCTGCGTCATCCATATCACTACATACCTGTGTCATCCATATCACTACATACCTGTGTCATCCATATCACTACATACCCGTGTCATCCATATCACTACATACCTGCGTCATCCATATCACTACATACCTGCGTCACCCATATCACTACACACCTGTGTCATCCATATCACTACATACCCGTGTCATCCATATCACTACATACCTGCGTCATCCATATCACTACATACCTGCGTCACCCATATCACTACACACCTGCGTCACCCATATCACTACATACCTGCGTCACCCATATCACTACATACCTGCGTCACCCATATCACTACACACCTGCGTCATCCATATCACTACACACCTGCGTCACCCATATCACTACATACCTGCGTCACCCATATCACTACACACCTGCGTCACCCATATCACTACACACCTGCATCATCCATATCACTACACACCTGCGTCACCCATATCACTACATACCTGCGTCACCCATATCACTACACACCTGCGTCACCCATATCACTACACACCTGCGTCATCCATATCAATACATACCTGCGTCATCCATATCACTACACACCTGCGTCATCCATATCACTACACACCTGCGTCACCCATATCACTACACACCTGCGTCATCCATATCACTACATACCTGCGTCATCCATATCACTACATACCTGCGTCATCCATATCACTACACACCTGCGTCATCCATATCACTACACACCTGCGTCATCCATATCACTACATACCTGCATCATCCATATCACTACATACCTGCGTCATCCATATCACTACACACCTGCGTCACCCATATCACTACACACCTGCGTCACTCATATCACTACACACCTGCGTCACCCATATCACTACATACCTGCGTCACCCATATCACTACACACCTGCGTCACCCATATCACTACATACCTGCGTCACCCATATCACTACATACCTGCGTCACCCATATCACTACACACCTGCGTCATCCATATCACTACACACCTGCGTCACCCATATCACTACATACCTGCGTCACCCATATCACTACACACCTGCGTCACCCATATCACTACACACCTGCATCATCCATATCACTACACACCTGCGTCACCCATATCACTACATACCTGCGTCACCCATATCACTACATACCTGCGTCACCCATATCACTACATACCTGCGTAACCCATATCACTACATATCTGCGTCACCCATATCACTACATACCTGCGTCATCCATATCACTACACACCTTCGTAACCCATACTACTACACACCTGCGTCATCCATATCACTACACACCTGCGTCATCCATATCACTACACACCTGTGTCACCCTTATCACTACATACATGTGTCATCCATATCACTACACACCTGCGTCCCCCATATCACTACATACCTGTGTCATCCATATCACTACACACCTGCGTCCCCCATATCACTACACACCTGCGTCACGCATATCACTACACACCTGCTTCATCCATATCGCTACATACCTGCGTCACCCATATCACTACACACCTGCGTCACCCATATCACTACACACCTGCGTCACACATATCACTACACACCTGCGTCATCCATATCACTACACACCTGCGTCATCCATATCACTACACACCTGCGTCATCCATATCACTACACACCTGCGTCATGCATATCACTACATACCTGCGTCATCCATATCACTACACACCTGCGTCATCCATATCACTACACACCTGCGTCATCCATATCACTACACACCTGCGTCATCCATATCACTACATACCTGCATCATCCATATCACTACACACCTGCGTCATCCATATCACTACACACCTGCGTCACCCATATCACTACACACCTGCGTCATCCATATCACTACACACCTGCGTCATCCATATCACTACACACCTGCGTCATGCATATCACTACACACCTGCTTCATCCATATCACTACACACCTGCGTCATCCATATCACTACATACCTGCGTCACCCATATCACTACATACCTGCGTCACCCATATCACTACATACCTGCATCATCCATATCACTACATACCTGCGTCATCCATATCACCACATACCTGCGTCACCCATATCACTACACACCTGCGTCACACATATCACTACACACCTGCGTCATCCATATCACTACACACCTGCGTCATCCATATCACTACACACCTGCGTCATCCATATCACTACACACCTGCGTCATCCATATCACTACACACCTGCGTCACCCATATCACTACACACCTGCGTCATCCATATCACTACATACCTGCGTCATCCATATCACTACATACCTGCGTCATCCATATCACTACACACCTGCGTCATCCATATCACTACACACCTGCGTCATCCATATCACTACATACCTGCGTCATCCATATCACTACACACCTGCGTCACCCATATCACTACACACCTGCGTCATCCATATCACTACATACCTGCGTCATCCATATCACTACATACCTGCGTCATCCATATCACTACACACCTGCGTCATCCATATCACTACACACCTGCGTCATCCATATCACTACATACCTGCATCATCCATATCACTACATACCTGCGTCATCCATATCACTACATACCTGCGTCTTCCATATCACTACACACCTGCGTCATCCATATCACTACATACCTGCGTCATCCATATCACTACATACCTGCGTCATCCATATCACTACACACCTGCGTCATCCATATCACTACACACCTGCGTCATCCATATCACTACATACCTGCATCATCCATATCACTACATACCTGCGTCATCCATATCACTACACACCTGCGTCATCCATATCACTACACACCTGCGTCATCCATATCACTACATACCTGCATCATCCATATCACTACATACCTGCGTCATCCATATCACTACACACCTGTGTCATCCATGTATGTTGTTTACTTTATTTGCATTTACTGTTACACCGAGTAATTAGAAGATTAGAACTGAAATAGGCCGGAGATTATGTTCTGGCTGAGAAATATTTATATTGTAGTGAGTACCAATTAATGATGGTAAACACACCCGATTGGCGGTGTTAGACACACTTAGGGCCAGATGCACTAAGCTTCAAAAGTGATAAAATGAAGAGTGATAAACAACCAACCAATCAGCTCCTGCCTGACATTTTTCAAACACAGCCTGTGACATGGCAGGTAGGAGCTGATTGGCTGGCTGTTTATCACTCTCCATTTTAGCAGCTTAGTACATCTGGCCTCCAATGTGTTAGACATGTCCAATAGGTGGTGCTAGGCACACTCCTTCAACTGTGCACCCCCTAATAAATGTGCTGCGCACGTCTATACATCTAATGTACTATATAATATTCTGGGGGAGATTCTCTAAAGCAGAAATGCGGTAAAACCCCCGTTATCGGGTTTTTACCGCATTTCTGTATGCTCCAATGGCCCTTCGCAGTAACAGCTTTTGCTGGCGATTCCCTGTTGAAGCATATGGGCTTCTTACCGCAGCTCTACTGTGAGGGATCCTTCACGGATCCCTCCCAGAATGCCCCCCGCCGTCCCCATCACTCTGCGCATGCACAGATGGACTCCCGGGTCTCAGACCCGGAAGTTCAGTGCCGGCACCGCACCGCAAGGGGCAGCTCTTATCGCAAGCGCTGTCCCTTGCGTTAATAATCACATATGTTAGAGCATATGCCGTTATTAAGAATGAGGTGGCCGGCAAAGGGGGGCAATAATGGGCAGCGGATGTTAGAGCCCAATGTCAATAAATATGAGGCAGTGAAGTCCTATATAATACACTGTTGACAAATGCAGGAAGGTCAACATTCATTAGATTGACCACTGAAGGTCGATAGGCCTTAAAAGGTCAACATGGGTTTAGGTCAACGGGGTCGACAAAAGCATTAATTCGACATGAGGAAGGTCGACAGTCAAAAGGTCAACGTGGGTTTTTCATGTGTTTTCCCAGAAGGTCGACACAGTCGACATGGACACCGTATCGGTGCACCGCGCCCCCCTCGCATGGCACGCTGTGCTCGCCATGCTTTGGGCACGGTGCCTTGGCGCACTATTTTATTCTGCCTCCATGCCCTAGTGGATGGTAGCACGTGAATACTGTACAAATAGCATGCCCCTTCACATAATTAAAAGAACGCATTCCAGTTCACCTTAAAAAGATGTCGAATGCACACTGGTGAATCACGGTGAAAATCATGGTGAAACCAGTTCTCCACCCTAGCATTGAATACACTCTCGGCAAATGCCAGTGAAAACCCAATTGAAATACACCAGCAACTTGCAGCCAGCATCAGGGCCGGTGCTAGGGTGTCCGGCGCCCTCCTGCAAACCATACATTTTGCGCCCTTTCACATTGCCATTGCAACAAGCTGCAGCCCGATTGTAAAAGCGTATGCAACATGCAATCCTATTTAGGATCTCGGGTGCATGTACATGTATGCATACACCATCTCAGTGCTGTGTCCGCAAAATGTTGCAGGCACTAAAGGTGCCCATACACGCTGCGAGAATCGCATATGTTATGGGCTAGATCGCATTGCACGGCATGCATGCAATGCGTGTGTGATGCGATCCAAAAGCAGTACAAAAAGTATTTGCAGCACATACTTTTTGTACTGTGCGATGCCCGCAGGAGCGCACATCGCATCGCACGCTGCTATTGCAGCGTGTATGGCCACCTTTAGGCACATAACCCAGCCCATTATTTAAAAAATGTCTAAATTAATATAAAAAAAATCTACAATTATTAAAAAATTTGTTATAAACATGTATAATAAAAGACTCACTGTTCTTTTGCTGTTTAACTCTTGTGCAGTCCCTCCTCTTCTATCTGCGTAGGCAGGGCGCTGAGGATTCCATTACACCCCTCTCGTGACTGAGGGGAAAGGAGGGGAGAGAAGGAGGAGATGGAAGAAGAGGGGAGGAGATAGAGGGGGCGTAGTGTTGAGGACTGGCACTGACACAGCACACTGAGAAGAGGGAAGGAAGGGCGGCGCTGCTGCCTGTTCATCATTTGATTGACAGCTAACAGGCACAGGGAGCAATGGGTAGGAGGTGGATCCGGACATGTCATGTCATCCAGGCATTCACAGACAGTGCTACATGCCTCAGCGCAAGTGTCCGTGAGGAAGAGGGGGCAGGTCACAGGAGGAGTACAGTGTGTGCGCGGTGCAGGGAGCAGCTCCGCCTCTCCATACTACTGCCCGCTGTCAGAAAAGCACTAGGGGCGGCTTGCAGGCTGTGTGCACTTGCGGTGCAGGGAGCAGCTCTTTATACTGCCGCCTGCCCGCTGTCAGACAGGCGCTGCGGGCAGCGTGCAGAAGGCAGTGACAGTGAGGGCTGAGCCAGCTTTAGCAGAGCATGGAGAGAGACAGCGCCTTTTCAGCATGGCGCCTCCCTGCTTTGCAGGAGCTGCTGAGTGGGTAGCGCCGGCCCTGGCCAGCATGAAACGGAGAACTGGCCGGCATTCACTCATCGCTTTCGGCGAACAGTAAACATTGAATAGGGTGAATCAGATTTTTAGTGAAAAAGATTCACCGTAGAGAGTGAAAACAGCCCGATTTCCCCCAAAAAACGGTGAATCGGGAGCACTGAATACTGCCCAATGCCTAATACTGTAGCTATAATAAAATTGCACAATTCTTCTTAAATAGGTCCCCATTGAAGGCTGTAGCTGGCTAAAGGGCAGATGTATTAATCCTGGTGAAGAGATAAAGTGGATATAAAGTAGAGATAAAGTAGAAGGTGACAACATAAGGTAGAAGGTGACAACACACCTTGAAACTCTGCTGATTGGCTGGTGCATTATCACCTTCTACTTTATTGCTTTTATATATTTTTCTACTTTATTTTCTCATTTAAAGACATCACAAAAAGAGTGAAGAGTAAATTATTACTACTCTTTCTCTTACAGGGAAGTAAATAACAAAGACATTTATCATGACGACAAAAAGAAGGAAATACATTACATAAATTATGAACACACAGACTATGGGGGGTATGCAATCCCGGATCAATCCCATTTGGGGTTTGCCCGACAGCAAATCAGCAGGCGGGATTCAATGTTCCGCTTGCCGATCAGCCGAAAAGGGGGCGTGTCCGAGTAAACGGCCTTGGATTGTCGATATACAGCCGTGACCGTGAAAATCCACTGCCGTTATCGGCAGAACGGGCCCAACAGCTTTTAAAGTCGGGCTCGTTCTGCCGTGATGCCTCTTCAATGCTATCGGTAAAGGCAGCATTGAATAGGGCCCCGTTGCTATTTCCTCCGTTGGAAATAGTAGCGGAGGATTGCATGCCCCCAGAAACTCCATTCATACCTACATTCAACTCAACATTAAAATCTTCTTATGAATATATTTTATGTGAAGAGTCAATATAATCAAATATATTTTATGTTTTGTTTTTTTCCAAAAAGCCACAAAAAATATATTTTAACCATTGGGCTAGTATATACCTTTTTTCCTTATATCCCCAGAAGAGGGAAAGAAAATAAAAAAGTTAGTAGAAAATTCCATTTCCCCCTCTAGCCGACCAGTTCGATATATATCTTAAATCTTTCTAACCAGACTGAGCCCACAATTGCCAATTCTTAACCAATTTCCTATTATAACTATTATATTTTATGACTCATCATTGCGATGTGTGGACTCTGCTCCTGCTTCCAAAGTTGTGCAATATAAGATTCAGCTGCCATTAATATGTTTGAAACAAATATATTGCTGCAATTTTTCTTTTTCTACTTGGAATGGATGGAGCAATATCAACTTGGGGATACGCATCAGACCTGATATCGGTAAACCTACTTCATCCCATAGAGGCTTTAATTTCCTACGAGTCCAAAACATATGTATCATGTCCCCAAGCTCTTGTCTACTACATCTCCAACATAAGTCAGTAGCATCTGGCCAGGCTCTACATATCTTCCCCGGGGTCCAATACATATGATAGTAGATTCTGGTGTATCTCTCAAAATGTGTACTAGATTTAGGTGTCTTATACAATGTGTCAAACAATTGTGCCGCCCACTCGGTAATGTCCATGGAGATGTCTAGATCCTCCTCCCATTTCTTTTTGCCATTAAGTTTTTCTACATTTTTTATGTCTCCCATTTCTTTGTAGACTATTGAGATTCCCCCCCCCCCTTCCCCCCCATGGTATTGAGATGATTGAAGATCTTTTCTGGAGTACTCAACAGTATCGTAGGGTCTTTAGGGAAAGAGCCAATCTAGTGCCTAATTTGAAGATATTTATCAAATTCAAAATTAGGTAAATCAAATCTCTCTCTTGAGTGAGTAAAGGATATAAGATCATAATCTATGTATAAGGGGCAGATTTATTAAGCTTGGAGAAGAGATAAACTGGAGATAAAGCGGAGAAAAGGTAAAAGGAGATAAAGCACCAGCCAATCAGCTGTGTTTAAAAAAGACAGTTGGGAGATGATTGGCTGGTGCTTTATCTCCTTTTACCTTTTCTCCGCTTTATCTCCAGTTTATCTCTCCTCCAAGCTTAATAAATCTGCCCCCTAAGTCCTTTAGAGCTTTATTGCCCTTCTGCGACCAGATGGTTCATTTTTCCAACCCTCCCGGCTTTTTTGACATAATCAGGAACTTTCTTGCCAGTTTGGGCCTCTTATTCCCGCAGATATATCTATTCGTTGTCCTATTAAATCTATAAATCCAAAATTTAGGTAACGTTCTGGGGATAGCTCTGAACAAATAAAGTAGTTTTGGCAAGAAAAACATTTTAATCATTGCTATCCGACCGACCCATGATACTTCATAATCCATCCAGTCATCGACCTGTCTTTCAATTGTTTCGCTAACTTGCCATAGTTGCGGTCTAACAGGTGTATCTCTGTTGTTGTTAGATAAATCCCCAGATATTTCAAAGCGTCATCTTTCCATTTCAATTTATATGTATTTTTAAGCACAGTTAGTAACCACGGATCCACATTTATGGTGAGTGCCTCGGTTTTATCTTTAATTTTTAATAAGAAACTAGGGAGAACTCTTCTATGATCCTTAATACAGATCGAGCGCCTCTCACTTAGCTCCAGGGCTCGTCACAATGCCCCCGCTTGCGATCGCTGGCGGGGGCTGGCGGTTGGCGATCCGACCCCCAGGCCCTCGCTGAATGACAGTAGCTCCATATGTACCTACAGAAAATCATCTGCATACAAAAGGATTTTGTGTTGCATCTCTCCAACCTTAAATCCCTTTATATTGTATGTTTGTCTAATAGTTCCCGCAAATGTTTCAGTTGCCAGTGTATATATTATAGGAGACATGGGACATCCCTGCCTAGTTCCATTTGTAATAGCCAATCTTTTTGATGAAAAGCCATTGCGGGAGATATGTGGGGTGGCAGTATAGGGTGTCACCCATGGGGATGCCCAGCATTTCATGACGTCCCCATAAAAACCCTGGGCATTCTCATGGGATTGTGGGCAAGAGTGGGTGGCTGACATCATATTTCATCAGTCGGCTGCCCATGTCCACATATTAGGAGCATTTCTTTATCTATATTATGGTATTATATGCCACATATCGCTCTTAAAGACCAACATTCTCCATCTCTGATTTTGGGAATAATTATTTCCTTGAAAAATTATCTCTTTTAAGTTATCTGAATAGATCCCATTACCCCTGATGAAGTCCGTTCTGAACGAAACGCGCAGGGTTTCGCTTATGATTTGAAGTCATTTAGATGTTGGATCAGAAATTTGAATTCTCCTGAAATATCGACTATTTAACTTACCTGTTGAATACTGAATAAATTATTTTATTTGACTACGTTTTTATTGTTATTTCGGTTTTATGGTAAATATATAGAGCGCACGTCTATAACTTTCTCTTCTCTCTATGGGGCAGATTTATTAAGCCTTAACAAGAGATAAATGCAAGGGTGATAAAGAGAGATAAACGTCCAGCCAATCAGCTCCTTACTGACTTTTTTCAAACTCAGCCTGTAACATGGCAGTTAGCAGGTGATTGGCTAGACGTTTATCTCTCTTTATCACCCTTGCATTTATCTCTTGTTAAGGCTTAATACATCTGCCCCTATCTGCTTTATCCTCATTAACAGCGAAGCTCCATAGAAGTGCTGCTGTTTCTATAGCGCAACATAAAGGGCCACATTTTTCTGTGTGATATACTGTATTATATTTAATATTAATATTAATATTTATATATATATATATATATATATATATGGGCAAGAAAGGAAAAAGCACTCCCTCGGTCTTCCGCTACTAGCAATAATCAGCCAAACACACTCGTTGGTAGTGCTAACGTTTCGGGGTTTGATCCCCTTTATCAAAGCAAAAAACCGTGCATAAACACAAACAGTGTACAAAGCTTACCTATATGGTGAACTGGGGGTCTACCCCTCCCGGGTGTACGCCACGCATTGGCCGCCCGCAGCCCGAGCCGCCGTGCCGTCCTGGACCGGAAGTCAGCGCCTGTCAGCTCTGCGTCACCTCCGTCCTCTCGTGCTGCTCGGCCGGCTCTTGCTGTGATTGGTCCGCCGCATGCAGCGCGTCCCGTTGCTAGGAGACCCTGAAAAACAACATATACACAATTTAGATTAGTGGACGTGTGCCCGGATGATGCCACCCTGTGCCATGCCCAAAATAAGTAACATCATGTTGGAGGGTGAGGCTACCTCATTAGAACATTTCCAGTTGCTGAGCACCTCTACCAACCAATGTCATGTGCCAAGAGCATCCATTGCATGATACAGATAAAGCTGCACTTATCCATCCAAAAAGTGGCCCAAATGGGACACAGGTGCGTGAGAGCTGCTTGTGCGACCCATTTGCGGCACTGGGACACACGTGCGTGTGAGATGCTCATGCAATTATTGGCTCAGCAAACGGCATGCCAAGACATACCACTCTGGCGGTCCGGCAGGGTGTGGTATGGGACTCCGACAGTCGGGATCCCGACAGTCATTATCCCGACTGGCCAGAGTTAGACAGCATGGCGAGTGCAAAAAAGCCCCTTGCGGGCTCGCTGCGCTCGCCACGCTCGCCACGCTGGCTCGCTACGCGAGCCACCTATTCTATTCTCCCTCTATGGGGGTCGTGGACCCCCACGAGCGAAAATAGCGGGTGGCCGTCGGGCACCCGGCTGTCAGCATTTTGACAGTCGGGATCCCGACGTCGGGTAAATGATTGTCGGGAACCCGTCCGGCACCCGTCCGGCAGGCTGGATCTGTATATGCAGCACATTGCCATTCTAGGTACTGTATTAACAGCAATGTAGGCCCTGAGCAAAGCAATGCACTGGGCTTCTAACCCACCAATTCACAGGAACACAAAAAAAGAAAATGTCTGCAAGACTCTGATTGGTGGATAATACTGCATGGCTGCTCTGATTGGATGGAATTCACAATGAGCGGCTGGCTAGCATTCTATACCTGCTTCCCCAATAACTTCTAGATGAACCAACCAGGGGAGCAGATGCCCCCCATCCCCCCCAGGGGGGACATCTCATCCCTGTTTGTAGGGTCCTACAATGATGCGGCCATGGGAAGCTACCCAGTCTGCCCCCATATGTAAATAATAGATGACCATGGCAACCTTCTGGAGCTGGTGGACACTGGCCTGCAAATATGCCCACGGTGATACATTCAGAGTATATATAAGAATTTACTGTACCATACATGCAATGTGGGACTTTTTGCAGCTAGGGATGCCAATCCCGGGGCATTTTTTCAATCCCGGGATTAAAAAATGCTCAATCCCAGGAATCCCGGGATCCCGGGATTGGCATCCCTAATACAGTTCTGCTCCACACATACCCACCCCCACAACGGCCGACCCGCACATTTACTTACATTAGCGGGCGGGGGGCCGGGAGTGGGTTTGGAGGTGCACGGTGCCTCCAGGCTCGAGCACCTCCTTCTTATTAGGCAGGCCGGAGAATGAAGAGGCAGGGCAGGCCCGGAAAGGAGGCGGGCGGGCAGAGGCAGGCGGGCGTGCGGAGGAGACTGGAAGGGGGGGGCACAGCAGAAGGCTGGGCAGCATGACCTCTAATGTCAGGCTACGCAGCGCCGCACACAGGGGTCAGGATTCGGGAGCTGGGCAGCGTCTGAGCGAGTGCTCAGACGCTGCCCGGCATTAGACTGCATTGGATACTCCAATCCCGGGATTGAAATTCCTGACTTTTTTAGGCCAAATCCCGGGATCCCGCCGATCCCGATCCCGAGATTGCCCACCCTAATTGCCTGATACACCACATGGTGTTTATTTATCTTCTACAGTACATTTGCACCAGATGTTTCATGTCATCCTTATAATACATCAAATCCCCTTAGAAATGAGAGTGACATATTTTTTTGTCTTTCTTCCGCAGTAATCTCCACTCATGTCCTCACCAGGGAATGGCATCGCCTACCGCAGCAATGATTGCGATGGGAACCCACCTCCTGAGTATTCTATCTCTACTGTTTCACAGATGTGTCATTGTCGTGATAACCCACCGGAACATTACCCACCTCCCCCTGCTTATGGTTCCCTTACTGATTTACCACCATGGGTTGTTATCCCATCCGCTCCCCAAATCGATATAACCCCGCCTAGTCAGCAGACACACACACCTGCCCATAATGTCCCACCCACCCCCCAGACACTGAATGCCCCTCCTGCTGACCTACAACACACTTCATTTTTTGTGGTACCTCAAGAAACAAGTTCCTCAGCTACTGCACAACAATTTCGAATGGGGAAAACAGGGGGTATAGGGGTAAGTAAAACAAACTTTATAGGGTTGAAACTTTACATAACCGTAAGAATTATTATAGTTAAGTTTATATTACTGTCTGGGGGCTGCCAAGATAATGGAGGAGATATAGCACATCTTGGTGAGAGATAAAGTTTAGAAAGATGGTAACCAGATTTACAGGCTGTTTTTGAAAAATGACTGCAGCTGTCTGTTACTTTATCTCTCCATGTGGGCAGTAAAGTGCTGAATTTGCATGAGATGCACTAAGATTTGTAAAGTGATAACATGGAGAGTAATAACCAGCCAGTCAATCAGATCCTATCTGTCATTTTCCAAACCCAGCCTATGGCATGAGAGCTGGAGCTGATTGGCTGGTGATTTTATCCCTTTTAAAGCTTAGTACATCTGGCCTTTTGTGTTTTATATTTGTATGTATATCAGAGTTGCCTACCCTGATATAGGGTTGCCTGCCCTGGTCCCCCTTCCGGCCCCCCGGAAAGGGGGGCAAGCCTCCTGGAATGTTAGCAGTCTCCTGCGACCCCCCCCCCGGCAGGCGGTCCGTGGGAGCAAATTACGCAAATCGCGTCTTTGTAGCCATGCCCCTCACTGCCCAATGCCTGAAATACCGGCACTGCACGGCGGGGGGATTGGCTGCGAGGAAGCAATGGTGCTGACCACACCCCCACTCTTGATAATCACCCCACCCCTTTCCCACCCCATCAGTGGCCCTGCCCTCATGCCTCCCCAAACTGGCTGCCCTCTCCCAGAGGGGTAAGTCGGGATCCCGACTGTCGGGAACCCGTCTGGCACCCATGATGCCGATAATGTTGCAGTATACTGTATTAAATGGTTAGGTTGTTAAAGAATAATAATACATCATCTTTTTTCCATGGAAAAAGCATTAACGGTGGGATGCCGCCCCTTACCGCTCCCCCCCACCCCCTTGCCTTACCTCTTCTTGATGGTCTGTGGCCGGGAGTCGGGGCACTGACCTGCCGCCGCATCTGCTGTGGCCGGGACCCGGGACCACAGATTTAGGTCCGGCGCTCCTCCTGGCTGTCTCTCCTTATGAAAAATATCCCTTACAAAATGGCCGCCCCGTTAAAGTAGACAGTTTTTGAGGATGCTAGAGGAGGCTGCGGCCTCCTCTAGCATCCTCAAAAACTGCCGGCTTTAAGGGGGCGGCCATTTTGTAAGGTTTTTTTTTCATAAGGAGACAGCCAGGAGGAGCGCCGGACCAGGTTAGTAAACTTGCGGGTTCACTCCCGACTTCCGCCCGCAAGCAGCATAGCAATAGCTCCCGCAGACCCCCGGCACCAGGTGCCCACACTTGGTCAGTGCTTCCCCGCCGTTGTGGGGTCTGCAGCGCTATTGTTACACCACTGCATGAGGGGCCACGGGGTCTGTGCGGGGCTGCGGTAAGAAGCCCACATGGCTTCTGTGGGGTATAGCCAGCTTTTGGCATATCCGGGCTCAAGCTGAGATCACACACCCTCGCTTAAAATGCTTGGGCACGTCTAGCGTTTTCCCGGAAACTCCCAGCGTTTTCCTCGGCACCCCTGCATTGTTCTTAACACTCCTACTAAATGACCGGTGACCACCACCAGTGTCTACTTCCTGTCAATCACCTTGCGTATGGCCAGCGATCACAAAAGCAGCAGGCTTCATCGCAGGACAACCCCGCGCATGTGTACGCCCTGTAATATCAATAATAGGTCGCGGTGCGATCAGGTCTGAATGACCCCATTGTGTTACACTGTCACACCTATTATATTGTGAATCATTTACCAGAGTTATCACTAGCTTGCACTGATATATGTGTGTGACAATAAACCTGACTGGCTCACTCATAAATGGGGTTATATCATTGTGGTAAATCCCCATTCACAAGGGTTTTTTTTCAGTGAACCATGACAAGGTCAGGTTGAACTCAACCATCCCACTGGACTTATCGATCTGAGCACCATAATGCTGCCACAATTCCTCTCCCCTTCGTACATAAGTTTTAGAAAACACCCTGTCTGTTTTGTCATTTATCAGTTCTGATATCACAAACAAATAAATTCTGGCCTACACAAAGGAGGTCATTCAGACTGATTCGGTCCCCCACGCGGTCACATGGGATGTTTCTGTTGTGCGTTTGTACATGTGCAGGGTCCAGGGGCAAACGGCTACGGCACAGTCACCAAGCCATTCACACTGAGCACTGCGGGCAGGGGGCGTGGGGCGGCGGAGTATAGTGTCGAGCGTTCCCATGTAGATGCGGCCATGGCAGATTGTGCTGGGGGCGGGTGGCTGAGGTCACATGACGTCAGCTGCCTGCCCTGTCTTAG
Source organism: Crinia signifera (assembly GCF_055691185.1). Taxonomy (NCBI): domain Eukaryota; kingdom Metazoa; phylum Chordata; class Amphibia; order Anura; family Myobatrachidae; genus Crinia; species Crinia signifera. The sequence goes on from NC_139222.1 coordinate 37,409,146, forward strand.
GCCGGAAGCCCGCAAATATAAGTCAGACTCCATTGACTTATATTTGTGAGCCCTGGAGAGATCATTCGGTGGTCTTGTGTATAAGAAGGGGTATGGAGACTAGGGATGCAGATGTAATTATGCCACTGTACAAAGCACATTTCTGGGCCCCGCACTATAAATAGGACAGAACAGCGACAAAGCTCATAAAGGGGTTGGAGAATTTGAGCTACAGTATGAAGACAGATTGAACAAATTGGGATGATTTACACTAGAAAAGAGACATTTAAAGGGATACATGCTAAACAGGATGCTGTCAAATTCCTGGCGGTCGGAATCCCGGTGGTTAGTTCCACCGCTGATATTAATAAGAACATTTATATGGCTTCTCTCCTATGTGACTCCTCCAGGGTTGCCGACTTTGTAATGCTCCTCTCCGGGAGAAGCCCGGAGAGGAGACTTTCATTACCCGTTCGGGAGGGGGCAGGGCTTGACTGTGATGTCATTAAGCCCCGCCCCCATTACAGAAAATAGCCGCAATCACTGATCTCCACGGAGGGGGCGGGGCTAAAAGACACGAGTGTGTCATTTTAGCTCCGCCCCCTCTTCTGAGACCCGCGGATTGCGGCATTTAAATGCCGTGATCGGGGGGCTCAGTGGGGGTCCCCCTGATTCCGGGAGGGTTGCCCACCCTTCCAGGGGGCCGGGAGGGGGTCCCGATTTTCGGGAGACTCCCGGTAATTCCGGGAGGGTCGGCAACCCTGGACTCCTCTGATGTACAACAAGATTACTTTTTTCTGTAAAACATTTGCTAAGTTGTAAAATGGCACGAAATCAGCAAAGAAAACTGTGGATCCATAATGTAGGTTCCACTAGAGTAAGGGCACTGCTGTCCATGCCTCTCATCACTTGTTAAACACTGATTTACGATACAGTAGGAATGTCATGCAGGCCAGACTTGAGCACTGATGTGGGTTGATAAAATGGCTCCCGGGTTTCAGGCAGGATGGAGCTATCGATGGCATAGGTGACGTTGTGTAAGGGCACGGCTGTACATGCATCTCATTATGCTACACTGGTTAAACCCAAAAATGTTCTTCAGTATGAATGACATACAGTACAAGCAGGCCAGACTCGTCCAGGTTCAGGCGCACCTGCTGTGCAACAGGGAGCTGAGCACCTGAGCGCAGGATTGCTCACTGTCACCTCCCTGCAGTCCGCAGGACAGCCGAGAGGGGGGGGGGGGGCAGGTACTAATTACCCAGGCCCAGGCTTGCTGGAGTGGCCCTGCAGGGGCCCTGGTCCAACCCCTTCCTTCCCCCTCCGTCCCTCCCTAGTAGCAACAGCAGCACACACTTCTACGCATGTGCTGTGCTGACAGCACAGCATGAGTGTCTCACTGACAGAAACCCCTGCAGGCTGGGTGGACAATTGGAGGGGACCACACCCACGGTTGCTTGCTGCTTCCCTTCCCAGTGCCACATAAACTAATAGTAAGAGTGCCAAGAGTCTCCTCTTTGATATGACACCAGTCTTGAGTCTCTAGGGCACCTAAAACTGAAGATATCATGGTGCAATCTGGACACATTATCCCCATAGACTATAATGGGCCCATTCATTCAAACCCATCATGGGTTCTGATGTTTGCCGTTAGCCTTGTGGGGGTCCCAGAAATATGGGGTTCCTATCCTCTGGTAGCTAAACATCTCCCCTTCCATAAGATTGGACAACCAAAATGAGAGAAATTGAACTTTAAGCTCATTTTAATTTATCCATAGGGTACAGCTAGCACCGTGCTTTGACAGATAGAAGCTCCTCCTTAAGTTCCTGGAGGCCAAAATATTGTGCTTATCGTCTCTATGTTTTATTTCCTATATGTGTACTCAGTAGCACTTTGCGTACTAAGTTGTCCACCTAGAACCCTGTCTACTTGCTGCCTGTTGACCCAATGGTGTCGACCTAATGACTGTCGACCTAAGTCCATGATCCACACCCATCGGTATTTGTGTAATAGCATGGCGCCCGTTACGTTGCGTAGCGTCCCTGTCAGAATCAGCGTAGTGTTCGCGTGGCCAGTGTAGTTAGCATCCCTGTCAGAAGTAGCGTAGTGTTCCCGCGGCCAGCGTAGTCAGCGTCCCTGTCAGATATGTGTTCCTGAAATACCCCCACTATCCACGCCAGCCCGAAGCATCCGCCAGCGCTGGGGATCTGGCGGTTACCAACGCTGTTTGAGAGGCACTCACTAGGCTTGCCATGGACGCCGGGGACAGAGCCACGGACACCGGGGACAGAGCCAGGCTGCCGTAGAGTCACTACGCTAAGTACGCTAGGCAGCCATTGGGCTACACTGAAAATGTAGCGTAGCCGGGCGCCGTGCTATTACACAAGTACCGTGATATCTTTATAAGTATAATGGGGAGAGACGGAAGCTCCTCCCTCAGTTCCTGGATACCCGAACACTGTTTAGCGTCTCTATACATTATTTCCTATTTGCGTACTAAGTAGCAATTTATCCATAGGGTTAAGCTATAGCAATTCATCGACAAGGGAAGCGGTAAGCAACCGCGTGTAGGTTCCCCTCCAATCATCTGCCCTGCCTGCAGGCGGTTCTGACTAGGGGAATGTTTAATAAAGCTTCTAAAAATTAAAAAAAGGTGATGTTGCCTGTAGCAACCAATCAGATTCTGTCTAATTTCTCTATTGCACCACGGTCAACATCACCTCTTTTCATTTTTAGAAGCTTTAGTAAATTTAACACTACTACTACACTAATAATAATAATAATAATAATAATAATAATAATAATAATACTGTGACAGTACCCAATCAGTTTGCTTTGTTTAGGGATGTATAGATTTACTGCTAAAATCTTTTTTTTGCCTATAGGTCTTCCTTGGTGTATTAGCCATTGCACAGATGGGAGTAGGTGGAATACTGGCATTGAACGTCAATCACAACAGATATTTTTTTGATTCAAAAGTGCTGTCAATTAGTATTCCTTTCTGGGCCGCAGCGTTTGTAAGTATTGAAATGATAAAGTGCAACGCTCTTATACTGCTTTCACATCACAAAGCCAGGTCAGGGTCCCATATGGACCCAACCCGGGTCTGACCCTTTCACATTAAACCCGGGTCAATCAACCCTGGAAAGTAGACCCAGGTTGAGTGGTGGGATTTTCTGGGGCAGGGCAACCCTACCAGGGCAGGTTTTTCCTGCCCCAGCAGTACTCACCACTCAAGGGCAGCAGACAGTCCCGACTCCCCCCTCCTGTCGCCCCCCCTCCACCGTTCCTGACCTCCATCCCCCTGCGATGCCAGAGCTCCCCGCCGCCATTAGCACTGCAGCAGTGACCAGGTGGCAGGCCAAGTTCGGGGTGGCTCAGGGGGGACTAAGGCGCCCGAACTCCCGTGCGCTCCCGAGTCCCCCCTGAACCTACCTGAGTGGGGCCTGCCACCTGGTCACTGATGTAGTGCTAATGGCGGTGGGAGAAGTGGCAGGGGAGCTCCGGCTTACGATCGCCGGAGCACGGAGGTCAGGGGGGAGTGACATGAGGGGGGGAGCAACGGGAGGGTGCCGCTAGAGGTGGTGCGCCAGTGGTGCACAGTTGGAGGCGCCACTGGCACACATGTACCTACTGGTGGTATGCCCAGACGCATACCACTGAAGTGGTTAAATCCGAATCGAATTGTCAGGTTGGTCTACCCAGGTTTTTAGGTTTGGTGCACCTCGACCCTGAAACAACCCGGCAATATTTCCATTTGCCTTCAGTTTTCCACACCCGTAGTACACCTAATTCATGTTACGCTACAAAGTAGTACACCTTATTCATGTTATGCCACAGAGTAGCACACCTTATTTGTGTTGTGCCACAAAGTAACACACCTTATTCATGCTATGCCATACAGTAGAGCCCATTCATGTTATGTCACACAGTAGAGCCCATTCCCATCATGCACCACGGTAGTACCCCTTATAACACATTATGCTATGCAGTAGTAATGCCACTTGCATATTATACAATACACACAGTAATGCCCTTTACACATTATGTGGGATATGGTCATTAGGTCTACAAGCATTGGGTCGACAGTCATTAGGTCGACATGCAGGAAGTTTGACATGACTGAAGGTTGACATGGGTTAGGTCGACACAAGCATTAGGTCGACACAAGCATTGGAGACCTAATGATCCATACCCCATTATGCCATGCACAGTAAATAAACATGGCAGCCTCATACTTGCCAGGCTTACATGAAAGTTTGGTCGCATTGAAGGAGCGGGGGGTAGGTTTTTGCGGTGCTGTGGGTGTTTCTTGCCTGCAGCTGTCCTTCATTTGACCACTAGTGGTTTCGCCAATAACAAGGCCCACCAGCGCTCACATGTAATGTTGCCTGCACCAGAAAAGCTGCAACACTGTGGCTGCTCAATATGACGTCAACTATGAAGTAAAAGGCATTGGGACAAAAATTAGGGGGCGTGGCCTCATGGTCAGGGGGCATGGTCTATAATGCACGCCCTGTTTTTGCCACTGTGGGGGGCATGGCCAGCATTCTGTAAGCTGCTGGCCACGTCCCCAGTCCCTTTCTTCAGTCAATAGATGATGTGCACTTGTGCGCCGCATCTATCCACTGCTGCCCTGCTTAGCACCACCGATGCCCTGCTAAGCACCACCTCTGCCCTGCTAAGCACCACCGCTGCCCTGCTAAACTCCCGGCCCTGGGTGGGATGCAGTACAGTTACCAAAAATTTGTCACTGTACCGCGAAAATTAGGACAGTTAAGAGGTATGCCTGTGTGATGGTGAACTACTGTATATACTGCTAACATTAGTTTACTCTTAAAAGTAACATTGGGGCAGATGTATTAAGCCTTAACAAGAGATAAATGCACGGGTGATAAGGAGAGATAAACATCCAGCCAATCACCTGCTAACTGTCATGTTACAGGCTGTGTTTGAAAAAAGTCAGTAAGGAGCTGATTGGCTGGACGTTTATCTCTCCTTATCACCCCATCTTCCCCATAAATCTTCCCCATAAATCTTTATTCTGATGCATATATTATATCGGCAGATTAAAAAATACACTTTCTCTTTCCAGTACATAACAACAGGAATTATGGCGATTACAGCTTTTTCTAAACCATCTAAATGCTTGGTGAGTTCAGAAAGTATTATTTAACGTATTAGTGTTTGTCATCTTGGCCTAAAAAGTAAGTGCTACACAATACAAAAGTATGATGCTGTCTGCTTAGGTCTCTACAACTGCTTTACTTCAAATGGCACCTTAAAAATATATGGGATAGATTTCATAATCTCAAACCCTGCAACATGACCCATTCCGTTATGTACAATATGCTCCGCTCCTGGATTTCCCTTGTACTGTATGTTTGCCGTCACCACTCACCCTTCTCATCAATTAACTAGTTTAACACAGGTGATGGCAATCATACACTAAGTGGGAAGTCCAGGAGCAGAGCATTCAAGTGGCGGGGCGGGGGGGGGTGCAGGCAGAGATGCTGGCGGGAAGGTGAGTGGGGGTGCGGGCGGAGATGCTGCCGGGAGGGGGGGGCAGAGATGCTGCCGGGAGATGCTGCCAGGGGAGATTATAGTTGTACCAGGGATGGTAGGGTGTGTGCGGAGATGTGCATGGGGAGATTCTGGTGGGGGATGGGGGGGGGGGGTGGAGATGCTGCCTGGATTGCAGGTTGAGATGCTGCCTTTCGGTGCGGGTGAAGATGCTGCCAGGCGGGGGTGCAGGTGGAGATTCTGCCGGGATGGGTGGGTGGGGGGTGGAGATGCTGCCAGGGTGGGGTGCGTGTGGAGATGCTGCCGAGCCGGTGGGGATGGGGTGGGTGGAGATGCATCTCCCACGCTCTGCACCTCACCCATGTTCCAGCTAAGAAGCGGCTTCCCAGCACCGACTGACTGTCCGGGCAGCGGGTGGAGATGTAGATTATGGGCCATACTTTTGAAAACTAGTTTCAGGAAGATTTTAGCTGCTAGAAAAATGCGCCATGCCGCTGAGAGGGTGTGTCATGCTCCGCCCAGAGGGCGTGTCTAACTTCGCCTATGGGCGTACCTATCGCCATTGAGGGTTGTTTCCTCCAGTGGCAGAAGAAAAGTCTGACACAGGGAATGAGCCGAAATTCACATTCTGACACACGGAATAAGCCGGAATTTACATTCTGACACAGGGAATGAGCGTAAATTTAAGTCGTGACGTCACCCGCGTACTGCATCATTGGGAACGCTGAAGCCGTCCGGTACGATCGTCCGCTAGATCACGATTAATGTTTGGCCAGCCCAGCAGGGTACACACCACTATAATACATTAAACACAGCCTCCCAGTATACACAGCACTCACCTGGCTCACCTGGCTGTGTTGCTCCACCCTGGGGGTGCAGGAAGACCCGGCAGTGTGGTGGAGGAAGTAGCTCACCGCAGGCTCAGGAGCAGGAAGAGTAGGGAGAGCTGGCCTCATGGAGCATGCGCACTCTGGAATTCTATCAAGGGGTCCCAAAAACTGGGAGGAAAGAGAGGATTTGTGGGGCAGCGGGATGCTCCTATAAAAATCGGGAGGGTACAAAGCTGCTATTTGCCTGATTCATGTTTGTAATACCCCTTTTACATCATACAGTGGTTGCCTACCTTCCTGCATTCTGCAGGAGGCTCCCTGAAATATCAGCCATCTCCCTGACTCCCTGTCAGTCCAGCAATCTCCCTGATAGCACCTAACTTATATTATTCAGCTATTACATTTTTTTTAAACAAAAAAGAGATCAGATATATATATATATATATATATATATATATATATATATATATATATATAATCAAATGAAGCCATCAGTGGCATTTCCCGGCATTGTTTTATGGCTACAGCATTTTAAATAAGATTTCTCGGGGCCACTTATATAGAAACACGTGTCCAACACGTGAACAAGACCTGACCAGTGTCTTTTCTTTAACTAGTACAGTAGATCTTACTGACTGCTTTGGGGCACATCTACATTTAGATGGCAGTTATTTTGTGATGCACCGGTCTAATGTAGCAATACACGTCCGTGCCTCTAGGTGTCACCTTCCTTATCTCCCTAACATGCGTTTTCAAAAGTAGGCAAGTATGGTTCAATTACATTTGCAATTTATTGCATAGGCATCACATTGTATTATATTATCATGTATATGATGCTGAGAGAAAATAAATTAAATATCACATATGGACCTAGGCGCGCCTATTGGGTGGAGCAGGACACGTCCCCTCAATGGGGTCTGTGCAAAATTCTATACCAACTATAATCTCCCTAAAACTAGTTTTCTAAATGAGATCAGTATGTTTTATACTGCAAGTTCCCGGTCCCACCCTGGATTTTCTCCCCGGTTCCAATCAGGGTGAGACCCATCTTCAGAACCCTTTCAGACTGGAGGCCCTACCCTCCTTATTGCCAGGTTGGTAATGTCACCATAGGAGGGACCTGAGCCAGTACTTTGGGGTGAGATCATTTTCTGCAGAGTAAATACTGGCTGCTTTCGCATGTAGCCAACAAATACTGGACAGCTTTATATTTACTCTGCAATTTAGCCTTTCATTTGACCATACACTCACCCAAATCTAACTCTCTTCCCTTAACATCTGTCCAACCTACAAAACACGTCAACCTTTTCACGCGTCAACCTTTACTGTTTTTCACTTTTTGCTTATCTAGGCCTATTGTCCATGTCGACCTATTGACTGTTGACCCAAAGTCTGGATCCCGACTCAGGGGTTTATTTACTAAGATGGGAGTTCTATTGAAGATAGGATGTTGCTATGGGCAACCAATCAGATTCTATCTATTATCTACTAGAAGGTGCTTAATACGTAACAAGTAAATTGTAATTGGTTGCTATGGGCAACATCCCATCTTCAATAGGACTCCTATCTTAGCAAATCTACCCATCAGTTTACACAAACTTTGTTCATTGCACTAAATTATATAAATATTGTAGAAAATTACCTCCAGGCTGTGTGTGTATAATGTGTATATGACACATGCACGTAGGCCCTGACGACATCATCAGCCTACCCGCCCCCGGCACACCTCCTCCTGCCCGACTTCCCATTGGATGCCCATAAAATGCTGGGCGTTCCAATGGGCAACACCCGGGCCCACCACCCCACGCCCTCCACTATGTAAGTCGCCGAGTCTGTTCGCCCAGTGACACACCTAATATATATATATATATATGAGTGATATCTAATGGAACATCCCAACAGTTAGCTTTTTAAATCTAATAAAAACTATTGTTTTTCCATAGGTGGCAGGTTCCTTTTTATGCAATATCATAACATTGGCTTTAGCCTCTACTGTTCTGGCTTATACCTCTTATGACCTTGAAAGTCTTCAGACCCTTAAATGTTATTCCATCGGCATAGGTGGCATTCTGGGGACAGAGAACATATGCAGCTCCTTTATTGTAAGTATTGTCTTTATTTCATTCTTTATATACTGTAACTCTATTGATAGCATTCTACAGATGAGTCTTCCTATCCGGAAATTACACTAACCAGCCAGCGGTGTAACTATAATTTGGGCACCCCCCGCCGATAATAAAGCACCCAACCACCAAGACCACCCTGGCCGCCCATGCCCCTACCCCCGCCCCCATCGCTGCAGTGGTCCCGGCTCCCCTCCTGGCTTCATTCTGATGTTATGAAAAACGGACCATCACAAAATGTCCGCCCCCATACAGCAGACAGTTTCAGAGAACATTGTGCTATATGGGGGTGGACATTTTATGATAGCCCGTCTCCATAACATCAAAATGAAGCCAGGAGGGGAGCCGGGACCACCGTAGCGAATACAGGTAAAGCTGCGGGGGATGGGGGGGGGCATTATTTATTTATTTATTAACAGTTTCTTATATAGCGCATACATATTCCATACCCTCCAACTGTACCGATTTAGCCGGTACAGTACCGTTTTTTAACGGTCTGTACCGGCTAAAAATGGATGTACCGATTGTACCGGTTTTCTGCCGGAGGCAATGGAGTCGCCATTTCTCCATTGTCTCCGGAGTCTGGCTCCATGTGTTTGGGGTCAAAGGAGGAGCGGAGCTTAACAGCGTGCGCTGTAACCCCGCTCCGTGGCTCTTACTGTAGGTGCCGGTGCTCTAGTTTGTGGTCGCGGGTGTGATGTGTCATACGTCCGCGACCACAGAGGGGCTGGTTGGCAGTAACGCTGCCTGTGAGGGCTCTAGTTTCTGGTCACGGACCTGACATGTCATCCGTCCGCGACCACAGAGGGGCCGGGTGGCAGGAGCCTTCTTCCAGAAGGAGTTCATATTCGGGGAAGGGGGAGCGGTCATGGGTCTGCAGTGGCGAAGCACTTTCCTCCTCCAGACATCCACCGGTAAGCAGTGGTGAATGTGGAGGGTGGGGAGTGCCAAGAGGCATCTTGCAAAAAGTACACATTTGGAAAGGGGATGTGACCACGCCCACTTCATGTGGCCACACCCACTTTACCCGTGTCCACTCCCCCTTCCCCGAATATGTACCAATTTATGCCCTACAAATGTTGGAGGGTATGATATTCCATAGCGCTTTACAAAGCATAGTTATGGGCAAAAACACATAACGAATTACAGCACAAGACAGTTTAGGACAAGTACATGGTTAATATTGATAGTTACATCAGGGGACAGGACACTGAAGCAATCATCAGGGTGGCAGAGGTTTATATAGTCTAAGAAAGGCACCTGATGAGAGAGGGCCCTGCTCGTGAGAGCTTACATTCTAAAGCATTACAATAGCCCCGCAGCCCCCGGCGCCCGCACTTACACAGCACCTCCCCGCAACTGCGGGGGCTGCGGTGCTATTGTTACGCCACTGTAACCAACCCATATGGTGGAAATGTCCTCCCTGCCCAAGTTTTGTATGATCGCTATGACATTCCACACAGGCACACTATACTCTATCTGTGCCCAGTCATCCTCCCGCTCCATCCTCTGACCCTATACACAAGTTGTTATCCTTTATTTTGATACATCCCTATAAGACAAAATGGGGGAAATTTACTAAGCCAAATAAGGCTAAAATATTCCTATTCGTATTAGTAAATACAAATATTTTGGGCATATTCGCATTTTTTGGCATTTACTATGCCAAAAATACATCAATTCGTATTCATATTCATGGCACATTCGTATTCATATTTATGAATATGAATGCATACGCCATCGACAGAATAGGAATCACCATTCAAAAAATGGTGATTCCTATTTTACTAAGCGGCTGGTAATTAGTGGGATATGGCCGCTAATTGCCGTAAAATAAAGATCAGTCAGATCCGTACAGGCTTCAGTGTAAAATAAAAAATAGAAAATTAAAGAAATAATTAACGGCCGTAACCAGCCCCTGGCTCAAAGAGCTGGTCCTGGTTTTAAAATATCAGCTTCTCTGCAGGCTACTCTTTGTTCTCGGTGTGACAGGACAGGATGCTGGCGTGTGGAGGTTGGCAGGCTGCGGCAGCGGACAATCCGAAGCCCACTGCTATCAAATCAAGGAGGCTGGTGAGCGGTGTGCGGTGGGCTGCGGCTCCAGATGACCCACGGCCCGCTGCTGTAAATGTAGGTGGCTGTCAGGAAAAGGGCACAGGCGACCATCGGCCGGAAGGGGTGCAACATAATGGCCGGGGCCCTCACCCCCTTTGCCACAGTGGCAGGGCCCGGGACAGTTGTACCCTCATCACGCCTCTGATGGGTGATGTCCAAGTAGGCATCCAGGCAAAAAAACAAACCGACACGCGACACCAATATGGACTGAGAAGTGAGCCGCAAGATGTCTTTGTTTACACCCTGTGGCTCCTCCTCCCGACTACCACTATTGGCCGACTAGTGGCATCTCAGGAGTCACTAAGCCACTAGGACAGTAACTAGCAGTATTCGGGAGGAGGAGCAGCAGGATGTCAGCAAAAACATCTTGCGGCTCACTTCTCAGTCTGTATTGGTGTCGCTTGTTGATTTGTTTATTTGCCAAGTCCCTAGATGCCTACTTGGACCGAAGAGGACACAATCTACACCGGAGGACCCCCGTATGTATGGATTGCTTCCAAAAGTACCCCATATGGACAGGGCCGAAACTAGGGTTTCGGCGCCCGGGTCAAGGCAGTCATTTGGTGCCCCCCCCTCTGACGGGACAGGCCGGGGGGGGGGACCAAATGACCGCCTTGACCCTGGCGCCGGAGACCCCACTCCCGTTCACTGCCCCGCTGACAACATAAATTACCTCCTGTGTGCAGCCAGCGGGGTCCGGTGACAGGCAGCAGGGTTCTGGGTAGCCGCTGTAGTGGCAGCTTGACTCCGTCCGTCTCTGCTACTCTCTCCTACTAGCGCAGCGGCGGGAAACGCTGGTGATGACTTTGAAAAGACTTGCGGCAAGTCTTACAGCCAATAAGCGTACGGCAAGTCTTTTCAAAGTCATCACCAGCGCTTCCCGCCGCCACGCTAGTAGGAGAGAGTAGAGACAGATGGAGTCAAGCCGCGGCGGCGGGAAGCGCTGGTGATGACTTTGAAAAGACTTGCCGGACGCTGATTGGCTGAAATCAGCCAATCAGCATCCGGCAAGTCTTTTCAAAGTCATCACCAGCGCTTCCCACCGCCGCGCTCGTAGGAGAGGCTCCCCGTCCGGCCGGTGACAGCTGCCACACAGAGACACCGCAAGGCGGGCGCAAACATGTATGTAAACTTTGGGAACCAGAGACCAGGAGATAGAGCCTCTCTCTATCTCCTGGTCTCTAGCTTTTTAAAGTTTACATACACGTTTGCGCCCACCTTGCGGTGGAAGCGGCTACTACCTAACATTGTGCGTGAACCTGACAGCACCCCCCCTCCAGCGCTCGGTGCGCGTTCCCCCCCAGCCCCCCTCTAGTTACGGCCCTGATATGGATTACTTCAGGACCAGCGGATGGACGGAGGTAGACCTCACCTGCATTTTTTGTCCAGCTGCCAATCATCTTGCGACTGGCCAGCGATGTCTAGCTATTGCTGGCTTCATTCGCAGGGGGACATTGCGCAGGCACACAGCGTAACGTGTGCATCGATAATTGGCAGCCCTGGGAAAAGGCCTGCCCATAATCCCAGTCATCCTTTCTTTCCCAAAATATAAATTCTTCTTGGCAAACTAAAGTCAACAAGTGTTTTGGATAGGTTTATAAATGGTTAATAATATAAAGTGTTTCCAGTTCCCATTACTTATCTGCAGTACATTATCATGTTGTATTCATTATATTTACATAATCCTACAACATGTTGCTGGTATCTATTCACAGACGACTGCATCTGCACTGTGTTACGCCCTTATTGGTGTCAATGTGCTGGTCTTGATTCTGTTAATTTCCCCCTCCTGCTTGGGATGTCGTAGTCTTTGGCGCGCATCAAAATCCTGAGGTAAGAACCTAATGAAAACAAAATGAAGTTTCTGAGTAAGGTCAGAGTGGTAAATCCAGCCAGCCCAGTCTTTCCCACTGGGCTGGGAATATCACCCTACCCAGTGATTGGCTGGGAAAATCACCCTACCCAGTGATTGGCTGGGAAAATCACCCTACCCAGTGATTGGCTGGGAAAATCACCCTACCCAGTGATTGGCTGGGAAAATCACCCTACCCAGTGATTGGCTGGGAAAATCACCCTACCCAGTGATTGGAGGGGAGCGGGCCTAGATGTATATGCAGCAACACAGTCACTGGACTGCAATTCCTTCCTGCCATCCCAAACAAGATGGAGATAGGCGTGGGGAAAATTCACAGGAAAGAAGCAGAGCCCTATCTAGCACTTTAGGGTTAGGTTGCAGAGTTGAATGGTTAGGGTTAGGCGTCAGGGGAGGGCTAGGATTAGGGGTTAGTGTTATTGACCACAGGAACTCTGGATCAGCTGACCACCAGACCCAGAAGACACTGCTTCCTCACTGCAGTCGCCACTAGCTAATTGATCACTGCATGGCTAGGACACACAATTTTGTTGATATTCTATTCATGTTGACATTTCATCAGTGTCAACGTGATGAATGTCAATATGGTCAATGTCAACATGCTGCATGTCTACATTATCACCATGTTGAGATTATGAATATCGGTATATGGTCATTAGATCGACATCCATCATCATGTGCCGACAGGCGGTATTTCATGCCCTACCATCCACTAGAATAGAATAGTGTGCCCGAAGCATGGCGAACACAGCAAGCCATGCGAGGGGACGTGGTACACTAATACGGTGTCCATGTTGACCATGTTTGAGACAAACATTTTTGAAAAACTTATGTTGACCTTTTGACTGTTGACCTCCCCATTGTCGACCTAATGTTTGTGTCAACCTTTTGACCTTAGCCATGTTTACCTTTTTTCATGTGCCAACTTAAGCCCTTTCAACCTTCTGTGGTCAACCCAATGCATGTCAACCTTAATTTGGTCAACCCAATGACTCAGACCCATAAATGTCGACATGACAAATTCAACCTGTTTGGCATCTCACCCCTGATGAAGTCTCCCTGTGGGATGAAACGCATAGGGTATTGGTTCCAACTTTGAAAAAGATCACAAGAAATCACTGTGAAATACGTATATATATATATATATATATATATATATATATATATATATATATATATATATATATTTTAATACATGTTTTATTACATATGAATCTATTTTTCAGGTGTATAGAAAGACATTGATGTACCAAATGGTATAAGTATTTGGGCGAAAAATAGAGAGAGAGAGAGAAACACAAAAATCTCTTTTTCCAGCTTAAGGGGGTATTTAATCTTTGATTCCGACAGTCAGAATCCTGGCATGTTTTCGGCTGGCGCGACAGTTTCCCGACAGGAGGAATTCAATGTTCCGCCTGTCGAGTGTCGAAAAAAAACATTCCAGTGAAAACAGCCATGGATTGTGGAGAAACGGCCGTGAATTCGACACTCCACATCCGATTCTGACAAAACAGATCCGACTGGTTTTAATGCTGGAATCTGTTTTGTCGAGATCCGCCTTCAATGCTGTCGGAAACGGCAGCATTGAATAGGTGGAAGGAGCTACAAATGGTAGAGAAAAGCATTATTTAGCTTACTGTACAGAGCCCTTAGTAGTATTTGATGTTTTGATTACTATAAAAATATTTTAATTGTTTCATATTTTGTTTTTGTAGGTGTTTGTGATTAAGAATAACTCTGATGCTCAAGAATGGAATGTTCCACTGCCATATTTTGCAGTTCCAGACAGATTCCAATGACTAATTTATTAACAATTATTTGTATAGAGTACATACTGTACCCGTTCCTCTTTAAGTTTCCTAACACATGGACCTGCATACTCAGGAAACCCTAACAAAAATGGGAAGAACATACAAACTCTCCACAGATAGGACACTGGTTGGAAGTAAACCCATGACCCCAATGCTGTGAGACTGCAGAGCTAACCTGTGGGCCACAATGCTGCCACTGAATGAATTATTTTATTTTATTATTATCCCAATAAATACAGTGTTTCCAAACAAAACAGACTGTATAATAATGGGGGTTATTCAGATCTGATCGCAAAACTGCTTTTTTTTTTTCAAATGGTCAAAGCCATTCTGCACTGTGGGTGGGGCAGATGTAACATGTGCAGAGAGAGTTAGATTTGGGTGAGTTATTTTGTTATAATACTGGCTGCTTTATTTTTACACTGCTATTTTGATTTCAGTTTGAACACACCTCACCAAAATCTAACTCTCTGCACCTGTTACATCTGCCCCACCTGCAGTGCACATGGTTTTGTCCATTTGAAACAAAAAGCAGCACTACGATCAGGTCTGAGTAACCCTTAATGTAAGAAATGTATTGTGTTTATCCTGTTTATATTTATTGCCATGTGTTATACTGTATACATATAAACTCCATTGGTCTGTTTGTTTGCCTGCCCAGTTATGTATTTGGATACCCGTGTACCAACTTGGATTACACCGACAGAAGATGGTCCAGTTGGATTCTGTCCAGGTTTAAAATGAGATGGGGAGGTTCGCAAATTGGTGTATGCTGACCAGAACTCTGACCATGGAAGTCGGTTCTGAGCCTTCCACTGGATGGATTTGAGTGAGAACTTTACTGAACTAACAGGAAAAGATAAAAAAAAAATATTAAAATGTAACTTTTATTACTATACAATAAAAAATAATTCAATCCGGGACAACAAGACAAACAATTATATCACATTTATGTTTATCAAATGTGATATGAGAGTACTGGTGTGTGTTTGACCATTTTCATATGTAAATGTTGTTTTACAACCTCTCAGACACTGGCCCTTATTCTGATCGGTGCGGTAATATCCACGTGCGTTCGTGCCGCCGATGTTTTGTGTCTGCGCATGTGCAGAGGCGTCTCTGCGCATGTGCGAGCGGGGCGTACGGCCAAATCCTGCATGAAATGTGAACACTCCGAACAGGGGGTGGAGAGGGGCGTGAAGGGCTATTTGGGCTCATTACCATATGCATACGCCCCGCGTTTCATGGGCGTTCCCATGCAAACGCTGGGCGTACGTATGGTAATGCGGCCGTGACGCACATGTAGGGGGCGGACATATGACATCGCCGGATGTCAGCTGCCCGCCCAGATCCCTGCTTTTGCACGGAAAAATGTCCATGTGGTCTGAGGTTGCGGGAGCTGGTGGACCACTCGGTCCTGCATTTGATGGTCTGCGACCATCGAATGATGGGGGAGGTTCCCTAAGATGGAGGAGGCGTATTCCATGAAAAATACACGTGCGGTCTGTTTGGCCAGCTTCTTACCGCGTACGGACGGAGTTGGCGATCCGTATGGAAGGCGGGGTTTAGGACGCACGGTGCTGGCCGCATATTCGGATCCGGCCGCACCGATCAGAATAAGGGCCACTGTGAAAAGAGATGTCTTTAGAAGCAGCTCCACGGCTGTACATGAAGTAATTGCAAGGTAGTCGCTAGGGGTAACGTGAAAGGGTAACTGTGAGTGAGGTTAAGGAAACAGCGTAACTATTTAATTGTCCACTGGTTTTATTAAAAATCAGGTATTCATAGAACACAGGGATTATCTGGAACAGTGTTACCAATTAGTGTATCATGCAACAATTGTAACTGTTCAATAACATGTATCACATCATGCGAACAGTAACAATTAATCAATTCAAAAATAAAAAGGTACTGTAGGTAGGCCGATAGAGCAGACAAAAGGGGCCGATTCAGACACAAATTCAGCCTCTTAGCCGATGGCGAGGGGTTTTCACTTGTGGTTGTTTGACTATGCATGCTCAAGCCGTGGGAGCGTATGACTTTGGCGAGTTTGTCTGATAATTTAAGGTTGATTTCTATTTGATACTCGTCTCTACTTAGTATAACTATCCCACCGACTTTATCGGTTCAAGGCACTCCAATTGGACATATTAATAGTGCAACATTGTCTTGAAAACAAATTCTTCAGACATAAAAGTGCCTCATACAGTAGTGGTGAAGAGAGAGATGTATATATATATATTTTTTTGGAATCAATATATTAAAACAATTGAGGTGAACTGATATCACATCTCCACATTTCCAATAATACAGTCATTGAAGTACATTAAAGACCACACACAAACAGACAGCTTTATTTTAAAATTTATTGTTACACTTTAACACACATTATTCCACTTTTTCAAGATAAATGATTATTTTAAGCAAATTTCACAGCTCTTTTAATTCGATATTCAATAAAAGTTACATTTTATTAGAATCTTTTTCTTGGGACACTCTATTGAAAGTAAACATGTCAAAAAATGCTCAATAGCAAAATAAGCCAGTTTTGAGTGCCCCTTGTAGGAATCCTTTTTTTTTTTCTTTTTTGTTATACATTCATACTGATTCCTGGGAAGCACCTCCTTGTGCAAGAAATACGGAATTTGTAGTAACCTTATATCACAGGGATTATCTGGCAGTTACATCATCAGACTGTGCGGATGAATTCTCCTGCTCCACTCCAATTGGACCTGAGGAAACATGTGACCACACCTTCCAGAGCCAAATTCTGACCTACAGTATTTGTCTCTGGAGCAGCAGGATAGCTAATTTTCCGAAACACGTTGAAGCTGCTCTGCTAAAGGCGGGACCAGGAGAGATTTTTAAACGGACAAGCTGCGCCGTATGTTTCAACAGCTCTAGGACTGCAGTGCAGAGGAGCCGCTCAGCATTCAGGACCATCTAAGAACTGTACGCACGCCTTCTGCCGCCCTTTATTGAAAGACTTTTGCATCTTTTAATTTATTGTTTTTTCACGTGAATAAATCATATACTCCTTTTTACACATCACACTCGGGTCCTACGTGTACCTAAGGGTGTTAACACTTTGCGCTAATGGTGTAATTAATGCTCTGGTAGATATTGGCGAACAATATGAAAACTGGACACACCTCTGAATTTAGCATATATTATTTATTAAATACAAAATAAAGGAAAAGGTAAAAAAAGACAATAAAATAAGCAAATAGAGCTTATAATTATAATAAAACATGCAGTAAATAGCAGAATATATTGCACAAATTTATGAAAGCTATATATAGCGATAGCAAAGCTTAATTGACTTTTCCTCACGCATGCAGATTGTTGCTCCGTATAAATGAAGTAATTAGTAGCACAAAAGCTCAGGCCAGGCCGAAAAGTTAGTAGAAAACAAGCTAAAAGTGAAGGAACCCCTTTTTTAATTGGTTAGCATGTATAATAACACGCACAAGGCAGTCCAACGGGGTATCACTGGGGCTTATAATAACTGACTTTAGAATAATTATCTCACCCTTCCGTAGTTGTAGGAAAGGAGGCGGGGAGCCTGATGTTTCTGCGGCTCAACCCGCTGGAGTGAATGAGTAGCCGGCTCACCCTTCCGTAGTTGTAGGAAAGGAGGCGGGGAGCCTGATGTTTCTGCGGCTCGACCCGCTGGAATGAATGAGTAGCCGGCTCAGATGTTAATGCCGGAGAGCGGGGAGTAAAACTCAGTCCGCCTGGTTTGAAGTCGAAGGAAGGCAGAAGTACAGCGCTGGCGTCCGTGCCTGTCAAATCAGGTGGATGAAAAAGGAGTCGGTGGTAGCGTCTCGCTGTATCAGGGACGTGTCGGTCCGGGCAAGCTAAGTTGAGCCAGGCTGGAGTAGCGGAGGGTGCTAGCGTGAGGACGTCACGTGGAAGTAGTGGGTGTCAACGCGTTTCGTCTCTATGGTAACAAGAGACTTTCTCTTCGTCTTGAGAAAGTCTCTTGTTACCATAGAGACGAAACGCGTTGACACCCACTACTTCCACGTGACGTCCTCACGCTAGCACCCTCCGCTACTCCAGCCTGGCTCAACTTAGCTTGCCCGGACCGACACGTCCCTGATACAGCGAGACGCTACCACCGACTCCTTTTTCATCCACCTGATTTGACAGGCACGGACGCCAGCGCTGTACTTCTGCCTTCCTTCGACTTCAAACCAGGCGGACTGAGTTTTACTCCCCGCTCTCCGGCATTAACATCTGAGCCGGCTACTCATTCATTCCAGCGGGTCGAGCCGCAGAAACATCAGGCTCCCCGCCTCCTTTCCTACAACTACGGAAGGGTGAGCCGGCTACTCATTCACTCCAGCGGGTTGAGCCGCAGAAACATCAGGCTCCCCGCCTCCTTTCCTACAACTACGGAAGGGTGAGATAATTATTCTAAAGTCAGTTATTATAAGCCACAGTGATACCCCGTTGGACTGCCTTGTGCGTGTTATTATACATGCTAACCAATTAAAAAAGGGGTTCCTTCACTTTTAGCTTGTTTTCTACTAACTTTTCGGCCTGGCCTGAGCTTTTGTGCTACTAATTACTTCATTTATACGGAGCAACAATCTGCATGCGTGAGGAAAAGTCAATTAAGCTTTGCTATCGCTATATATAGCTTTCATAAATTTGTGCAATATATTCTGCTATTTACTGCATGTTTTATTATAATTATAAGCTCTATTTGCCTATTTTATTGTCTTTTTTTACCTTTTCCTTTATTTTGTATTTAATAAATAATATATGCTAAATTCAGAGGTGTGTCCAGTTTTCATATTGTTCGCCAATATCTACCAGAGCATTAATTACACCATTAGCGCAAAGTGTTAACACCCTTTTCTACATTTCTACTTTTGAGTTTAGTCAAACTCATTTAACACCTGCAGCAATTGGTGTTTATATATATATTTATACTACAATTACATAAATATTATAAACGATTATTTTAGCGCCGGAAATTTGCAGGTCTGTGATTGGCAAGTAGCCACTCACCCCTGACAATACCCCCCTTTTTTCCTACGTGTACCTGTAAAGGGATTATATCAAACTCACATAGGGGGTAATTCTGGCCTGATCCCATAGATGTGAATCTACAGCGGCCAGCGATCAGTTAGATGCCAGACCGCTATAGGGAAATTCTTGGCTCACCATCAAAGGTTTTTTTTCCTCTGGTCACAAGTCATCGCAAGCTAGCAGTAGCCAGAGAATTTCCCAGCAGTGCGATGGAAATATGCATAACTGACTTGAAGCTGACATTATACACCCTCCCCTAAAACACTCAGATACACCAGGCATTTTTCCTGACATTCCCATGTTTTTTCCGAGGCACTCCTGAGTTATTCTTAGCACTCCCACTAAGCGGCCAGTTCCCATTCCCAGACGCCTACTTCCTGTCAGTCACCTTGCGGATGGCTAGTGAACAGGGCAGCCGAGAGGGGGGGGGGGGGGGGGAAGCAGGTACTAATTACCCGTTCCCAGGCTTGCTGTAGGGGCCCCGCAGGAGCCCTGGTCCGACCCCTCCCTTCCCCCTCCGTCCCTCCCGGGTAGCAACAGCAGCACACACTTCTACAGCATGAGTGTCTCACTAACAGAGTGAGAGGCCATGCTGAGCCTGCTGTCAGCACAGCACATGTAGGTGTGCGCTGCTGCTAGGATTACAGTTTTTAAAATTTTCTTTCACCATCCTCTAAACATTTTGAGGGCGTGGTCTAAGTGAGGGAGGTGCCCAAACCCCTACACTTAGGCCATGCCCCCAAAATTTTACCGGCGCCCGGCATTCCTCTCGGCTGCCCTGCTAGGGAATAGATAAAGCAGGATTTCATTACAGGGCAGCCTCGCACATGTGTACTATGGGCCGTAAGCATGCACAGTTCATTGATATGAATTCAAGATTGTGGGATCAGGTCTGAATTAGCCCATTAATATGCCCCTGGATGAGCAGCTCATGTGAGGTAAAAGCCACGTGTGATGATAACCTTTGTTTTTACCTGACAGATGACCTACACAAATGGCCAAACTATTCGAAAGCAGCCAATTCATTGACATTATAACTTTAACTTCTGTGGTCAACTGAGTCTAAAGCCGGCCATACATCAGGATGACCTGCATGTGAATTGATTGTATGCAGGTGGTGAAGCGGTCAAACAAGCGAGCGTACAGTATGAGTTATGATAATCTGGGATGAACTCAGAGTTAATCCTTAGCTCTGACTGGCAGGTACAGATGGAGCCAGCTTTAACTTTGCCGGCGCTCACCGGAGACTCCTCTCTGGCATACACCGGCGATAGGGACTGGGATGCACGTGCGTCTCATGCGCACGCGCGTCCCAGTATCACGGCGGTTGGGTAGTGTCTCCCTGCCCGTCTCCGCTTCAGGGAGACGCTGCCCAGTTTGGGGGGGGGTTGGGGCGTTGAGGGGGACCAGCGGTGACGGCGGGGGAGGTGGCAGAGACCCACGTCAGGCTCCGTTGCCATGGGGCGCCATCCCCTGCAAGGACGGCAGCAGCTACATCTGTATGCTTGGTGTTGATTACAGCCTGAATTGTGCTTCTGAGGCCGAGGTTTTGAAGCCACAGCAGCAACTGAGCCTGACCATGACTCTTACTATACCCTGAGTCGACTGGAACCTTAGTCTTAGACTTTGTCACTAAGAGCCGCCTTTCCAGGGCAGCCTAGCTCCAACCTGTACTCGGATGCCACCTGGTCTTTCAAGGTGACACAAAGTTCCAACCGAATCAGGGTACTAGTAAGAGGATACACTGACTAGACAACACAAAGATAAACTGGGCTCTGCACATGGACGTAAACATGCTCTAATGCAACCTCACAGACAAGGACTGAACACAGGATCTGCGGCCATTACCGCTATAATGCAAATCCGTCACAATAAACAAAACAAGAACTATAACCAGGTATTGCGGATAGGTGTGCAACCTAACCGCCCATGCAACACAGTCCAAGGCCAGACCAAAGCTAGACCAATGTCTCTGGCATCTGCCATGAGACAAACAAACAAGAAACACAAACAAGACAAGTGGCAGGCCTGGGCCCTAACCGCCTCCGTGACAAGAGCAATGGCTCCAGCTGACGCTGTGAGAATACCAATGGCAGAAAGTAATGAAAGGTGTGACCTCCTCCACAATGTATGCTGAAGCCTCTGGTACTCACAGAAGCTGGACACAGGCAAGATCTCACACACTGGATGTAATGGTTCTCTGACACAGGCAGGATCTCCCAGGATGCATGGCAGGTGTGCTTGCTGGAATACTCAGACACATGGCTGGAGCCATCTAGGACACAGCTGCTGCACTGAGGTCCTAGATACACAGGCTGGAGTACACTGAACTCTGGAATAATCTCAGACAGGAGTTTGCTAGGAATTCTGAGAATCTCTGGGAACATAGAAATCACCAGGAACAAGGAATATAATAGGATTATCAAAGGAATAAAACCGTCAGGGTTTAGGGCGAGCTGTATCAAATGGAAAATGCGGTAAAACCCCGGTTTTACCGCATTTTCCAATGTATCAAAAATGATACTGCAGTGTAGGGTATCGCCACCTTTGGGTGGCAATACCCTATAGAAGCCTATGGGCTTCTTTTCGCCGCCCGTCGACGCAAACCCGCCGCCTCGCTTACCTTCCTGAAGGGTCCTCCTGGACCCTGGACGGTAAACCCCCCTCCCCCTAGTGACGCAGCCGGACGTCCTTCCGGCTGCAGGGGGGAGGAGGAGGCGCGCTGTTCCCAGCGTGAGGGATGCAGGAGCCGGCTGGGAGGTGACGGAGACCCCCCCCCCACACCACATTCCAGGTATCGCGGGGGGCCTCCGTCACCGCATCGCGATGCCAGCTGCATATGTTAGTATATATGTGGCGGCATCGCGGCAGGGGGCCGCGAAGGGCGGCGATGTATTTTAATACATCTCGCCCTTAGTGCTTAGAGCATACCTACAGGATATACCAGCACATCTGATCAGAGGACCAACCACTGGAGTGCACGATGTGCACACAATCCGTCGCACGACCAGTCGAGATTGGACGGTGGGATCCAATCTTATTCTGATGTATGGGGGACTTAAGCTACGACACCAACCTATAAAATTAACAATATTTTCATTTATTTATATATTGTAGAATATCCATATATTTAATTGGCTAAGCTATTTTTTTGTGAGCGCAGCTACTTGCAATGACAACACTGATGTTTATGGTTCGGATGTCATGCGATAGGGTGTGTGACGCTGAAGTTTGAGAAGTGGTCAGGCTGTTGAGGAATAACGCATCAAAGTTAGAATTGTTTACTATAGAAAAGCATTGAGTAGGGGCCAGAGTCAGACCTCTGGGAGGCAATGGTGTCATCTGCCACCGGGCTCCTGCTCCCAAGGGGGCACCTCTCCTCCACTGCAAGTTTGAATCAGTAATCGCTTTTGTGGCTGACTCCTCCTCCTAGCAGAACCATAAACATTACACTCTTTATTTTAAACATAAAATACATACTGTAACATACATACAGTTATACACACATGCATACATACATTTATATAAGGTGGTGTGTGTGTGTGGGGGGGGGTCACCAATATTTATCTTGTCTCTGGGCAACTGGGACGCACTAACGCCACTGGTGGGGGGCACTTTTTCCCTTTGGTTTGTAAATTGTAACAAATTTTCAGCCCTAAATGCAGTTAATATAATGAATTTGGCAATTAAAAAAGAATCAAAGTGATAAAGGATTACAGTATGATATATACCCACAAAATTTACCCCACCCTGTTTGTTTTCCTCATCCAACAATTTGATTTCTTTTAACCTGGGTCACGGTAGACAATATTATAAATCAGTGGTGCCAAACCCATGGCCCCCAGCTGTTATGGAACTACATGTCCCAGCATGCCCTGCCACAGATTTTATATAATGGATGGCTAAAACTGTGGCACGGCATGCTGGGACGTGTAGTGTCACAACAGCTGGAGGGCCATGAGTTTGACACCACTGTTTTAAATGATATGCAAGATAATCGTAACAATATTTTCTTGTATATCATTCAGTGTGTATGCACTGTATTGTTAATGATGCACCCTCCCACGCCACAGCCAGTGGCGGATTCAGGGGGGGTGGCACATGAGCGCCCCCATAGTTTCTAACATTTCAGAAGGGCTCCGCAGTGACATTAGTCAGTAGTACTAACAGTAGCCTGCAGCTGGCTTTAGACTGTCACAAAGCAGGAGGTGGTACAGACCCTCCTCTCGCGCTTTCTCCTCCTCTCCGCTTTCTCCTCCTCCTCCTCTCTTGTTGCTGTTTCCAGTGCTCAATGTCATGGAGCCGATGAGGGGAACCGGCTGTTTCCGGAGCTGAAGAGGGGAACCCACTGCAAACTTCATTAATGAGGGGGACCTGCAGTTGCCTTAGGCACGCATTACCACCTGTATTGTGAAAGGGAGGGGCGAATGGAGATTTAGTGGGACACAGTGGTACCTGCCTGAGGGGATGAGGGAGTTGAGATTCAGTAAAACAGTGATTCCTGTACTAAAAGAGGGAGGTCGAGGGGGTACACAGTGGTACCTGTATTGGCACGTGGTCATCTAGGTGCCTACAGTAAATACAGCAGTACTGTAGGTGAAAAATGTAACTAAGAGTCCTGAAATGACTGCAAAGTACACTTGGAACTCCCCCGGCGGGTGCGATGATGTGAAGGGGTGGAGGCGTGTCTGCAAAATCACATCATTGTGGCCTATCCACCATTACACAATTAGATAACCTGCACTGTGGGGTGGCACCTGTTAACGCAATTCAGTGTCATTCACGTTATTGACCATTTCAGAAGGTTATGTGTGGTTGTGGTGGGCGGGAAGGAGGATTTGCCCACTTCTCCAGGGGGCTGGGAGAGCCACCTGATTTTCGGGATCCTTCCGGGACAATGAGAGTAGGCAAGTATGTTTATTGTCAGTGTCCTTAAGTTCACAGATGCTTTTACCTCCATTGCTTCCTTTTAATAGGCACCAAAGTGTAAAGATGTTTTTTATGATCCTATTCTTATTGCTATTGGCTGTTTTATTTACATACTTTTCATGCCTTTTTATGTATATACTTGTTTTATTACACATACATATGTAGTTATTTTGTGTAAAACAGACTACCGATAGCACCTTCCTTTTTGCAGTCAGAGAGAGCACTGCCCTCTGGGATATAAGACCGTAGCAATAGGCCATCTGACGGGGTAATAAAACTATACAATAGCATATAGGACAGTGCTTTATATGAGGGAAACTTCAGGCATAGATCATATTCAGAAAGAGTGTCAGAAGGTTCTCAACGTAAGTAACTACCTATATAACTTATAGGCAATTATATGTCTCTATATCGGTAGTTTATCCAGCTACATACAGTGCACTGTGTTTATAGTCATCTCTAATTTTGTGTCTGTATTTATATTAATATTAGAGAATTTGGGACTCTGCTTCTGATCCTCCACATTACTTACTTGTGGGGGAATGCTGACACTGCCACACTATCCACCTGATTACAAACAGCCATTTAGTTAAATTTATGACATTAACCTCTCTCCCTTTATTCTAAATTAAGATTTAAATTTGTTTAGAAAATGTAATTATTTTATATTGTTATTACAGAACGTGCAAGTTTATGACATTGTGTGCAGTGGCGTAACTATAGCCCCGTGGCGGGGAGGCGCTGAGAAAGTGTGGGCACCATGTGGTCTGCGGGGCTATTGTTACCCACTGCAGTCTCTGCCGGTACCTGGCCAGCCGCAGCTGTCTGCGGTCACGGTCCCATCTCTCCCAGGTCCTGCTGCAGCTATAATGAAAAGTGACCCTTAGAAAATGGCTGCCCCCAAACGGCATACAGATTTTGAGGATGCTAGAGGAGGCGGCGGTCTCCTCTAGCATCCTTAAAAATGGTCTGCTCTATGGGGGCAGAATTTTCGGTACTCTTTACTTAGCACGGCGCCAGCGATCAAAATCGTGGTCATCGCGGGTAAAAATCGCGGTGATCGCGGTAATCGCGGGCATCGCGGGTAAAATTGGATGGTCGCGATGCCCGCGATGACCGCGATCACCGCGATTTTCCCATAGGGAACAATGTTAAAAAAGGCTGATTGACCGCGATTTCACTGTTAAATGGCTCAATTGACCCGATTTGGCCATATTAACCCTGAATTAGGCCCAATTAACCCTTAAATGTCCCCAAAAAATTTTAACGCCACCCCACGATCCACGCGAACCCGAAGCGTGGCGAGCGCAGCGAGCCCGCGAGGGGCGGCGGTACGCGTCCTCCGACCTTTTCATGCCCTACTATCCACGTCGGCGTGGTGTGAGAATATAATAGTGTGGCGAGCGCAGCGAGCCACCGAGCCCGAAGCGTGGCGAGCGCAGCGAGCCCCGCGAGGGGACGCGGATACCTTCACAGGTAGACGCGTCCCCTCGCGGGCTTCACAGGTGTCCGGGTCGCCACGGACACCTGTGAAGCCCGCGAGGGGACGCGTCTACCTGTGAAGGTATCCGCGTCCCCTCGCGGGGCTCGCTGCGCTCGCCACGCTTCGGGCTCGGTGGCTCGCTGCGCTCGCCACACTATTATATTCTCACACCACGCCGACGTGGATAGTAGGGCATGAAAAGGTCGGAGGACGCGTACCGCCGCCCCTCGCGGGCTCGCTGCGCTCGCCACGCTTCGGGTTCGCGTGGATCGTGGGGTGGCGTTAAAATTTTTTGGGGACATTTAAGGGTTAATGGGCTCTGTGGCCCATTTAACATTGATTCCTATGGCCAAATCGGGTTGATTGAGCCATTTAACACTAAAATCGGGTCCATCGCGACTTTTAACATTGTTCCCTATGGGAAATCGTGAGCATCGCGTCGCGGGCATCGCGGGTACGTTTATGGCCGGCCGCGACGCGACCGACACGATTTTTATGTTTTACATTGATTTCAATGGCAAATCGCGGGCATCGCGTCGGTCGCGTCGCGGCCATACATTAATGTACCCGCGATGCCCGCGACGGGCGCCGCACTAAGTAAAGAGTACCGAATTTTCAATACTTAAGCCACTGATTGTGTGTTTTTTTTTTTTTTTACCAAATATGTTTTTGATTTCTAGAGGGAAGATTTAAAAACGAATGACGTTCTTATTTCTCATTCCGGATAATAAACATGCTTCAGCCAATCTGTTCCTAACAGTCATTTTTTAATTCATGACTTTTAAGAGCTGATTGGCTGAAGCACCATTTATCGGGAGTTATTAAGTAAGGTTCTCAAAAGCAGAATGTTTCCCTAATGGACAAAACCATGTGCACTGCAGGTGCGGCAGATGTAACGTGTAAAATCTACCCACAGATCCTCGCTTTGACCTTTTATTATCTACTAGGTGATTCATCGCGCCCTATGGGCGCTCTTCACACCGTCGTAAGGGGCTGCGCCCCCTTAATTTGTGAACGTTTGTATATGAGAAATATGGTTAGAATTGTATGAAAGATGCCCTGTATTGCAACTTAGGTGTCCGCGAATCGCGGGAGGGGGGGTCGCGGAGGGTGCCGCGAATTGCAGGAGGGGGGGTCGTGGGGGGTGCCGCGAATTGCAGGAGGGGGGGTTGTGGGGGGGTGGATGCTGCGAATCGCGGGAGGGGAGGGATTGCAGAGAATCGCGGGAGGGGGGTCGCGGGGTGGGTTGCCGCAAATCGCGGGAGGGGGGTTACGGGGGCGGGGGTTGCGGCGAATCATGGTAGGGGGGGTCGCTGGGGGTGTGCCGTGAATCACGGGAGGGGGGTCACGGGGTGGGGTGCCGAGAATCGCGGGGGGGTGTGTGTGTGCCGTGAATCGCGGGAGTGGGGGTTGCGGGGGGGGGTGTGACGCGAATCGCCACAAGAAAATAAACACAGAAAGGTCAACACATGTAAATGTTGACATAAGTGTGGCACTTCATTGGTGTCCATGTCGACACATGAGAATGAATATGAAAACATTCAAAAAATGAAAAAAAAAACCTTCAAAAACTCATGTCAACCTTTTTCATTGTCGACCATAGCCATGTCAGTATTTTCCATGTGCAATTTAATTCTGGAGCTGCCGCGAATCGCGGGGGGGTGCCGTGAATTGCGGGAGGGGGGGTCGCGGGGGTGGGTGCCGCGAATCGCGGGAGGGGGGGTTACGGGGCGGGGGTTGCGGCGAATCATGGGAGGGGGGGTCGTGGGGGTGTGCCGTGAATCACGGGAGGGGGGGTCACGGGGTGGGGTGCCGAGAATCGCGGGGGAGGTGTGTGTGTGTGTGCCGTGAATCGCGGGAGTGGGGGTTGTGGGGGGGGGGGGTGGGGGGGGTGTGACGCGAATCGCCACAAGAAAAAATCAACACAGAAAGGTCAACACATGTAAATGTTGACATAAGTGTGCCACTTTATTGGTGTCCATGTTGACACATGACAATGAATATGAAAACATTCAAAAAATGAAATAAATCTTCAAAAACTCATGTCAACCTTTTTCTTTGTCGACCATAGCCGTGCCAGTGTTTTGCATGTGCCATTTAATCCTGGGGCTGCCGCGAATCGCGGGGGGTGCCGCGATTTGCGGGAGGGGGGGGTTGCGGGGGGTGGGTGCCGCGAATCGCGGGAGAGCGGGGTTCATGGGGGTTCCGGTGGGGGGTTGCCGCGAATTGCGGGAAGGGGGGGGTCGCGGGGGGGGGGGTGCCGGGGTGCCGCGAATCGCCGGAGGGGGGGTTGCGGGGGGTGTGACGCAAATCGCCACAAGAAAAAAATCAACACAGAAAGGTCAACACATGTAAATGTTGACATAAGTGTGGCACTTCATTGGTGTCCATGTCGACACATGAGAATGAATATGAAAATATTCAAAAAATGACAAAAAAACTTAAAAAACTCATGTGAACCTTTTTCATTGTCGACCATAGCCATGTCAGTGTTTTCCATGTGCAATTTAATTCTGGAGCTGCCGCGAATCACGGGGGGGGGGTGCCGCGAATTGCGGGAGGGGGGGTCGCGGGGGTGGGTGCCGCGAATCGCGGGAGGGCGGGGTTCACAGGGGTTCCGGTGGGGGGTTGCCGTGAATTGCGGGAGGTGGGGGGTCACGGGGGGTGCCGCGAATCGCGGGAGGGGGGGTTGCGGGGGGGTATGACGCGAATCGCCACAAGAAAAAATCAACACAGAAAGGTCAACACATGTAAATGTTGACATAAGTGTGCCACTTCATTGGTGTCCATGTCGACACATGACAATGAATATGAAAAAATTTAAAAAATTTAAAATAAATCTTCAAAAACTCATGTCAACCTTTTTCATTGTCGACCATAGCCATGTCAGTGTTTTGCATGTGCCATTTAATCCTGGGGCTGCTGCGAATTGCGGGGGGGGGGGGGTGCCGCGAATCGCGGGAGGGGGGTCGCAGGGGGAGTGCCGCCAATCGTGCAAGGGGGGGTCGCGGGGGGGTTCTTTTTGCCGCGAATCGTGGGAGGGAGGTCGCGTGGGGTGTTTTTTTCCGCGAATCGGGGGGGGGGGGGGGGTCACGGGGGAGGGTTTGCCGCGATTCGCGGGAGGGGGGGGTCGCGGGGTGGTGGTTATGCCGCGAATTGCGGGAGGGGTCGTGGGGGGGGTTCTTTTTGCAGCGAATCGCGGGAGGGGGGGTCGCGGGGGTGTTTTTGCTGCGAATCGCGGTGGAGGGGTCGCGGGGGAGCTGGTGTTTTTGCCGCGAATCGCGGGAGGGGGGGGGGGGGCGCGCGGGGGGGAGGTTTTGCCGCAAATCGCGGGGGGGGGGGGGCGCTCACCTGGTGGCTGTGGAGTAGCAGTGCTGGGCAACATGGGAAGTCAGTGGGTGTCTGGCACTGTCTGTGGGCTCACTGGGCTGGTTCTCTGTCACATACCTCCCAACATGACCCTCTCCAGGAGGGACACAATGCTCTGTTTCTAGACTTCCCCTTAATGTATGATTGCCATCACCTGTTTTAAACAGGTTAATTTCTCAGAAAGGTGTTCAGCACAGATGAAGGCAATCACACATTAAGAGGAAAGTCCAGGAACAGAGTGTTATAGACACAGACACCCACTTTGAGTGACAGATGTAGCCAAATATATAGGAGACTAGGTGATTCATCGCGCCCTACGGGCGCTCTTCACACCGTCGTAAGGGGCTGCGCCCCCTTAATTTGTGAACGTTTGTATATGAGAAATATGGTTAGAATTGTATGAAAGATGCCCTGTATTGCAACTTAGGTGTCCGCGAATCGCGGGAGGGGGGGTCGCGGAGGGTGCCGCGAATTGCAGGAGGGGGGGTCGCGGGGGGTGCCGCGAATTGCAGGAGGGGGGGTTGTGGGGGGTGGATGCTGCGAATCGCGGGAGGGGAGGGATTGCAGAGAATCGCGGGAGGGGGGTCGCGAATTGCGGGAGGGGGGGTCGCGGGGGTGGGTGCCGCGAATCGCGGGAGGTGGGGTTACGGGGCGGGGGTTGCGGCGAATCATGGGAAGGGGGGTCGAGGGGGTGTGCCGTGAATCACGGGAGGGGGGGTCATGGGGTGGGGTGCCGAGAATCGCGGGGGAGGTGTGTGTGTGTGTGCCGTGAATCGCGGGAGTGGGGGTTGTGGGGGGGGGTGGGGGGGGTGTGACGCAAATCGCCACAAGAAAAAATCAACACAGAAAGGTCAACACATGTAAATGTTGACATAAGTGTGCCACTTCATTGGTGTCCATGTTGACACATGACAATGAATATGAAAACATTCAAAAAATGAAATAAATCTTCAAAAACTCATGTCAACCTTTTTCATTGTCGACCATAGCCGTGCCAGTATTTTGCATGTGCCATTTAATCCTGGGGCTGCCGCGAATCGCGGGGGGTGCCGCGATTTGCGGGAGGGGGGGGTTGCGGGGGGTGGGTGCCGCGAATCGCGGGAGAGCGGGGTTCATGGGGGTTCCGGTGGGGGGTTGCCGCGAATTGCGGGAGGGGGGGGGTCGCAGGGGGGTGCCGGGGTGCCGCGAATCGCCGGAGGGGGGGTTGCGGGGGGTGTGACGCGAATCGCCACAAGAAAAAAATCAACACAGAAAGGTCAACACATGTAAATGTTGACATAAGTGTGGCACTTCATTGGTGTCCATGTCGACACATGAGAATGAATATGAAAATATTCAAAAAATGACAAAAAAACTTCAAAAACTCATGTCAACCTTTTTCATTGTCGACCATAGCCATGTCAGTGTTTTCCATGTGCAATTTAATTCTGGAGCTGCCGCGAATCACGGGGGGGTGCCGCGAATTGCGGGAGGGGGTGTCGCGGGGGTGGGTGCCGCGAATCGCGGGAGGGCGGGGTTCACAGGGGTTCCGGTGGGGGGTTGCCGCGAATTGCGGGAGGTGGGGGGTCACGGGGGGTGCCGCGAATCGCGGGAGGGGGGGTTGCGGGGGGTGTGACGCGAATCGCCACAATAAAAAATCAACACAGAAAGGTCAACACATGTAAATGTTGACATAAGTGTGCCACTTCATTGGTGTCCATGTCGACACATGACAATGAATATGAAAAAATTAAAAAAATTAAAAATAAATCTTCAAAAACTCATGTCAACCTTTTTCATTGTCGACCATAGCCATGTCAGTGTTTTGCATGTGCCATTTAATCCTGGGGCTGCTGCGAATTGGGGGGGGGGGGTGCCGCGAATCGCGGGAGGGGGGTCGCAGGGGGGGTGCCGCCAATCGTGCAAGGGGGGGTCGCGGGGGGGTTCTTTTTGCCGCGAATCGCGGGAGGGAGGTCGCGGGGGGGTGTTTTTTCCGCAAATCGGGGGGGGGGGGTCACGGGGGAGGGTTTGCCGCGATTCGCGGGAGGGGGGGTCGCGGGGTGGTGGTTATGCCGCGAATTGCGGGAGGGGTCGTGGGGGGGGTCTTTTTGCAGCGAATCGCGGGAGGGGGGGTCACGGGGGTGTTTTTGTTGCGAATCGCGGTAGGGGGGGTCGCGGGGGAGCGGGTGTTTTTGCCGCGAATCGCGGGGGGGGGAGGTTTTGCCGCAAATCGCGGGAGGGGGGCGCTCACCTGGTGGCTGTGGAGTAGCAGTGCTGGGCAACATGGGAAGGCAGTGGATGTCTGGCACTGTCTGTGGGCTCACTGGGCTGGTTCTCTGTCACATACCTCCCAACATGACCCTCTCCAGGAGGGACACAATGCTCTGTTTCTAGACTTCCCCTTAATGTATGATTGCCATCACCTGTTTTAAACAGGTTAATTTCTCAGAAAGGTGTTCAGCACAGATGAAGGCAATCACACATTAAGAGGAAAGTCCAGGAACAGAGCGTTATAGACACAGACACCCACTTTGAGTGACAGATGTAGCCAAATATATAGGAGATACTGTAGTTAGGATGTTGTTAAACCTTTTCTGTGATCCTTGAAGAATCATCTAATAGAATAAAAGAGTACCATGGCAGGGACCGCATCTGTACACATGAAAGTAATGTGGAAGATCCAGTACAGGTTTTAGATCAGCAGCAGCTAGAAAACGGGTGTAATCAAAGTTGGGATGATTAGTAGCTTGTGGCTGCCTAATAAAAGTGTTTCCAGGGCAGAGGGTCATTGTTCCTGATGGTGAGATAGCTGCCCAAGTGTTAGGCCTGGATGTGGACTATGAAACTGGAACTTTCTGAAGAGTTTGTACTATGCTGTGACACCTGTATGCTGCAAGGCTGTAACCATCCTTGCTTATGCTGTTTACCTTGTAAGCTGTTTACCTGCTACAAAATAAACACAGAACAGTGGCGGACATTGATGTGCTTTCTCTATAATAAAGATGCATCTCAATCTTCTTTGTAGTGATGTTTCTCCACTGGTGATTTTGCTTATACAAGCAATAG
Organism: Crinia signifera; assembly: GCF_055691185.1. Classification (NCBI taxonomy): domain Eukaryota; kingdom Metazoa; phylum Chordata; class Amphibia; order Anura; family Myobatrachidae; genus Crinia; species Crinia signifera. The sequence continues at coordinate 37,441,270 of NC_139222.1, forward strand.
AGAGATAAATACACTGATGAGTGGATGATTCATAAACAGGCACAATGTAGAAACACTGGTTCACCGTGTTACTGACCTGTATAACAGGCCCTATATGCCTGTAAAAGTATCTTTATGGATCACCAATCTCATCATGCTGTATATGGGTATATGCCACCAAAGGCTCCCCGTCCCCTTAGATGTATGCTCACCTTTTGGCAATGCCCTATGTGCATCAAAAGGTATCTTTTACTTCCACACGTCCTGATTGGTAGATGAATAGTAAGGATCAATGGGTTTTTATTCCCAAAAAAACAGTCCATTCAGCATACAAAAAAAAATTAAAAAGAATTTAAAAAAAGCTCAAAAAAGAGGCAAACCAAGCACTATGTCACCTCTACGCCACCTCCACTTCTCCCGGGTCTGGAGTAAAGGTGGGTGTCCCTGGGTGTAGAAAAAGGACAGAGAGGGTCTGCCATGCTGGTTTACCTGCCTCCACAGTCACCGACGTGTTTCGGACCTATCAAGGTCCTTTTTCAAGGTGTGGAGATTTGGATCCCTTTGGGGGTATTTATACCTCCTCCGGAAATCCAATTCAAACAATTACATATAAAATCCGACATGGAGTGCTACAAATTCCTATAATCATTTACTCATTTCTGCACATTTATAAACAGCAGGGCTAATCCTAAACAGAAGAAATACATACGGCATGCATAAATGTACGTATCATAAATCACATTAAGTTTAAAAGCCACATAGATAAGGGGAAACATATATAGTCACATACGCCACTTTCCACAGGTCCCCGCCAGGATGTGGCTGCCATGTATTTAGTTAATTGATTAATGAGAGAAACTTGTATGCTGCATGGGTGTGTGTGCGTGTTGCGTGCAGGTGAAAGTGCTTTAGATATTGTGCGTGTTGATGGCCCGTTGCGAATGCGGGGCCGAGAAGCGGCTGGCCTGTGAGGCATGAGACTTACTTTTACTGAGCGAATGATTTTCAGTCCCAGCTCTCACACAATGGAGCAAAGCCACCGCCCAGCACATGTAGCCACCACCCCAGTGTACGCCCTGGTTACCGCCCAGTTTTGCACCCACCCATACACCCACATTACGCCTACTCTGCACGAGTTCGTGCTCTAGGGTATTTCTACTTGTAAGGTTGCGAGCGTGCACGGTTGCCCAAACCTGCACATGTGCCTTGCAAATGGTTCGCATGCGCAGTGAGCTGAGAAACGTGTCCGAGCGAGGCAATCAGAATAAGGGCCCTTATGCCTTGTCACAGTACTTTAGCTAATTAATAATAAGGATCATTGCAATATAGGGGATATTTTCAAATCAGTGAGAGTGATAACATTGTGAGAGCTAAAATACCAGCCAATCAGCATTGACCTTACAATTTACAGGCTGGTAGACACATGAAAAATGGTAGACACATGAAAAGGTTGACCTTTTGACCCTGCTGGTTGACTTTGCATGTCGACCTTTGGGGTAGACCTATTGACTGTCTATCTAGACACTGTAGATCCATCAACTGGAACCAGTTATCACATATGGCAGACATGTGAAGATATGGTAATGAGGATACCATGGGGATCGGTACAGAGATGCTCGCTGACTCCGCTCATAAAAATACCAACCATTAGTCAAACATCTGTTGCACCATTGGACCAAAGAGCAACCCTATGGTTCCTCAAAATGTCCATGGGACTCCAAACTACCCACTTGGACTTTTGCCGCATCTCTTGTGTGTATGAATCCACATATATTACTTCTCACAAGTGGTCACTACCTGTCACTCATCGCTGCGATTGCCACAGGTGCCCTGGAAAATATTAACTGTCGGGGGTACTTGAAGACCTGCTTTAGGAACCCCTGTTCTAAAAGATAATAGATAGAATCTGATTGATTGGTTGCTATGGGCAAAGATCCCATTTTCAATAGTAATTTACCCCAAGGTCTTTTGGAAGTAGGCTTAATACCTGCGTCACATGTAATGCAAACTGACTGCCCACTTTGCAACATGTTTTATCCTGTCAAAGAACATCAAAGGGACTTTGTAAGTGTGGGCGGGTCCTTGTGACATGACATCACAATGTAGTTGTGCAATGCTCCTCTGGGGATGTCCTGGGGATGGCCAAGATATCTTTTGGGGCCCCTTAGAACCTTCTGGGCTCTAGGCAGGAACTATGGTTGTGGAAAATTTGCCTCTGCCTGCCTGCCTGCAGGGATGCATACAGTATTATACAGTACAGTATCAGTTCCATTGTGTTCATTCATCTTCTACAGTACCTTTGCACCAGATATTTCATGTTAGTGCCTTGTAATACATCATATCCCATGAGAAATGAGAGTTGCATAATTTTTTGTCTTTCTTCCGCAGTAATTTGCACTCATGTCCTCACCAGGGAATGGCATCACCTTCCACAGCAATGATTGCGATGGGAACCCACCTCCTGAGTATTCTATCTCTACTGTTTCACAGATGTGTCATTATCTTTATAAATCGGGTGATTACCCTCCGCCCCCTGCTTATGATTCCCTTACTGATTTACCACCATGGGTTGTTACCCCATCTGCTCCCCAGATCAATACAACCCCGACTGTCCCACCCACCCCCCGGAGACTGAATGCTCCTCCTACTGCCCCACAACACATTGTTACCCCATCCGCTCCCCAGATCAATACAACCCCCACTAGTCAGCAAATGTATAGGCAAACACGCACACCTGCTCGTACTGTAGGACCCACCCCCCGGAGACTGAATGCCCCTCCTACTGCCCCACAACACATTGTTACCCCATCCGCTCCCCAGATCAATACAACCCCTACTAGTCAGCAAGTGTATAGACAAACACGCACGCCTGCCCGTACTGTACAACCCACCCCCCGGAGACTGAATGCCCCTCCTACTGCCCCACAACACACTTCGTTTATTGTGGCACCTCAAGAAACAAGTTCTTCTGTCATTGAACAACAATTTAAAAAGGGAAAATCAAAGGCTATAGGGGTAAGTAAACCATTGAAGCATTGGGATACGGTCATTGGTGACCTAATGATCCACACCCGAAGCATTATAGGATTCTTTATGGGATTTTGAAAATTATAATGAAGTTTATATTACTAACTGGGGGCTGCCAAAATAATGGGGAATATATATCAAAGCTTAGTTAGATAAAGTGGAGAGAGATAAACCAGTAATACTATTTATTGGTGATTGGTGATTGGTGATCTATAAAGATACCTTTACAGTTTATACTGTAACTCATTTACAGGCTGCTTTTGAAAAATGACTGCAGTTGGTTTTTTATCTCTTTCTACAGTAAGTTTTGATACATATTCCCCAAATTCTCACATTATGGGTACTGAATATGGGCGACATGTACTAAGCCTTAAAAAGTGATCAAATAAAAATTGATTAACCCCTAACCAATGAGCTCCTACAGATGGAGTGAGTCTTATCATTGCCGCGGCTGTCGATTCTATTACCAGCTGTCGGAAGGGGGCGTGCGCGCATGAGACACTTGCGCGCACCGTTCCGACGGAGATCCCCCTGGGTCCCCGCCGCCGGCTGCCGACGCCTGCTCCTACCTTTCCCGCACCCCCCCCCTAACCCTGCCAGTCTCCCTGAAGTGGAAACGGGCAGCGCCGCCGAGACACTGGGATGGGCATGTGTGTGAGGTGTACACGCACCCCAGTCTGATGGAATCCCTCTCTGCCAGCGCTCACCAGCGGGGACGTTCTGACGAGTGCCGGCCAAGGAGGGGAGGGGCTCAATCTGTACCTGTCATTTTTTAAACAGTCTGTGACATGACAAGTAGGAGCTGATTGGCTGGTGGTTTATCACTCTCCACTTATCACTTTTCAAGCTTAGTACTGTACATCTGGCCCCCTGTGAGAACAAAGAATAACACTGTTTAATCTTTGTACATATAATTGATTGGTGTTACTTTAAATTTTGCACCCCCTCTTGCCCAAAAAAAATTCTGATGCCCCCCTACCCAAACATTAATTATAATTTTTTTTACCTGGGATTTCTTGCTCATTGCCAGGGATTTAATGCTTATTGCCAGGGGTTTCATGCTTGTTGCCAGGGGTACAGTACATGCTCATTATGAGGAGTTACTTGCTTGTTGCCAAGTGTTTTATGCTTATTGCCAGGGGTTTCTTGCTTGTTGCCAAGGGTAACATGCTTTTTGCAAAGGGTTACATGCTCTTTGCAAGGGGTTTCCATGCTTGTTTCCAGGGGTTTCAGTGCTTGTTGCTAGGGGCTTTCATGCTCGTGGCCAGGGGGTTACTTGGTCATTGCCATGGGGTTATATGCTCTTTGCATGGAGTTGCATGCTCACAGCGCTAAAGGCGGATTTAGACCTCATGGGGCCCTAGGCAAGATACCGGTTTGGTGCTTTCTTGCTTCCCTCAAAAAACTCATAGCACTATATTTATGCTGCTAAATGTCTACCAATAAATTCTCAGCCGCGTAATCATTGGCATTGCATCCAAATCTGAATCAGGCTCAAGGTCTTTTGAAAGAAGGCTGATTACCTGTGCCACATTTAAAGAAATCTGACTGCCCACATACAGTCGATGAAGCCATTTTGTGTGTCCGAACATATTTTTATTCTATCAAAGTTACTTTGGGAGTGTGGTCCTCCTATGCACAGCACGCCTGGAATCTGCACTTCTGGGTATGCGTTGCGCTTCCCAGACAAGGACTAGAGGTCCAGTAGGACCTCTACCATCTTTCTCTTCAAAGGGGGCAAGCATTTTTGTTGTGCTATTTCTAAAAAGATTCCATGCTGTCTACATGAAATCAAAAAGTTTTTTAGTCCTGAGGAAGTAGATACGGTCCGCGAAACGTTGGCTGAATAAAAGGAGTGGTTTTTTCACATTTTTCTACCTACTTGCAAAGTCTCCTGAGTGCGTTCAATTTGTTATGCGTTGGATATGAGTGGTGCATAGCCTCTAAGAAGGGCACCTGGAGCAAGGCGTCCCCTCCAGTGAGAGCAGAGTGTCGGGGATCTTGGATGGATATATATATATATATATATATATATATATATATAATTCAATGCTGTCCCTACTGTATTGGCTTGTGAACCGAACATTGTTGTCATTATTGTTGATGTATGTGATGAATTTGATGAGTGATGCTTCAGTTCTTCTCCAAATGAAGATCACGTCATCTATGTACTTTTTCCAGAGCACAAGATTCAACCCCAGCATGCTGCTCCCCCAAATCTGTCAGTCCTCCCACCAGCTCATGAAGAGATTTGCATAGCTGGGGGCGAATCTCATGCCCATTGCTGTACCTGTGGTGTGTAGATAGAACTGGTCCTGGAACCAGACATAATTATGTTGAAGCATGAACTGAATGCTGTCTGTAATGAATTTGCGTTGTTCATCTGTGATGTCTTTGTCTTGGGATAAATGATAATCTATACTATTGATGCCTTGATCATGATCTATGATGGTATACAGAGATGAAACATCGCATGTGACCAACCATAAGTCCTTCTCCTAGGTAATTCCAGACAGATAGTTGAGTATGTGGGTGGTATCTTTCAAATATGATGGTTGTTTGTGTACATTAGGCTGAAGCATGATGTCTATGTATTTTGAAAGCTTGGATGTTAATGAGTTAATTCCGGATATAATGGATCTGCTGGGTGGGTTTATGGAATCTTTATGAATTTTAGGTAGGGAATAAAATACCAGAATCACTGGGTGTTGTTTGTATTTGTATTCGTGTTCATTGATAATGCCTGTGTAATAATGAATGGAATTATTTTTGAAACTGAGTAATGGGATCATGTTGAAGTCTCTTGTAAGTGGAGTGGTCATTCATTATCCTACAGTATGTGCCTCTGTGAGATGGTCACTTTTGTTCAGTATGACCAACCCTCCGCCTTTGTCAGCAGATTTTATGATTATGGAATTGTTATCCTGTAATTCCTGCAATGCAGTTTGGTCTTTCTTTGTGAGCTTGTGTTTGGTTTTATATAGTGGTCCTTCACCATTTTTACAAATGTGTCTACTTGGACACCTCTCATATGTTCCGGATAGAAGGTGGAAGGCAGTTTCAGAGTAGTGTGTTTGTACATATCTGTGGATGTCCACGTCGGCCTTCAGGATCTTTTTCAGCATCTTCAGCAGTCCCAGGAGTGCATTGCGTGAGTTTGTGGGCGTGCCCACGAACTCACGCAATGCACTCCTGGGACCACTAAAGAGGTTTCTGAAAGCCTCTGTGGACACCGGGGGACACTGTGGACATCATGGGACCATCAGGGCACCACCAGGAGACCAGGTAAGTATAAAAAAACTATACGCCAAAAAGAAAAAGAAGAAAAACCAGCGCTGTGTTCTTAATATTTTAGCCGTGCAATACCAGAAGTTCTGAAGAGCTTTTGATGTCTTTTGGCACCTCACTTACTTCTTCATTCAGACCCACGTTCACATAGAAATTTCTTTAGGGAAATACGTCAAAACTTCATCGACACTTAATTAAAAGTTCAGTCTCGCGTAGTGGCGTAGCTACGTTTTGGGCGCCCCCCGCCGTTAGGGGGGGCGCCCCCCCGTCGCCGCTCCGCCAAGCACCCCTACCCCGCCGCCCCGCCGCCCATGCAAACCCCCCCTCAATCCCCCACAGTGACAGCCTTACCTATCGCGCTGGTCCCGGCGGCTCCGTTCTTCTGCTGAGGACCACCAGAAAATGGCCACCCCATACAGCAGATAGTTTCAGAGAACTGTGCGCTATATGGGGGCGGCCATTTTGTGGTGGTCCTCAGCAGAAGAACGGAGCCGCCGGGACCAGCGCGATAGGTAAGTCTGTGGGGGATTGAGCGGGGTTTAACTATAGCACCACAGCCCCCGGCGCCCCCACATGCACAGCGCCCCCCCGCGGTGGCGGGGGCTGCGGTTCTATAGTTATGCTGCTGGTCTCGCGTGCCCATAAAGGTATCTTTCAACTGGTGATATTTTCAATCAAGACAGGACAAGTGCAATATGCAGTATATGACACTACTTAGTAATTCAATCCCGCGTTCCCGTAGCAGGTTCTTTATTAATGAGATCTGCGGTTGAATTTGTAGGAAAGCTGTGTACATTGTTTTTCAACAGATGCTTGATATACAGTACAGCCAGTAGAGGGTGCTATGGGTTGTAACAGGCATAGAAAGAAAGGCTCGGCTCTCCCTTTCTTCCTATGCGTGTCACAGCACATAGCGCCCTCTACTGGCTGTACTGTATATCAAGCATCTGCTGAAACACACAGCTTTCCTACAAATTCAACTGCAGATCTCATTTATAAAGAACCTGCTACAGGAACACGGGATTGAATTACTAATTAATGTCATATATATTGCACCTGTCTTGATTGAAAATATCACTGGTTAAAAGATACCTTTATGGGCACGCGAGACAGAACTTTTAAGTAAGTGTCGATGTACAGTAGTTTTGACTTGTTATATTTCCCTAAAGAAATTTCTATGTGAACGTGGGTCTGAATGAAGAAGTAAGTGAGGTGCCAAAAGACATCCAAAGCTCTTCAGAACTTCTGGGATTGCACGGCTGAAATATATTAAGAACACAGCGCTGGTTTTTCTTCTTTTTCCTTTTGGCTTATTGTTTGTAGTAGGAGATTGATGGTCTCTTAAGGAAAGACCCAGCTGCTTTTATTTATTTAAATAAATCACAGCACCAGGTTACAAGTACTGTTTTTCTAAGTATAAAAAACTAAATTATTCCAAAAACCTCAAATATCCCTTATCCAAAATTCTCATGGTCCCGAGCATTTCAGATTAGGGATACTCAACCTATTTGCAAAGTAGTCACGCCGTCATGTTTATAAAGCTGGCTGCGGCCGGCGGGGTCCCTGTAGTGAATAGCAAATAACTAGCGCTAGCGCGGCGTCACGGGAAGCGCTAGTTATTTGCTATTCACTACAGGGACCCCGCCGGCCGCAGCCAGCTTTATACACATGACGGCGCCGCAGGTACCCCTACGGCACAGACACCCCTGACCGCCCCAGCACTGCAGGGACGCCGGGGCAGCAATTTTTTTACACAGGTACCACCCCCCCTCCCCCCGACACCGGGGCGCCCCCACCCCGACTCGCCTGGGGCGCTCCGGTGCCTTGCACCGGCCCTGATTATTATTATTATTTATATACATTTGGTCTATCTATAATACTTTAACTGACCTGGCATATACTGGGTCACCTACAGATGGGTCAGGTCCCATCTTGGCAGGGGATGGCGCTGGCGTCGCCAGCCGCCATCCCCCGCCAGCGCCATGGCGATGGTGAGAAGGGGACGCGCGCGCACGAGAGGCGCGCGCGTCCCCTTCCGACGGCGCTTCCATCCGTTCCCCCGGGTCCCCGCCGGCTTGCCGGTGGTAACCCGTGGTCCCCGCCGCCTGCCCGCATCCCCCCCTAACCCCCCCTAACCCTGTCCGTCTCCCTGAGGCGGAGACGGACAGGGTTTCCGTCACGCTGGCGACGGAGACTGAGACGCGCGTGCGCGTGAGACGCACGCGCGTCTCAGTGTATTCGCTGGCGCGGCTGCTGGCGGGTCGCCAGCGCGGACGTTCTGGCGACCCGCCAGCCAGGATGGGACCTGACCCATCTGTAAGTGTCCATCTCCTTTGCTCCGCCCCTCTGGAAACCCCCTTCTGAAAATCCTGCGTTTGCCCCTGATGGCTGGCACATGATAGTCCAAATATAAAACAATGGATCAATTGGTAAATAACACAACAAAACACGAAATATACATGTATAGTAAACATAAACACACGAGTAAGTTTCATCCGATATGGAATAAATAGATGGAGTCTAAGCAATATGAGTGTGAGAATGCACAGGACACAGAACTAAAAACATAACTAGGATAATAGGGTGCAATAAACACAAAAGTAAATAGGGAAAGAATAAGTAAAAAGGGCAATAAATAATAACACAGTAAAATATATAGATAGTGACACGCAAATGAACGCACAATGTAGAAATTTAAATATAGAATAAGAAAAATAAACACAATATATTGTATACATGAAATAGGGGCAAAAACACAAATTGGGTGAAGTAGTGTAAGAATAAAAACTTAAGAGTTGATAGTACACATGGAAAGAAAACCCAAAACTAAAATTAAAAACAGAATCGCCGGGTTCCGGAGGGCTGGTGCATTCGCTGCCAGCCTCCCTCCCTCACCCCCTATTCCACACCGCAGGGGCTTGCTGCACCTGGCAGCGAATTTTAACCCCCACCGGCGAATGCCGCAGGGAGCCAGGGGACGGTGGCAGGCAGGGAGATGGAAGCCTCCCTGCCTGCGTCAGACACTGTGGGGGTGAAGGAGGGCTGGCACGGACACCAGGAGAGCCCCGGGAGAGCTGGCAGGGGACTGGGATAGGGAGCCCTCAGCCGCTGCACTCACTGGTCTCGCTCCTGCATATTTAATGATCGGGACCAGTGTGCAGTGAATATATGAATATTAATGAGCAGCTAACGGCCCCCTGCTGGCGAATGTGTAAAAAAAAAAATTGTAAAAAAATATATATATTCCTGTGCTGCAAGGAAATGAATACAAATAGCATGCCCCTTCACAGAAAAAAAAATCTGATTTTTTTACTAAAAAAAAATAATAAAAACCCCTTTATTTTAAAAGATCACATTCCAGTTCACCTTAAAAATATGAGGAATGCAAAACGGTGAATCATGGCGAAAATCACTGGAGAAAGCAGTTCTCCATTTGAGCAATGAATATACTCTCAGCGAATTTGATTAAAAACCCCATTGAAAACCACCGGTGAATCGCACACGGTGAATCGGCAGACATTTGCTGCGAATTGTCTCCATTGAATAGGGAGAATCGTTTTTTCAGAGGAAAAATTCGCCATTAGCCCAGATAAATGCCAGATTCGCTGTAAACTATGGCGAATCTAAAGCATTGAATACTGGCCTTTGTCTAATAGTTATAGATGTTGTTCTGATAATTCAGTGTTGCTTAAATTGAAGATCTCTTTTCTTAATACAGTTTTTTTTTGTTCCTCCTCTACACCCTCTTCTTGTTCCTCCATTTTTTATTTTCCCATTCTTGTGGTGGTCAGTTTCAAGACCCTGTTTGGTTCGGGGTCGTCTGATGGGTCTAAAAAAAGGGGATTTTTTTTGCACATGCTGGGTTTTTATCTGTTGTGGTTTGTGATGTTGGAGGAGGGGTTGATATAGTAAGTGATGTTAATGACCCTGGCTCGGTAGAGAGATTTGTATCCAATGTGGTTAGAGAAAGAACGTCAATATCTTTCTTTAATTTTACTGATATTCCAGCCTTTTGGTAATGAATTTCTAGCTAGTTCATTATAAACTAAATTTTCTTCTATTTCGTATGTTGAAAACAATGTTTTTGTACTATCTATTGAGTTCACACTTTGGCTGCAGTAGATCTTATGGTACTTGTTTCCTAGCACGGCCTCACCGATTTGCATCGGGGTGATCGTGTCGGAAAAATCGCGTCGGTCGCATCGCATGCGACCAAATCGCATGCGATGCGACCGACGCGATCGACCCGATTTTTACATTGAATCAAGTGTGAATAGGGTCCCTTGGACCCTATTTTACATTGGATTCAATGTAAACTATTCCCCAGACCCCTAATTTTACCCCCTGAACGCCACCCCACGATTGACGCCAACCCGAAACGTGGCGAGCGCAGCGAGCCCGCGAGGGGTGGCGGTGTGCGTCCTCCGACCTTTTCATACCCCTACTATCTACGTCGGCGTGGAGTTGAGAATTTAAAGTGTGGCGAGCGCAGCGAGCCACCGAACCCGAAGTGTGGCGAGCGGACGCGTATAACTTCACAGGTATACGCGTCCCCTCGCCACGCTTCGGGTTCGGTGGCTCGCTGCGCTCGCCACATTTTATATTCTCAACTCCACGCCGACGTGGATAGTAGGGGTATGAATAAGTTGGAGGACGTGCCCCGCCGCCGCTCGCCACGCTTCGGGTTGGCGTCAATCGTGGGGTGGCGATGGGGCCATATACAATGTGAAATGGGTCATATTGGCCCATTTCACATTGTTTCCTATGTGAGATGGACTTAATCAAGTCCATCTCATCTTGTGCCATTATAATGGCACAAGACTGACGCGATGCTCCCGATTTCAATGTTAAAAATATTTTAACATTGAAGCCTATGGCAAAATCGTGGGCATCGTGTCGGTCGCGTCGGGGGCCATGTTAATGCACGCGACCGACGCGATGCCCCCGATTTTGCCTTTGCCTGCAAAATGGACCTGATTTCAAAGGAAATCGGGTCCATCGCGGGCATCGTGTACCTTAACTTTAAGGTACACGATGCCCGCGATTGTGGCCGTTCTAGGAAATAAGTACCGATCTTACTTTGTGATATATACTGTTGATAAGTAAGATTTAATCTTTTGTATATGGGACTAGTGCCAGTAGTGTGAATGGCAGAATGTCGTTTCTGCTGTATTATACCTTTCTTTGGGCCTTATTCTAGTTCACTCTTTCTGACAAAATCCTTCTTAGATGGACAAAACTATGTGCACTGCAGGGGGGCAGATGTAAAATGTGCAGAGAGAATTAGATTTGGGTGAGTTATTTTGTTTCTGTGCAGGGTAAATACTGGCTGCTTTATTTATACACTGCAATATAGAGCTCACTTTGAAGTAAAACCCTACCCAAATCTAATTATCTCTGCACAAGTTACATCTGCCCCACCTGCAGTGCACATGGTTTTGTCCATCTAAGAAGGATTTTGTCAGAAAGAGTGAACTAGAATAAAGCCCTTTGTGTTGATAGTTTTCTGGTGTCTCGAAGTATGTTTTGTTTTGATGTTGAACTTCTCCCTGATAATTTTTTTCTTTTTGTTCTCAATTTGTTTTATATTTGTGCGATCTGTGAGTGAGATCTGATGAAGTAAAAAATTCTTTACTATCTTTAAAGGGTTCTAGATGCTTGTCCCATGTATCAATTTCGCCTTCTATAGTTTTTAATTTATCAGTGTTGTTCTCGATAAATAATTGAATTAATTTGTTTATACAGGTCGAGTATCCCGTATCCGAATATCCGTTATCCGAATTATTCCGAAATACGGACATTCCAGAAAGTGAAAAAAAAATTTTTTTTTGCTAAAAACTCACTGGGGACATTTGTAACAGCATCACTGGGGACATGATATGTAACTGGCACTATATATGTACAAGACAATGATTGCTTGGCATTCAAATTCAGTGCTGAGATAGTACACAAACTTTGTTTCACGTTTTGAAACCTTGTTTTTTGAACAATTAAAATATATTTGTGTGTATTTTATGTGCTAATAAAATATATTTGTGTGTATATTATGTGTTTATACAGCATAAATGCAAGATACTTCAAAATACATCATTGAAATATTAAAATATTCCAAAATACGGAATAATCCGTTATCCAAAATTCTCCTGGTCCCGAGCATTTTGGATACGGGATACTCAACCTGTACAATCTTTAAGGGTTTCCTCCCATTTGTTAATGAAGATTACGTCATTTAAATTGTGTGTCGGTTGTTTTTGGAGGCGCAAACCCTTTGGTATGATTGTTTTTTTTGGTACCACTTCAAAGAGTCTGTGTCCCATCAAAGGTTTGTCTCTTTGTATAGGATTCTTCAGTTTGAGAAAGGTATCACAGAATGTGTTGTTAATGTCTGTTGGTGGGTTATTGCCTACTAACGAGGCAAAAACTGCATGAGGCCTGTTTTCCCTATTTTCTTTAACGTTAGTCAGTCCCATTTCTTTATGTATTTATTAACAGTTTCTTATATACTGTAGCGCACACATATTCTGCAGCACTTTACAGAGAATATTTGAACACTCACATCAGTCCCTGCCCCAGTGGAGCTTACAATCTATATTCCCTACCACATACAAACACACACAGACATTCTAGGGTTAATTTTGTTGGGAGCCAATTAGCCTACCAGTATATTTTTGGATGTGGGAGGAAACCGGAGTACCCGGAGGAAACCCACACAAGTATAGGGAGAATATACAAACTCCGCACAGTTAGGGCCATGGTGGGAATCAAACCCATAATCTCAGTGCTGTGAGACCTCAGCACTGCGTACTAACAAGTATGGTCGGACTAGCTGCTGTATCAAAAAACGGGTGACCACCTATGTTATGGATATTAATAATATCGAATATAAGTACTGCACTCTGTCCCTTATATGTGTAGCTTCAGTTTATGATGACCCTTTATATATGTATTAATCAAAATGAGTGAGGAGGCATGTCAATTGTCGATTAGTTTACTTGCTAATTACAAGTGTAATCCACTATTCTGTTTACAACCACAATATTGGTGATTGTGCACATAAAATTAAACAATCAAAATCAAGCAATAAATAATCATGAAAAAATCATGATATGTGGTATTTTGACTTATCACTTACCCTTCAAAGGATTCAGAGGAGCCCTCCCAGAACATTAACACATCATCGATAAATTTAGTATAGAATTTGTTTTCAAGCAATTTCATCATTATCGTAGAATGCCATCTGTTCGATAAGGAACAAAAATATTGGCATAAGATGGGGCCACTGGGGACCCCATCGCACAACCACTCATTTGCAGGAAAAATTAATTACCATGGGTAAAGTAATTCCTACTTAATAACATCAATAATTCTAATATTAAAGATAATTTGGGACCTGTGTATAACAGATGATCCCTTAAGAACTGTCTTACAACCTGTACCCCTTCCCCATGGGGTATCGAGGTGTACAGGCTGCTGACGTCTATTGTGATCAACCATAAATTTGCCAGCAAAGGAGGTATCAACAAAAATCTATTATGATTCTGCACACAAGGTTGAAACAATGTGTCAAGATAAGTGGATACTAACTGAAACAAGGAGCCTCTGGCCGCTATAATGGGGCGGCCAGGTGGGTTAACTGGATCCTTATGTATTTTTGGGATCAGGTAAATTAATGGGGATGGTCATGTATTAACACAGCTCTCAACTTTTTTTCAATGATATTATTAGCCACCGCTAAATCCAAACAAGACACTAAATCATTTTTAAAGGTCCTTTTCGGGTCTCCTGTTAATTTACGATAAGTCCTTTCATCACCTAATTGTTTAGACATTTCTTTCATATATTCCTGAATATTAAGGATGACAAGAGCACCCCCCTTGTCCGCTGACCTAAAAATCAGGTCTTTGTTATCATTAAGCCTATGTAACGCAGTCCATTCATCCTTTGTTAAATTACTTCTGTTGTAGCCATCCCTCGATGAAGTTATAGGGGCAGATTCCTAATCCAATCTTCTCATAAAAGTTTTAATGGAAGGGTTAGTAAGTAAGTAAGTAAGTTTTATTTATATAGCGCACTTTCTCCAAACGGACTCAAGGCGCTTTACAGACATTAAGAATAACAATGCACATCTCCTATATATTTGGCTACATCTGTCACTCAAAGTGGGTGTCTGTGTCTATAACGCTCTGTTCCTGGACTTTCCTCTTAATGTGTGATTGCCTTCATCTGTGCTGAACACCTTTCTGAGAAATTAACCTGTTTAAAACAGGTGATGGCAATCATACATTAAGGGGAAGTCTAGAAACAGAGCATTGTGTCCCTCCTGGAGAGGGTCATGTTGGGAGGTATGTGACAGAGAACCAGCCCAGTGAGCCCACAGACAGTGCCAGACATCCACTGCCTTCCCATGTTGCCCAGCACTGCTACTCCACAGCCACCAGGTGAGCGCCCCCCTCCCGCGATTTGCGGCAAAACCTCCCCCCCCCGCGATTCGCGGCAAAAACACCCGCTCCCCCGCGACCCCCCCTACCGCGATTCGCAACAAAAACACCCCCGTGACCCCCCCTCCCGCGATTCGCTGCAAAAAGACCCCCCCCCCACGACCCCTCCCGCAATTCGCGGCATAACCACCACCCCGCGACCCCCCCTCCCGCGAATCGCGGCAAACCCTCCCCCGTGACCCCCCCCCCCCGATTTGCGGAAAAAACACCCCCCCGCGACCTCCCTCCCGCGATTCGCGGCAAAAAGAACCCCCCCGCGACCCCCCCTTGCACGATTGGCGGCACCCCCCCTGCGACCCCCCTCCCGCGATTCGCGGCACCCCCCCCCCCCAATTCGCAGCAGCCCCAGGATTAAATGGCACATGCAAAACACTGACATGGCTATGGTCGACAATGAAAAAGGTTGACATGAGTTTTTGAAGATTTATTTTTAATTTTTTTAATTTTTTCATATTCATTGTCATGTGTCGACATGGACACCAATGAAGTGGCACACTTATGTCAACATTTACATGTGTTGACCTTTCTGTGTTGATTTTTTATTGTGGCGATTCGCGTCACACCCCCCGCAACCCCCCCTCCCGCGATTCGCGGCACCCCCCGTGACCCCCCACCTCCCGCAATTCGCGGCAACCCCCCACCGGAACCCCTGTGAACCCCGCCCTCCCGCGATTCGCGGCACCCACCCCCGCGACACCCCCTCCCGCAATTCGCGGCACCCCCCCGTGATTCGCGGCAGCTCCAGAATTAAATTGCACATGGAAAACACTGACATGGCTATGGTCGACAATGAAAAAGGTTGACATGAGTTTTTGAAGTTTTTTTGTCATTTTTTGAATATTTTCATATTCATTCTCATGTGTCGACATGGACACCAATGAAGTGCCACACTTATGTCAACATTTACATGTGTTGACCTTTCTGTGTTGATTTTTTTCTTGTGGCGATTCGCGTCACACCCCCCGCAACCCCCCCTCCGGCGATTCGCGGCACCCCGGCACCCCCCTGCGACCCCCCCCCTCCCGCAATTCGCGGCAACCCCCCACCGGAACCCCCATGAACCCCGCTCTCCCGCGATTCGCGGCACCCACCCCCCGCAACCCCCCCCTCCCGCAAATCGCGGCACCCCCCGCGATTCGCGGCAGCCCCAGGATTAAATGGCACATGCAAAATACTGGCACGGCTATGGTCGACAATGAAAAAGGTTGACATGAGTTTTTGAAGATTTATTTCATTTTTTGAATGTTTTCATATTCATTGTCATGTGTCAACATGGACACCAATGAAGTGGCACACTTATGTCAACATTTACATGTGTTGACCTTTCTGTGTTGATTTTTTCTTGTGGCGATTTGCGTCACACCCCCCCCACCCCCCCCCACAACCCCCACTCCCGCGATTCACGGCACACACACACACACCTCCCCCGCGATTCTCGGCACCCCACCCCATGACCCCCCCTCCCGTGATTCACGGCACACCCCCTCGACCCCCCTTCCCATGATTCGCCGCAACCCCCGCCCCGTAACCCCACCTCCCGCGATTCGCGGCACCCACCCCCGCGACCCCCCCTCCCGCAATTCGCGACCCCCCTCCCGCGATTCTCTGCAATCCCTCCCCTCCCGCGATTCGCAGCATCCACCCCCCACAACCCCCCCTCCTGCAATTCGCGGCACCCCCCGCGACCCCCCCTCCTGCAATTCGCGGCACCCTCCGCGACCCCCCCTCCCGCGATTCGCGGACACCTAAGTTGCAATACAGGGCATCTTTCATACAATTCTAACCATATTTCTCATATACAAACGTTCACAAATTAAGGGGGCGCAGCCCCTTACGACGGTGTGAAGAGCGCCCGTAGGGCGCGATGAATCACCTAGTACTGTAATACAAAGGGTTATCAGTACAAGGAACAAGCAACAATGGCAGTACAGATATATATCACACGTACAGTATGCACAAGACGCATTCTAATAAGGGACACGGACATGGGGAACATATTTACCGAGCTGTGCAGCACCCAGGCAGCCATTCAGTGGCGCCACATGGTGATTGCACAGCCAGCTAGGTAGCCAGTAACAGTACTGATATATATATACTAGATGTACTCTGATGAGGGACACAGACATGGGGGACATATAATTACTGAGCTGTGCAGCATCAAGGCAGCCATGATCAGTTCAGTCCTAGACATTTTTGGGGAAATTTACTAAGAAAAATTCATAAAAAAAAAACGTATTTTCATACGAAAATACGATTTTTATGGCGTATACATATTTTTGGTATTTACTAGAATTTTTGAATTCGTATTGATGGGACATTCATATTTGTATTTACAAATACGAATGATTCTACCATCGATAGAATACGACAGAAATCACCATTCAAAAGAATACGGCCTAATTAGCGTAAAATGCCCGCGAATGGTGTGCCAAATATGGCAGGAAAATACACTTTATTTTCCTGTCGTATTTGGCAGAAGCCTGCACGGATCAGTCAGATCCGTGCATGCGTCAGTGTGCAAAAAATAGAAAAATAAATAAATAAATTAAAAAAAACGGCGTGGGGTCCCCCCCACAGCTGTAACGAGCACCAGGCTGAAAGAACCGGGCCCGTTAATAAAAAATCAGGGAACCCGGCAAATAGGGGTTCCCTGGTTTTTTAAAACTAGCCCCAGGCTCCATGGCTGGGGCTGGTTCCCAAAATACGGGGGACAAAATGAGTAGGGGTCCCCACTCCCCCAGGGCCCCTGGCATACTTGCTGACTTTTGAGCTGCCCTCTCCGGGAGCGGGCAGCCAGCTCTGTTGGGCAGGTGGCGGGGCCATCTACAGCGTTGTGTCATTTTAGCCCCGCCCCCGCCGTGCAATGCCGGTATTTCAGGCATTGCACGGCGGGGGGCGGGGCTAAAATGCTGCGATTGCGGCATTTTACCCACGGACCTCCCCGCCGAGGGACAGATTGCTGGAGATGGGGGATATGCGGGAGGATTGCCACCCTTTCCGAGGGGCCGGGAGGGGAACCGATTTCCGGGACCCTCCTGCCCATACCGGGAGGGTAGGCAACCCTGGCCCCTGGCCAGGCTGACTGGTCAGTAGGGTGATGTTTTGGCCGTGGGACCTTATATAATAAGTGTCCCCCGGCTGTGACATTACCCTGCTGGCTGGTTTGGCCTGGGGCTGGTTCTTAAAATACGGGGGCCCCTACTCATTTTGTCCCCCGTATTTTGGGAACCAGCCCCGGCCATGGAGCCTGGGGCTGGTTTTAAAAAATTGGGGAGACTTCCGGTTCCGCCTTCCATGGGAGAGGACGCGAGTTAGAGGAGCTCCGTGGCAGGTGAATCGGGCGGCACCCCAGACTCACCGCACCGCGGTCTAACTTGCTGGGCAGCCTCTCAAGGTCCTCCGGAGCCCCCCGCCGATGCATGGAGAGATATTACTCCATGAGAAAACGAAGGGGAACTGTGGCCAGAACACCGCTAAAATCCAAGATGGCGACCGCGCCCGTCCAGACGCCAGTCTCCGTGTGCGCCCTCCAGCCTCCCCAGCCGGGAACCAGCAAGGTCAGTACACTACTCACTGAAAGCCCGCCTGACCCCCTGGCACGTTCCCCGCAGCCTTCACAGGCTTCACAGGACTCTGTCTCATATCAAGTCATGGTGCAGGCTATCAGGGACACTATGGAACCGCTGTTCCAGCAACAGGCAAGCACCTTTAAAAGCTCCATAAGTGAGTTGAAAGACCACCTTTCCCAACTCAATACAAGGGTGACCCAAACTGAATCCAGGGTGGGGGCTATATTCCACGATGTCAGCGAACTGCAGGCAGATAATGCTGCATTGCAAAAATCAATACATGTGCTAACTAACAAAGTGGATGATCTGGAAAACAGATCCAGAAGAAATAATTTGAGGCTGGTGGGGCTGCCGGAGCAGGTGAAAGGTGCAGCCCTTCACCAATTTATAAGGAACACTCTGCCTGAACTTTTACAAATAACAGCAGATTGTTCAGATATGGTGGTTGAGAGGGCTCACCGCATAGGCCCAGATCGCAAGGACCAGAATGCAAGACCCAGAGTGACCATTTTCAGGTGCCTCAACTACTTGCATAAGGAGCTGATATGGAATGCCTCTAGGAAGCTTAAAAACCTACAGTGGGAATCGCACAGGTTACACATATTTCAAGACTACTCAGCAGAGGTCACTAGAGCCAGGAAGGAATTTTCCCCCATTTGTGCCAAGCTGATTGCGGACAACAAAAAGTTCGCCTTGATGTATCCTGCAAGATTGCGTTTATTTGAGGGTGAATCTGTTAGAGACTTCTCTACCCCAGGAGACGCACAGGCCTACCTCCGGGAATGTTCGGGATCACCATCAAGGCAGTCTTGAGCCTTAGGAATGTTTAATTGGGCGCAGGTTTAAAGCATCGTGACTGACTGTGACGAGACTCTCTAATGGGATGGCTATATACAATTACTATACAGGGGGTCTCCCCGCGAAGCTGCATGCTTCACCACCCCCCCCCCTTTTTTCTTCCCTTTTTGGGGGTTTCTACTTTATTCAATTTTTTGCCCAAGGACATTGATTGGACCGGGGGGGAGAGGGGAGGAGGGGATATACTGATGGAAGGTCCGCTGCCATGGGGAAATTTATTGTTTGTATCCGCAAGTACATGTACAGAGGTACCCCCCAGGTTGGGACACTCGAAAGCCAGGAGAGACTCTTATATTGCAATAGAGTAACGACTGTTTATTTGCTTGCTGCTCATGATAAGTACTTATATGTTTGAATAGTTATAGGGGTGCCAGCCCGACTGCGCTGCCTGGGAAGCTCACAGGTGGTAGTAGTTAGAATCCAGTTCTGTTTAATACTACGGAAGTTGTTAGAGTGAGCGATAATTTGCTTCAGGGGAACAATTCCTCTGCGGGAGGTTTTACCTTCCTATTGTGTTGTTATGTTTGTGTTGGGGGGGGGTTGGGGGGTGGGAAGAACGGGGGGGAGGGAGGTCAGCTCAGGGACATCATACATGTTGGTAACCATTATAACTTGAGTAATGGCGCAGGTTAAGATCTGTTCTTGGAACGTGGGCGGGATCAATTCCCCCATTAAGCGCAAAAAAATCCTACTGTACCTCAAAAAACAGAATGCAGATATCGCCCTACTTCAGGAGACGCACTTGACCGAGGTGGAGCATGCAAAACTGGGTCAGATGGGATATATGTTGGCAGCATCCGCCTCCTATAATTCTAGAGCAAGGGGAGTGGCAATACTAGTAAGGAGAAGTCTGACGCCGGTAGTGGAGCGGATATATGCAGACCCGGGAGGGAGATATGTCATTACAAAAATTTCCGTGCTTCAAGAAACGTATGTTATTTGTAATGTTTATGCCCCTAATAACTATTCTCAGAAATTTATAGGAAGACTGTTGACGCGTCTTTACCCATTCGCTACCTCCGGCTTATTAATGGGAGGAGATTTCAACATCGTGGCACTCCCCTCAATGGATAGGTCATCAGTCCCTAAGAGACCCCAACCAAAACCGGCTATAGGCATACCCCAAATAACATCCCAACTAGGCCTTATTGATTGCTGGAGAGTCCTGCACCCTATGGAGCGGGACTACACCTGTCTGTCAGCAGCACACGGGACCCTTTCCCGTATAGATTACCTGCTACCGTCTGAAACCCTTTTCCCAAAATTAATTGATGCCCAGATAATGCCCATTTGTATCTCAGACCACTCAGTGGTGTGGTGTACTTTGTCGACGTCTGTTGATGTGGGGTCCCACAGACAGTGGAGGTTCCCGTCTTATCTGGCTGCGTCCCAAAGATTTAGGCAGGCATTGGAGGCGAGATGGGCCGAGTTCACCCATGACAACAGAGAACATGAACAAGATCCTGCTCTGTTATGGCAGACAGCGAAAGCCGTGTTGAGGGGGGAGATCATGTCCTATGTTAAAAAACAAAAAAAAGATAGATCTGCCAATATTTTATTAGCACAATCCGCTTTGACGTCAGCTTACGCTGAATACAAGAACAACCCCTCTCCCAATAACAAAATAGCGTATATGCAAGCAAAGACGCACTTTGACTCCTTGCTAGATAATCAAACTACCCAATATATCGCAAATTCAAATTTCCAATTCTACCGACATGGGAATAAAAATGGCAAATTGTTATCTAACTTGATAAGGGGATCCCGCCCATCGGCATTTGTTCCGGGCCTAAACGCCCCAGATGGGACTAAGCTACGGAAAGGCAAGGACATTATAAACTTATTCCAAAACTTTTACCACCAATTATATACACAAGGGGCAATTGACGAAACTAACAAAACTCAATTCTGGTCTGAAGTCGTTCTACCCCAATTACCGGCCTCCACCGTGGACAGCTTAATGGCCCCTATAGACGTAGAAGAGGTCAAAGCAGCTATTTCAAAACTTAAATTACTGAAAGCCCCGGGACCTGATGGGTATTCAGGGGAATTTTATAGAATACTGGTTGACAAAATAAGTGACACGCTGGCAGCAATGTTTAATCAGCTAATGACGGGATCGGGGCTGCCCCCTCACTTCAACTCAGCGGTGGTGAAGGTCCTCCCCAAAACTGGACGAGATCCAGAAGACCCGGGGTCGTATCGGCCCATCTCGCTTCTCAATGTAGATTATAAGCTACTTACAAAAATCTTAGCGGACAGGATGAAATATGCATTACCCAAAATAGTTGATTCTGACCAGACAGGTTTCATTCATGGTAGACATTCAGTCATAAATGTCAGGAAAGTCCTAGCAGCATTGCAGCACCTTGAAGGGCGGGGTATCCCAGGGGACCACGGTATAATATCGATGGATGCGGAAAAGGCATTTGACCTGGTCACCTGGGATCACCTGTTCGAGACGCTTGGGCGATTTGGCTTCCCGGAGCCATTCGTGGCCTTAGTGAGAAATTTGTACAAGAGCCCAGTGACTCAGGTGGCATGTAACGGCCACATTTCAGATCCGTTTATCATACAGAAGGGCACTAGGAAGGGGTGCCCATTGTCGCCCCTGCTGTTTGCCATAGCGTTGGAACCACTGGCCATATTGCTGCGAAATACTGCCTCCTTTCAAGGCATAAGAATAGGCTCTACAACTTTAAAAATCTGTCTGTTCGCAGATGATATGTTGCTCTTTGTGGCAAACCTACAATCGTCCCTACCAGTCATAATGGACAAAATAACCAAATTTGGATCCTTTGCGGGGTACAAAATAAAAACTCAAAAATCAGAAATTTTACAGGTTGCAGGGAGACAGTTATCCCACGATATATCTCCAATATTGAGCCAATTTAAGGTCAAAACCCAATCAATACAGTACCTAGGGGTCTATATCCCATATAGCTTAAAAAAACTATACTCGTTTAATTTCGCTCCCATAATAGACAAAGTGATGACGCAGCTTGAAGCATGGAAAACCCTACCCCTATCGCTGCTGGGAAGAGCGGCTGTACTGCAGTCTATTATCTTCCCAAAGCTGTCGTACTGCATTCAAATGTTACCTATACTGCTATCTAAATCGATAAAATCACAAAAGGGTTTTTTAAATTTTTATGGCAGGGGAAAAAACCCAGAATTGCTAGGAACAAACTCTATTCTAGGAAGGCAGAAGGAGGATTGGGAATACCCAATATACAGGCGTTCACACACTCAGTCTTTATGAGATATATCCTAGACTGGTTCCAGGGCACGGAATCTTATACACACAAGGCTTTGGAGGAGGATATCTTTGCCCCCTACTCGCCCGCGGGCCTGCTGCATGCTCCACGGTCGGATCTACCGGCGGGGGTGCTAGAGAATGTGTTATTCTCGGATACATATCTTTCATGGCAGGCCATCAATAAGAAACTGGGAAGGAATCATAGGAGCACAAAATACGCCCCATTCTGGGGTAACCCCAAATTTCAGCCGGGCATTCTGAATTCAGGCTTTGTACGATGGAAAGCAAAAGGTATAGTGGCGATCCGAAACATATTCGACCCAGGGGGGAACCTGCTCACGTTCCAGAACTTAGCAGAGAAATATTCACTGCCCCATAAGGAATTTTTTATGTACCTCCAGGCCCGACATTATGCCCAATCCATGCACACACCAATGCCTCAATCGACTACACCAGACCCACTTCACGCTGTATTTGCACTTAGTTCCACAGGGCCATACAGGCTTAGATACCTATATCCTGACTTGTTACCAGTGACATTTGATGCTACTTGGACAGCAATAGCCGCCAAGTGGGCCGTAGACATTCCCCAGGTGGACTCCCACACAGTCATAACAAAAAAATTGGAGCAAACATTAAAAACACTACACTCAGCCATGCTTCAGGAGGTGCATTTAAAAACCATACACAGGGCATATATCTCGCAGTCACAACGTAAATACTTTGTACCAGGTGACTTAGGGCTGTGTTTAAAATGTAAAAGTACGTGCTCATCTTTCTACCATAATATGTGGGACTGTGGGAGGATACGAAGATTTTGGGACAAGGTGATGAACATGATCAATGAGGTATGCCATCTACGATTGCGGAAGGACCCACTGGCCATGCTGCTGGTGAATTTTACAAACTGGAATATGGAGGGTAGAAAAACAGAGTTGACCCCTTTCTTAACTGTCGTCGTCACGGTCGCCAAAAAGATTATATTGAGATGCTGGACATCATCAACTCCGCCATTCTTGGCGGCTGTGAAGACGACACTAATGCAGCTCCTGTACATGGACCGAAAAGCTGCGCTAATAGATATAGAAAGGGGAGTTGTGAAATTTTATAAAAAGTGGGGTACATATATTGAGTATGTAGATGAGACGGTGCGTACGCAGATCTACAGAGTGTTTGAAGGTACAACATGGTATCTACATAGATCATTAACGGCATAACGTGTCCTACTGAGCTGACAGTTATTTATTTGTTGGGAGGGGGGAGGGGGGGGGGGAGGGATAGAATAGGTTTGGACAAATTATTCAGGTCCGCGCAATTCCTCAGATACCAAATTTCAAAAGAAAGGATGTAACACTTAGGAAACACAGTTGTTTTATATTGAAGGTTCAAGTATGTGGTCTGACACAAAATAAAATCAGAGACATGGTAGAGGGTAGGATGTATTAGTTTATTTAAAGATACACGCCAGAATGACAATTGATCTGAATACCATATACATATATTGTATAATGTGTGTTAAAGCCGTGATGTTTAAATTCACTTTCTCATACTTAACTTACTTTGTATAAGTACAAATGCGTGTTGACTGTATGTTTATAACAAAACTATACATAAAAATAAAATAAATTGTTGAAAAAAAAAAAAAAAAAAAAAAAATTGGGGAACCCCTATTTGCCAGGTTCCCTGATTTTTATTACCGGCCCCGGCTCTTTCAGTCTGGTGCTGGTTACACTCTTCAGCCTGCACAGATCTGACTGATCCGTGCAAACTGCCTATACAAATTCGTATTAGCAGCCGTATATACGGCCACTAATACGAATAGTTACGCCATCGGAGGGTTACAAAGCAGTCGTATTTGACTGCTTTGTAAATTCCCCTCCGGAACACGACTTTGCATACGGCTGAAACAGCCGTATGCAGTCGTATTCATTCGTATTAAGAATACGAATACGATTTTTTTGTATTCGTATTCTTAGTAAATTCCCCCCTTTAAGTCTAAAAAAGCGCTTGATCATCCAAGACCTTGGAAGTGCAGGGCAGGTGGATGCATTAGAGGAACAGCTGGGCATTTTCAAGTCTAACAGTGCAAATACAAGCATTAAAGGTTACAGTGAATGTTATTGGTGATATCAAAAAGGTGATGTTATTATGGTAGAATGTCCAGATAATGCAGGCAGGAGTTGTATGGTGTGTGGATAAAGTGAACTCACTCAAAATAGTCCTTTGGTTTTCAGAGTTGTGGTTGCTGTTTCACCTTCTTTTTCACTTCGGTAGAACGCTGGTATAACACTGCAATTATGTTTGAATAAACTTTTTTGATATCTAAAGCAGTGAGCAGAGTGATCAGTTACCTATGGCAATATCAAATCAATCTGGACAGGAATCTGGGTTGGAAGAAGGGTTGGAAGAAGGGGGATCGAACTTGGACCTGGGTAATAGTTTGCATACCTTTTGTGGCACCACATCACTGTCCTGACTGATAGAAGGATTTCTCTAAAAAAACTCTTTAATTCATAGTTTTTGTTGTAGGTTGTGCATCTCTATCTGCCATTTGAAAGGTTCAAAACGATTTGTAGGTACAAACAAAAGTCCCTTTGACAGCAAGCTTATTTCACTGAATGACAGAGCATAACTAGAGAGATTATAGATTATGGTCTTCTTATTGTTGGTGGTCTCCCGCTTTTGGAGCCTCTTCCCATGGCCACCTCGACGGGTGCAAGCTCGTTTTGGGGTTTGAACTTTGAACGTGCCCTAGCCCTAAATGGCCCTTTCCTTGATACAACATGTTATTGCCCTCATAATCGCTGTTAGTTGCTGATCCCCCTTCATTTGAAGAACCTTCATTGGAAATAAATCTGCACCCCCTAGGAAAAAACGGCTGCCTATATATATATATATATATATATATATATATATATATATATATATATATATGCAAAAAACCAGAGAAGAGTCGCAACCATGAGCATATAATTCAAGACAAATTTACTGCACAATAAGGCTCACGTACATTGAAAGTTTAAATGAATATGCTTGCCAGCCTAGTAGAAGCCTAATCTCGGTGGACCTCCTCGAATTGTGATAAAGCACCGCCACTCAGCCGCAGACCCAGGGATCCTTGAACCAAGCCTCAGGACTTCGCCGCACACGATCGGGAGCACCGGGACCACAGGTGGAAGACAGGACGTCACTCCGTCACCAAGAATAAGCCACGCCCAACGCGTTTCGACTACGTTTCCCCCTGACGAAGACCGTAGTCGAAACGCGTTGGGCATGGCTTATTCTTGCTGACGGAGTGACGTCCTGTCTTCCACCTGTGGTCCCGGTGCTCCCGATCGTGTGCGGCGAAGTCCTGAGGCTTGGTTCAAGGATCCCTGGGTCTGCGGCTGAGTGGCGGTGCTTTGGCACAATTCGAGGAGGTCCACCGAGATTAGGCCTCTACTAGGCTGGCAAGCATATTGATTTAAACTTTCAATGTACGTGAGCCTTATTGTGCAGTAAATTTGTCTTGAATTATATGCTCATGGTTGCGTCTCTTCTCTGGTTTTTTGCAAGTGTACTACTCGGATCTTGGTACGATCCTTTGGAAGAAGATTGCACACATTAACTGATACTGTGGACATATTTCCTTCTGAGGACTTTTGCGCTGGGTATCTTGCTTATATTTATATTTATATACATACACACAGGTACTACTACAATAGTGATACTAGTAATAATTATATTTATAATTTTTGTTTTACTTTGTTTAGAAATGTGTATATGTACCACAAAACATAGCATCTTTTCTGCCTATAGGTGGGGCTACTTATGTTAGCCGTAGGGCAATTTATCATAGCCATAGTCCTGGAATTCAACATCAAAAACAACCAACATGAAGTTACTTCAAAGTTGTCGTCAGATGGTATTCCTTTCTGGACAGCATTGTTTGTAAGTACTGGAATTATAAATCGCAACGCTCTATTTGTTAATACTCCTGTATTTCTTTAGAATATTGAACTGTACCATATTATCACTTTTCCACACCCATAACAGTAATGGCTCTTTAGTGATTCTTTCGTAATAATGTTCCTGCTACTGTGAGTCCAAATGCAGTTAAAGTGCACAACTGTGTATATAACAGCAGTGGCGGCTCTTGCTATTGGGCTGCAGGACTGCAGCCCCTCCAGTGAAAACCAGGAGGTTTCCAGTGTAAAACAGACAGCCAGCATCAGAGCTCGTTCGTGGGTGCATGCAGTTGCGATCGCGGGTGTGCGTGCGTGGTCGCCAAGAGGGGGGTGTGCATTATTCCAGCGGGGGGGAGGGGGGTTGTGGGATCTACCTCTGGTTCTCTCTGCTGGCTGTCTGTGTCTCTCCCAGTCCTCATGTGTCATATGATCACGTCTTTCTTTTCCTCTTTTCCAGGATTCACAACACCAGGCTCCTTGTGTGACCTCCTCTCATGTGGGGAGGAGCTCTGCATGTAGTAGCTTCCTATTGGAAGCTGCTACTGCTCATACAGAGGACTGAAAACTCCTCACCACTTGGGCTGTCAGTACATGGGGCGATGACAGCAATAGCTTTACAGCAGAAAGCCATGTTGTGCACATCACCAGAGCTACGGTGCTTCCATGGGCTGCTGGCTGTGCAGCCCAGCAGAAGCAAATCCTCTGAAGTGAGCAAGCCCAGACTTAAGTGAGTCACCCAGTGTGATGCAGCTGAAGGAGGGTATGCATTACACCAGAGAGGCGCATGGAAGGTTTTTTTTTATAATATTTGAGCCTCTTTAATAATAATATTTATTTAAACTATTATTTGTGTGTAGATCTTTAATAAGAGTATAATTTTCTGTACTTTAATTAATATTAAAGTTATTCAAAGTGTGTATTTTTCTCTGTACCTGTGTTTGTGTGCATATGTGTACATCATTTGTATACAGTTTATGCATAAAAACACTAGTACAGAGCAATCACAATCAAGGTTACTTCATTATATAGTTTAAGGTGATTTAAAGTAGATTATCTGTATGTTGTGTTCCGTTTGCAAAAAGCAGTACCCAGAAAATTGCAGTCCCCCTTAATTCTAAAGGCAGGAGCCTCCACTGTATAACAGTATACCAGTGGTGGTTTTTACCTATGGGCTGCAGGGCTGCAGCCCCCCCAGGTAAAATCCGCCACTGTTCTCTGCCTAAGTGAAGACAGATGCAATATGTGAGACTGCTCTGGCTTCATTGTGACTGGCAGTGACTTCCTATTGGTCGGACCTGCCAGTCACATAAGGCAGTCCTATTGGGAAGTGTTCCCTGCCTCCGGGACACCTCTACATGAGCTGCTGAGCAGAAGCCCATAAAAACCGGGTTTCACGCATTTCTCAGTACGAAGAAGATACAGTACTGCACATGTGCCAGACAGGGGACCCTGACTATACCTCTGGGGGCTGCTGCAAAAGCAGCCCATAGAGGCTGGGTGCCAGTGCATGCGAAGTACTGAAGTTGCTACTGCCCATGCGCCAAACCCGCGCCAGGGAACGGTATTGGTGGCCGGGGCCTGGGATATGCGACGGTAGCTGGAGGGGAACATGAGCGTAGCAGCGGCGGGAGCAGAGGGGTCTCCTCTGCAGTATACCCATTCTCAGTGTGATCAGGCGTAACATGGACTGTGCTAAGCATGAAGCGCCAAGGTTACTTATGATTAGCATCTGTCTCCTCCAAGGTTGGCTGACATTTTTGGTGGGACATTTTCAGTAGATTCCATATAGACAGCCAGACCCATTGAAATTTGCAGAGACCATGGCCTTGCCTACCCCCACAGAGCTGGCTCCCCCAAGCCACCACTTTGGCTGCAGTGCCATCTTTATGTCACTGGCTGTCTAACACCTGTGGCTATATGCAAAAGCGGCCAGTATTTACCCTGCACAGAAACAATATAAATACATTTGCACCGCTTGCATGGCAACATGGCTTGTACCATAAACAAAATGTCTTGCTTATTTCCTTTACTGATTCTGACCCACTATCACCATCTGAGCCCTTAGTCATGGTGTGACTGTGAGTCATAATATACAGTATTTATGTACAGTAGTTTTTATTAAACCACTCTTCAAATTAACATTGTTCTTTATTATTCCTTTAGATTGAAATAAATTACTTTTTTCTTTACAGAACCTAATTACAGGATTTATGGCATTAAAAGCGTTTTCTACCCCTACTACATGCCTGGTGAGTTTAGGAAGTGTTATCTATATATATATCACACTTGCCTACTTTTGAAAACTAGATTCAGGGAGATTATAGTTGGTAGTAGAATTTTCAGCAGCGCCCCATTGACGGGCGTGTCATGCTCCACCCAAAGGGTGTGTCTAGTGTTCCATATATGGAGAGATTGTAAAAAGAGATTGTTAATGTGGCACCTAGAAGTGTGGGTGTGTCATTTAAAATTACTTGTATACAAATTTAGTTGAGCCCCAAAGCAGTTAGTAAGAGATACTATACTTGGTAAAGTGCTGGGAAATGGCGCTGATGAATCAATGTAAATGTATTTATCATTCCTTTTTTTCCCCAAAAATGTAACATCGTAATGTGGGCTAGGTGAAATGAGGGAGATTGGTAGACTAATGAGGGAGAGAGGGAGATTGCTGCTATTTCAGGGAGACTCCTGCAGAATGCAGGAGGGTAGGCAGTTATGATATATATATACAGGTTGAGTATCCCGTATCCAAAATGCTCGGGACCAGGAGAATTTTGGATAACGGATTATTCCGTATTTCGGAATATTTTAATATTTCAATGATGTATTTTGAAGTATCTTGCATTTATGCTGTATAAACACATAATATACACACAAATATATTTTATTACCACATAAAATACACACAAACATATTTTAATTGTTCAAAAAACAAGGTTTCAAAACGTGAAACAAAATGTGTGTACTATCTCAGCACTGAATTTGAATGCCAAGCAATCATTGTCTTGCACATATATAGTGCCAGTTACATATCATGTCCCCAGTGATGCTGTCACATATGTCCCCAGTGAGTTTTTAGCAAAAAAAAATTTTTTTTTCACTTTCTGGAATGTCCGTATTTCGGAATAATTCGGATAACGGATATTCGGATACGGGATACTCGACCTGTATATATATATATATATATATATATATATATATATATATATATATATATATATATATATATCTGGGTTAAAAGATGAAGAGAAGCGCTTCATAGTGCAAATATTGCTTTTTTATTCAAAAGACATTCTGTCACTTTAAAAATCAATAAAAAAATACACTGCGTACCCTTCTTTTCAGCAGCGTGGGCTCAAAACCACGTGATTTTTGATAAATATCATTGTTACCACGATCACATTCAGGAACTCCTCAGGGCAAATATGGGGACGGCTGCCGCTTGTGGCGTCTGGCTGATAGCCACGGCTTGCTGGCGCACTCTTCTCCTTACTGCTCTCCTGATCTGTGTCGGGCAAAATGGATTTGCGTCTGGTAGGACCCGCCCAGACGCGTTTCGTCGATGACTTCATCAGTGGGCTGTCCTACCAGACGCTCAAGACTCAGTTTTATACTATTACATCATGAATCAATTGCAAACAGGTGTATTGATTAGCTCCACTCATCAAGAGCACGGGCAGAACTATATGGCTTCCATTTAAAACACAGTGTATAGTTACTTGCAAGTCTCACTTACTTTAAAAAGAAGAATTTAGAAAACATCTATCAAAAAAATCACATAAGACAAACACACTAGACAATCTACACATACTGACATGATCGCGACTAAGCCTGGACACTATTTTCTTTTTCGTTTGTCATTTGATACAAAAAA
The DNA here is from genome assembly GCF_055691185.1 of Crinia signifera. Classification (NCBI taxonomy): domain Eukaryota; kingdom Metazoa; phylum Chordata; class Amphibia; order Anura; family Myobatrachidae; genus Crinia; species Crinia signifera. The sequence goes on from NC_139222.1 coordinate 37,471,566, forward strand.
TCCATTAATGCAGGCATCGGTTTCTTTTGAATTCACTCGGCCGGTCTTTTAAAGTGCTAGTGCATATTTCCAATATCCCTTTCAGGGACAGATAAAAGATCTTTCACCTTGAATTTTTCTATCACAGCGCACAATATACATTATTGGGGTCAATCACAGAGCCTCCTATCTCGGTCCTTGCTCTCTAATGAGTGGAGCTTCACATTTTTCACACAAAGCATTTCAATACAGTATTATACAGAATCGCCAGAGAGCTACAATATTAGTTATATGGAGGGTCCATCAGTTTTCTTCCAATCTATGAGGGTATATAAGACAAATCATTTTTCAGTTTCACAGACCTGGTACATCTATAGGGGAAAAAGGGACAAAGCCGCAAAATAAACAGAGACCATTTTCATCATATTTTTATGTATTCTCTATGAAGGGTGTAATTTCAAAATTTTCGTTTAACCCATTAGGCAACAACTTGTTTAAGGTGAGGATCCAATGCGACTCTCGCCTTGTCAGCTGTTTTTCCCTGTCGCTGCCTCTCCTGTCGGCATTTACCATTTCAATTCCTTTGAACTTTAGACCGCTTGCATCACCCCCATGGTGCTGCAGGAAATGTCTGGGTACACTGTGGTTGGTGGCTCTATTTTTTATATTTCTTGTATGTTCCAAGATTCTAAGTTTTAATACTCTTTTGGTTTTACCTATGTAAGCAAAGCCACACGGGCATGTTAACATATATATTATAAACTTAGAATTGCAATTAATGAATTGCTTAATCCCAAAGGTTTTTCCTGTTCGGTCTTGGAATTGTTTGGCCCCTCTTTCACCCAAAGGGCACACTTTGCACCCCCCACAGGGATAGAAGCCTGTCAATCCATCAGACACCCTAACCGGACTTGGTTTTATTGGTTCAAGGCAGCTCCTGGAGATCATAGATTTCACATTCTTTGCTCTTTTAAATATGAGATCAGGCTTCTCAGGCAGCTCCTTGCTTAGCACAGGGTCTAATTGGAGTAAATGCCAATTTTTTCTCATCACCTTTCTAATTTCCCTCTCGGCATTATTATACTGGGTGACGAATGGGCAAAAAAACTTTTTTTGTTCTGGGCCTTCTTGCATGGGTCTAGATGTTTTGCTCTTATTTTTAATTTTATTTTTATAGACCAGGAGGTCTGATCTAGGAACAGACAGGGCTTTTTCTTTAGATGTCTCTATCAGGGAGAGAGGATACCCTCTTTCCAAAAATCTTTCCTTATAGATTTCTGCCTGTTCTTCAAAGTTACCCAACTGGCTACAATTACGTCTTAGACGGGAGAATTGGGAGAATGGGATATTATTCTTCCAAGCAGGTAGGTGGCAGCTGGAATATTCCAGATAGCTGTTTGAGTCCACTGATTTAAAATGGGTACTTGTTTCGATCTTATTATCTGCACTGTTAATACTAAGGTCCAAGTACTCTAGGTTGCTGTCATTTACCACGTATGTGAATTTTAAATTGTATTCATTAACATTTAAAGTTTCAATGAATTCCTCCAATTCAGGAGTAGAACCATCCCATATCATGATGATATCATCTATAAAGCGGCGAAACAATATAATTTTAGGATTGTCATATCTTGTCAACATTTCCACCTCCAGGTTTGCGAGACTCGGCGCACAAATACTGCCCATCGCAGTCCCGCAAACCTGTACATACCAGTCTTCCAGAAACATGAAATAGTTACACTGTAAAACAAATTCCAGACATTTGCATACAAAATCTACCTTTTCTACAGAGAAATCTGGGTCACCATTCAGAACGCAACGCACAGCCTCAATGCCACCTGCATGTGGTATTGCGGTGTATAATGATTGTACGTCAGTTGAGCACCACTTGTAGGTATCTTTCCACTCCTCTAGTTCCAGATCTTTTAATATATATATATATATATATATATATATATATATATATATATATATATATATATATATATATATATACTAGGTGATTCATCGCCGCTCTTCACACCGTCGTAAGGGGCTGCGCCCCCTTAATTTGTGAACATTTGTATATGAAAAGATGGTTATAATTGTATGAAAGATGCCTGTATTTCAACTTGAGTTATAGGTGAAATGTGTTAAATAGAGAGCATATGATGTTGAAGGGGGGGTATATTGTTTTTTTTTAATTAAAAAGCGGTTACAGAGTAAGATGTACATTGATAGTGTGGATGGTACAGTGGTACAGGAGGCTGGGTAGTGATAGGGGTGTGTGGGCATAAGGGGGACTAAAGAGGAGGGTGGGAGATACTGTGCAGCTTCTGCCAGTGGGTGAGGGTCCAGCGTGGCAGCACAGGAGTACAGTATGGTGGCCCTTAAACAGTGTCTCCTCCTACTGGGTGGGAGTTCGGGTGCATGAGAGCAGGAGGCTGGGTTATGAGGCATGATAGGGGCATGTGGGCAAAACAGCGTCAGCGACTCCGCAGTGGTGGAAGTTACGGTTCAGGAGAGCAGGAAGCTGGGTAGTGATAGGGGTGTGTGAGTATACGGGGGACTAAAGAGGGGCTTAGGGGTGCCGTGAATTGCGGGAGGGGCGCGGGGGGTGCCGTGAATCAAGGGAGGGAGGGGGCGCAGGTGTCAGCGAATCGCGGGAGAGGGCGGGGATCCGCAAAGCGTGGGAGGGGGCGTGAATTGCGCGAGGGGGGGTTGCGAATCGCAGGAGGGGGGGTGCGCGGGGGCTCCGTGAATTGGTTGATGATGTGTAGGTTGACGTGCACATAGTTCATAGTTGTCACTGGAAAAAAATTGCTACAAGAAAAAATCAACACAGAAAGTTCAACACGTAAATGTTGACATAAGTGTGGCACTTCATCGGTGTCCATGTCGACACATGAGAATGAATATGAAAACATTCACACAAAAAAAAATCTTCAAAAACTCATGTCAACCTTTTTCATTGTCGACCATAGCCGTGCCAGTGTTTTGCATGTGCCATTTAATCCTGGGGTTGCCGTGAATCACGCACGGGGGTGGGGGGGGAGGGAGGAGGTGAGGGGTGTCCGCGAATCACGGGAGGAGGGGTCGTGGGTGGATGCCGTGAATTGCGGGAGGATGGGTCGCGGGGGGGGGGGGTGTGTGGGTGCTGCGAATCGTGGGATGGGGGGGTGCGGGGGGTTGCAGTGAATTGCGGGAGGGTGGGTCACAGGGGGGGGTTGCCGCAGTGACAGGAGGGGGGGTCAGGGGTGGGGAATCGCGGTGGGGGGGTCGTGGGGGACACCGTGAACCGCGGGAGGGGGGGCCCGGGGGGTTGGCGCGAATCGTGGGAGGGGGGGTCGCGGGGTGCCGCGAATTGCAGGAGGGGGGGTGTCACGGGGTGGGGCCGCGAATCACGGGAGTCACCGGGGGTGCCGCGAATTGCGGGGGGTGTGCTGAAAATCACGGGAGGGGGGTCGCGGGGGTGCCGCAAATCGCCACAAGAAAAAATCAACACATGTAAATGTTGACATAAGTGTGGCACTTCATATGGTGTCCATGTCGACACATGAGAATGAATATGAAAACATTGAAAAAGTGAAAAATAAATCTTGTCAACCTTTTTCATTGTCGACCATAGCCATGTCAGTGTTTTGCATGTGCCATTTAATCATGGGGATGCCGTGAATGGGGGGGGGGAGGGAGGGAGGTGCATACCCAACGTGACCCTCTCCAGGAGGGACACATTGCTCTGTTTCTGGACTTTCTTCTTAATTTATGGATTACCATCACCTGTGCTTAAACACCTTTCTTATCAATTACCCTGTTTAAAATGACAGGTGATGACAATCATAAATTAAGATGGAAGTCCACAAACATAGCATTCTGTCCCTCCTGGAGAGGGTCATGTTGGGAGGTATGGAGGTGGGGGGCGCTCACCTGGTGTGTCTGGTGAGTAGCTGTGTCTTTGCTGTGTAACATGGAGAGGCAGAGGGTGTCTGGCACTGTCTGTGGGCTCACTGGGCTGGTTCTCTGTCATGTGAGTCAGTCATGTGAGTCAGAGGCTCCACCCAGGGTTTTAGCTCCAGACACACTTTGAGTGACAGATGTAGCCAAATATATAAGAGATAAAAGGCTAACTATTCCTCACCTCTATGAGAAAGTGATCTAGGGATGGCCATCGACCATCGATGATTCCAAATCATTGATGGTTCATGGCTGATGTCGAATACTTTTGCCATCGATGGGGGAGAACCAGATGGTTTCCCTCCATCGATGGAACAGCAAAACAATGTTTTGCTTTTTTTAAAAAAGTTCCGGGACACTGAGCATAGCTCCGCCCCCGACACCCACGAAGCCCTGCCCCCATGTTTTGATTGGCCCACAGGACAAGCAATCAAACACAATGGATGACCATCGATATGTAAAAATATCAATGGTCATCCATTGCATAGTTTAGCACTATCGATGGCCAGTTGCAGAATTGCCATCGATAACAATCTTCGATGGCAATGGCAAAATGGCCATCCCTAAATTTACCACTAGAGGCCACACCATGGACCAAATTACTCCTTTGTGCGCTATAAGATGTTATAACAGAAAGTGAAAGCTATTTCTGAAGGGACACCGATCTGTTTCAAACTTGCTGGATATGGAGAGACGGAGCTGTGAAGACAGAGATTGGAGGAAGCAGCAGATAGGTACTGGGGGCGGAGAGTTTGTGGGATAAAAGCTGTCACAGCTCAAAGTGAAAGTAAAAACTGTCACAGTTAAAGTACATTGCCGAAGCCGCCGTTTTGATGGGCTTTTAATTACTAACCTATTAATTAGGGTTATTATTTATCATCTTGACCTAGAAAGAAAGTGTTATACATTTCCAATGTATAATGTGTTATACATTTCCAATGTATAATGCTACCTGAATTGATTTCTATAAATACTTTACGTTAATTGTCGTCACACCCCTGTGCGAATTGTCCATTCTGAGAAAAATATTGTCTTGCCATCAAGTCTGAATTAAGTTCATTCTATAGGATGACAGCCAATAGGTTCGACACCGTAGGGTCAAACATCAATAAGGTTCAAATGATCAAAATGTCAACACAAGCAAAAGGTCAACAGGGGTTTTATACACCATATAAGTGCACCGCAAGGGGACCTGGTACACTTATATAGTGTCCATGTACACATATTGATTTTCCATGTCAACATTTTACTTGTGTCGATACTTTTGTCAATTTCTAACTAATGCACTTCTAACTGTTTTCATTGTCTAACTAATGCAGGTCTAACTTTTGTCCATGTCTAACTAATGCATGTCTATCTTTTGTCCATGTCTAACTAATGCATGTCTAACTATTGTCCATGTCTATCTAATGCATATATAACCTTTGTCAGTGTCTAATGCATGTCTAACTTTTGTCAAGGTCTAACTATTGCATGTCTAACTTTTGTCACTGTTTAACTAATGCACGTCTAACTATTGTCCATGTGTATCTAATGCATGAAAAAAGTGGTATGGCTTCTGCGCCTTCAGTGTTCTAAGACAATCGGTGTTACAACAATCCTTCTAAGAATATATAAATGCGCTTACCAGCAATTAGCTGAAAATTTGCATGTAGTAGTATCTCTCTCCTGAGCGATCTCCTTCCCTTTTCCTTCCTATCTAATGCATGTCTAACTTTTGTCAATGTCTAACTAATGCATGTCTAACTTTTGTCAATGTCTAACTAATGCATGTCTAACTTTTGTCAGTGTCTAACTAATGCATGTCTAACTTTTGACAGTGTCTAATGTATGTCTATCTTTTGTCAATGTCTAACTATTGCATGTCTAACTTTTGTCACTATCTGACTAATGCATGTCTGACTATTGTCCATGTCTATCTAATGCATGTCTAATTTTTGTCAATGTCTAACTAATACATGTCTAACTTTTATCAGTGTCGAACTAATGCATGTCTAACTTTTGTCAGTGTCTAACTATTGCATGTCTTACTTTTATGTCGACTTATTGACTGTTGTGTGGACATTTTCAGTTGTCTGGAACCGTTTAATTATCAAAACTGTTTTTGTTAATCCATTACTTATACATTGTTATTTGTATTTTCTTAGAATTAATTGAAAAAAGTATAATTTATTTTTATATATCACTTTTATTGATAGGGGCCCCCACAAGTTTCTTGTCCATGGCCCCCATAGTCCCTAATCTGGCCCTGTCTATAACACCCTGATGAAGGTCTGTCCCTCACCACATGCTCAGATAGGGGACGCATTGCATGCAAAATGCGATGCTTGTTGCATCTTGTCCCATAAATCTAAATGGAGAAAGCTATTTTCTCCCGACCCAAAAATTGTTTCTTGGAAATTGGGGGAAAAAAAAATCACAATTCTGCTTTTTTCTCGTCTAATCCAATGACAACTTTTCTTTTATCCATAGGTGGGAAGTTCCGTTTTCTGCAATGTGATCACTGTGATTTTTGCATGCGTTGTCTTACCAATTACCGTTATGGATCGCCAGAATCTTCAGAATGATAGGTGTTATTTGTATGGCTATTTTGGAACAATGAATAAATGCACTTCCTTTATTGTAAGTATTGTCTTATAGATAACAGTACTGTAGGTGGAGGTAAAAATGGCGTCCTTGCGGTCTTGTTTTGGATAAGTTATGAATGGTTAATGATAATATACTGTTTCCATTACTTTTGTGTTCACAGGAGACTGTATCTACACTGTATTACATTCTTATTGCTATCAACGTGCTGGTCTTGATTCTTTCTATATTCTCCACCTATTTTGGAGGCCGTGCCCTTTGGCGTTCATCATAATAAGATCCTGAGGTAAGAACCTATTGATAGAAAAATCAAGTATCTGGGTAAGGTCAGAGGTCATGATGCATCGAGCAGAATCCTGCCAAACACCGCCTGCATAGTGGCGTTTACTAACCGCATACAAGCCCTGGAACCTATTGGCTTGGTGCGAAGGTTTTTTGGAGGTTTGGCTGCATTGCAAAGCTTTGTGCATCCTGCTCAGAGAAAGGACACCAGCTTATTAAACTGGCCATACTTGCAGTAAACGGTTTTTGTTCCAACCAGCCAACTGATTGGCTGATTGAAGCCACAATTTGCTGTGTGGCAGCAAACTATAATCGTCCACTGAAAAATATATGAAATTGATAGTTCCATGATCTATGGAGAAAAATTAAACAGGTTTGAATATTCTTCTACATAGTTGAGCTATAATAGTTTTTGTTTAGTAGAAAGTGGGGCACTTATCCCCGTCAGTTAGATAATTAGAAACACATGACTTTATACATGACAGCTGCATGCTTTCTTTTTGTTGTGGCAGTTTCCCCTCCCCCTTTTGCAGCCTTGGGGTAACCAATGGTAGCCATGAGATAATTTGAACAGAATACATTTGAACCACATATAAAAATATACAGCACAAGTGACATTTACCAAACTGCTCCATTGATTTTGTTACTTGCACATGTACAGATAGTTGTTACATAACATCAGAAGCTTTCTGAATTCGTCCCCAGCCCCGATGGTCAGGGTTTGTGCATTTATGCGCATGTACGAACCCCGGTAACAAATGGCTTTGGTGAGTTTCACACTCGCTGGGCCAGTCGCATCAGGGAGGGAGGGCCTGGGGGCGTGAAGGGGGCGGCAGCAGGATAATGCCCAGCGGTTTATGGACGTCCCCTTGATAATGATGTGTGTTCCTCTGGGAACGCCGGCGGGCCCATGACGCTATAGCAAGCAAAAAAAACCGACTAATAACTACAATATACTTGGAAATCTATGGGGGTGGCAGGAACTAGACAAGTCAAAAAAGGAGAGGAAATCAGTGATTTCTCAGAACAATAAATATAGAATACACAAAAATATCTTTCTCCCGCTAATATGGTAGAGAAAGCATTATTAAGCTTACTATACAGAGCCCTTAGTAGCATCTGATGTTTTGATTACTACAGATGGAACCCCTCTCAGCCAACCCGCCAGCTCGCCATGGCATTGTGTCTAGCAGATGGTGGGGGCACGTGAGCATCTTACTCGCTTGGGCGTCCCACTCAGCTGGGCGGCAGGGAACGGGAACAGGGTGATTAATTGCCCATCTCCACTTCAGGGATATGGGCAAGGAGCAGGCAGCGTGGGGAGACGGGCCGACAGGGCTGCAGGGCTTCCGGAAGAATTGGGCGTGGCTACGTCTCATGCGCTCGTGGTAGACGGAAATGCCGATAGCTTCACCAGGAGCCGATCTAATGAGAGCGGCTCCAACTGTATAAATATATTTTAATTGTTCGGTGTTCTTTTTTGTAGGTGTTTGCGGTACAGAAGAATGCTGATGCTCAAGAATGGAACGTTCCACTAACATATTTTGTGGTTCCAGACAGATTCCAATGACTTATTTATTAACAATTATTTATATAGGGCACGTACTGTACCCGTTCCCGTTTAGGTTTCCTCACACATGGACCCACATACTGCAGGATTCATTTTCGTCAGAAGCCAATGAAACTACCAGTATGGGTTTTTGAATTGTGAGAGGAAACTCTTACATACATGGGAAGAACATCCAAACTCACCACAGATAGGACACTGGTTGGAAGTAAATCCATGACCCCAGTACTGTGAGACTGCGGAGATAACCTATGGGCCACCATGCTGACACTGAACAATCACATAATATTATCCCAATAAATCTACAGTGTTTCCAAACAATACAGACTGTATAATAATGTTAGGAATGGCTTGTGTTTATTCTGTTTCTGTTTACTACCAAATCTTATATGTAGAATTCATTCATTTGTTCGTTTTCCTGCCCAGTTATGCATTTCTATACCCCTCCACCGAGTGGGATGAAACCAACATGAGGTGGTCCAGTTGGATCCTGTCTAGGTTTAAGCTTGGATTAGGGTCCGGGCTGGACTTTGGCCCAGTGTGGTTGTTCCGAGCACTTCCACTAGATGGATTTCAATAAAACTTTACGAACTGTAACAACTGACAGAAATAACCATAATTCAGTGACCTGAAATAACTGACAGAAATGGAGGTGGGAAGACAAAAATCAATGGTGTACCCAAGAAGCCTTGGAATAGCAACATTATTTTTTGGGGGTAACTGAAAAAAAACTTGAAATCCAACTCGCAATGTTGTAATGGTTGTCAAACTGAACAGAAATGAATGCTGGGTAACTGGTCTACTACGAGCGACGCCCTCCCAGAAAAACTCACTGGGCAGTCACCTCATAGTTGGGCTGGTAGAGCTGCTCAGCTGCTAATTACTTAAAAATGTTTTACAGTTTCATCCAATTCATTGATAACATTGATTTGAATACTATCGGTTATTACATTTAGTGGAAAATATAAAACAGTTTTCTGTAACCAATGTGTTTGCTCAATGTCTTGTTGCTGGCACATGTGATGACATCATTTTACGGCACAGTATATACAAAGGCTTTCTATATGAATATGACCTGACCAGACTAGAGATAAATGAAAACAGGAGACTGGAGTAACAAAGCATTATATACAGTAGCATATTCTGTGGAAATAGAGAATACGTGCTAACCTTTTTCCCTGCCCCGAAGATGGGATATATGGAGGGGGGGGACATAGCCAAAAGGGTGATGACATCATGATTTTACCAACCTGGCTGTACAATGCAGCCTATACCAGCATTGTACAGCGGGAGAAGGGTCTTGATAACACAATTCACCAAAAATTGGAAAACTAAACAGCGTTGACTTCCTCACTCATGCCCAGGGGTTAAAGTGTGGGGAACGGGTTGGAACTGAGTTCCACCACTTCGAATGGTAGGGGGAACTGAGTTCCACCTCTACCACAGCCTTGAACAGTAATTCTGACATAAAAGCCTGTCCCAGCAGCTTCTTCTTCGGGCACAGCATATGTGATGTCATGCCATCACCACCGATGAAGTGAAGAAGAACCACTAAGAGGAGCAGGCTCTGTGCTTGCTAAAGACAAGGGTGAGAGGGGGCTGGAGGGACACAGAGATGAGGAAGCTGCTGGAGGGACACAGGGAGCTTCTGAGGGACATGAACAGAGAGCTGCTGGAGTGAAAGAGACAGAGGTATATAAGCATCACAACTGTGGATATTATGTGTATAAGGGGCACTAATGTGTGATTTAGTATGAATCAAGGGCACTACATGTGGTGTAATGTGTATGACTGTGTTATTGTGTGTTGTCATTTTAATTGGAGTTACTATTGTGTGACCACACCCTTTCATTGTGTGTGCCTAATGGGGGGGGGGGGGGGGTGTTAGAGGAAAGGAGTTCCACCACCTCTCCAGGACCACTTTAAGCCCTGCTCTCGAGGGTGCCATGTGGAGTTGACAGGTCTCCAGGAGGTGCCAGCTCACTTCCACAAATGGCATGTAGTCACTATGAAGCACACCATAATTCTGGTTTCACCTTGATTTCACAATGCCACGAGAAAAGCACAGATCCATTTTATGCCTGTATAACTGCCATCATTTATGGATAGATTAACTTAAATTCATCCCACAGTTCTAGGGGTCGGTAGAGCCACCTGATTTTTGGAAGCCTCCGGGCTGATCTGGGAAAGTAGGTAAGTATGTTTATTCTTGTTAAGATCTGAGTGTCATTAAGTTCACAGCTGCTGTTATCTCCATTGCTTACTTTAAACAAGCACAGAATTTTAAACTACAGCCCAGTTCAAAATTCAAATAGGGAGCCACTGCCAGTGAGTCAGTTTGGAACGGCAGTTGGTGCTGCTTCCCTATTTGAATTTCAAATTGTGCTGCCGCCACTGCTATTTACTGTTTTCAGGATTTTCATGCCTTTTTATGTATATACTTGTTTTATTACACATATGTAGTTATTTTATTACTGAGTAATATACAGACAGGTGACTACTACTGATAGTGCCTTCCATTCTGTACTCAGAGAGAGCCCTGCCCTCTGGGAAACCTGACCGTAGCAATATGTCAGCTGATGAGGTAATAAAACTATACAATAGCATATAGGACAGTCCTTTATATGAGGGAAGCTTCAGGCTTAGATCATATTCAGAAAGAGTGTCAGAAGGTTCTCACTGTAAGTAACTACCTACATTACTATAACTTATAGGCAATTATATGTCTCTATCTCGGTAGTTTATCCAGCTACATACAGTGCACTGTATTTATGGTCATCTTTAATTGTATGTCTATATTTCTGCTAATATTACGGGATATCTGTCCAGTAAAAAACTTGCAAAGTTATACGGTCTGCTGTCTGTAAGTTAAAACATAAGTTAGTATAGTAATACACTGACGATAAATATTAAACAGTAAATTCACATTTAAAACACTGTTGATAAGTATTAATCCTTTAACTGCCAACATTTCTGTGAGAGATGTCCAAAATATCCGGTAAATAATGCCAGCATCGCTCACATTTGTTATATAAATTCAAATAAAAAAAATGTTGTGTAAAAAAAAGATTATATTTCCTATATAAGGTAACATTACAGGTCATCATGATGAATACAAATATTTGCTAGGCAATTTTCACATGTATTTTGACAAATTCACTTGGCACTCAAAGGGTTAAGCAGTAACGTAACACACTGTCGATAAATATTAGGCAGTATAGTCAGAGGCATATACACTGTTGATAAATTTTAATTTGTGAGATTAACAGGATGAATAAACAGTTCGGGGCCAAATTCATCCCTGTTTCCGACGATGGGGGTCTGCGCATACCTATGTGCAGACCCCCTATGCAAATGCCTTCGGCAAGTGTATGCCGAGGTGTTCGCAGCATGGGAACGCCAGTGTTTTTTATGGGCGTTTCCCTGTGAAAGCAGGCGCGTGATTCGCATATCTGTGGCGAAGGGGCCGGGTTCGATGACACAAATTTGCAACTTTTAGCTGCGGGAGGCTTGCCACCTGTCCAGGGTGCTGGGAGGGCCACTGGATTTTCAGGAGCCTCCCGGCTGATCGGGGATGGTAGGCAATATGCATTGGGGTCTGAAAAACAAAATCTTGCATGTTTTCGATGGTCTGTAAAGCTGTGTACACACTGAGCGATATATATAATTGACAATATGCAAGATACTGATATTGTTAACGATACATTACAAACATTGGTCAGTGTGTAGAGTCAATGTCATGGAACACGCTGCCGCGCTTCGTGATGTTACTGACTGATATTGTGAACGCTATTGGTCAGTGTGTGTGCACTTTATAGTTCTCCCAAAGTACTATCAATATTTATACCCACCTTAAGTCCCTCCTTAGTCATTTAAGGTACCAGTTGTTGATATTAATAATGTTGCAGGAACAACAACTAAAAACTTATACATGGTTTTAAGCCCCATACACACGATGTGATTCCTTTTCTATTCAATCCCAATCTGATCTGGATTGATTCGGGATCGAATCATGATTAAAGCCGCTGCTTAGTGAGCCCTGAAATGCCGTCCGTTCTCTCCCCATTGGAAATAAAATTCAGTCTGAGTTTTTTTTCCCGTCGGAGTCTGGATGTCATGTGACGTCAGCCGCATGCCCCAGGCAGGCATTGGCCCACCTGTGTTCCCAGGGGACGCTTATAAAATGCTGGGGGCGAATCAGGATTGAATGCGGCTGATAACCGTTCAATTTCGATTTGATTTTAATTCAATTTTGACTATATAGTAAAAATCGAATCAAACGTGACCCTGAATCGCATCGCGTGCATGGGGCATTGGTTGTTTTGTTCAATTTTAAAGGAATCCAAAACCAAACCAAATCGGAACCAAAACAGGTCAAGGTTGTTTGGCGAAAACCAATAAAGCAGTGTGTTACTTATGCAATCGGCAATGTTATGAATCAGTGTGATTCTTTTTTACGCTAAAGTCATTCTTGTTTGGAGTATTTTATATAGGTTTAGAAATAAAATAGTATATGGGGCAATGTAATGAGCAAGTGCAAAGTTCACAGAGTTCTAGTTCATAGACACTTAGGGATATATTTCTAAAAAGGAAGTTTGCTGTAAAGCTGTCAGAAGCATGATTTTATCAGAGTTATGGCCCATACACACTGGGAGACTTTGATCTGAAAGCCGCTCAAAACAGCCTATTTGAGCAGCTTTCAGCCCAAAGCCGCCCAGTGTGTATGGCCCATCGATGAGTGGTGAGCGCTGCTGCGCGCTCCCGCATCATCGCCGGGAAAGGTTATACCAGCAGATGAGCAGCTTAGAGGACGGCTTTGCATAGCTCTGTGCTATGCAACACCGTCTTCCCCCCTCCGTCGGCGCCGGGCAGGGGGAAAGCCGCTTAGTGTGTATGCACTGAGCGGCTTTCTCCGCAGCGGTGATTGTCATTATCGCTGTCCATACACGCTGGGCATAGTCGCCCAGTATGTACGGACCTTTACAGTGTTGTTTCTCACTATTCAAGAAACCAACTGTCTGGATGTGCTATCACCAGATTTAGGGGGCGATTTATCAGCATCCGCCTCCTTAGATGCAGATGTGCTGTGATAATATCGGCCCAATTTAAAATGAGATACTGGATTGCATCACACAGATGTATCGATTATCGTATGAACGGACAGAGGGGGTTATTCTAGTTGATTCCAATGTTTTGCATCTGTGCATGCGCAGGCTCATTTCTGCACATGTGCAGACGCAGGGTGCGAGCAGGCATGGCGAACTACATGTTCGCCAACCTGCTTGCACCTAGCAGTGAGGGCAGGGGGTGTGGGTGGCAGCAGTGGGAGCATCTCATGGGAACGCCCAGCGAACGCCCATGGTTATCGCCCCGTGACACAGGCAGCTGACATCAGCAGGATTCACTGATGCGAGCTCCTGGAGAGCTGTGACCTCCGCGGATGTAAAGTAAGGTGCTGCTTTGAAGCATTACTTTACTGCACCGGACGTCACAGGAGCAGCAGGGAGCACCGATGGCCGCAGCCCTCAGTGGACCCTGGGACATACATAGCTGATCACGCTGACCCAATCCCAACACTGCATCCTGTGCAGAAGTCAGAATATGCAGTGAGACCTATGCATTTGCCAATGATAGCCTTCAACAGAAACCTATTTAAGAATAATTGTGCAATCCTATTAAGGCTATAATTAATAGTATTAAACATAGTGCTTCATTAAACAGAGTTTTAACCTTCCTGCCTCAAATGTTTCCAACAGATCAGAATATTTTCAGGATTTCTGTCTGTGTAAACAGTTAGAAAAATTACTATCCCAGCAAAATAGGTTCATTTGCCTGTGAATGATTAGACATCCATAAAACTTATGCTTTGTCATCCTGGGCTGGGCATGCAGGAAATGTCATGCTGAGCTGGGCAGGACATGCTATATCATGCTGGGCTGGGCCTACAGGATATGTCATGCTGGGCTGGGCCTACAGGATATGTCATGCTGGGCTGGGCCTACAGGATTTGTCATACTGGGCTGGGCATGCAGGATCTGCCCTGCTGGGCTGGTTCGTCATACTGGGCAGGGCATGCAGGATCTGTCCTGTTGGGCTGGGCAGGGCATGCTTTGTCATGCTGGGCGTGCATGAGTTGACGTGCTGGGCTGGGCATGTATGATTGTCTGTACACTAGCCCGGTGAAGCAGTATATTTAGCCTTGATATGATACAAAACCATATTAGTACAAAGACTCTTCTTAATTGTAATACCGTACACTGTCATTGTTTCTTTCATACGCAATTTATGATGTTTCAGTAGCAAATGCAGGATATCTAGAGGGGTATATCCAAATACACTCCACAATCTCCCACTCTGCAGAACATTGGAGCATGTGTGGGAGTCTGGGGGAGTGGTAGAAGAACCAAGTAATGACCCTGAACATTGGTCTTTGTATTCATTCGGTACTGTATGGAATACAGTACAGAATTAATATTTAACACCAGGGGTTAAAGTGTGTGTGTGGGGGTGTTATTAGAGGTGGGGAGGGGGAACTGAGTTCTACCTCTTGGAACGGTAGGGAGAACTAGTTCCACCTCCACCACAGCCCTGCACAGTAATTCCAACAGAAATCCTGAACTACTCGACCATGCAGATAGGTAAAATAATGGATCCTTTTTGATAAAGGTGGGTCACAATCACTCTCATAAAAAGGTTAAATGTGTACAGGATGTTGGAGAGCCTAAAAACCATCCACTAGTAAAGAGCGTCTTTCCAGAAGAATCTCCGAAACCGTCCGTGTTTTTGACCTACATTGAATGAAAGGCTTCTTTGAGGTCTATCTTGACGCAGAAATAAAATTTGGTAGAGGATGAAGGGGACCACTGGAAGACTTTTCATTCTAAATGCTCATCTCATTACTGATAGATCAAAGACATTAACTTACAAAACAGGTCTGAATGAGCTATCTGGCTTTCACACTGGAAAGAGATGATGGTCCAACCTTTCCTCATTACGTCTACTAGTTCTATCTTGTGATAAGGACAAAATAAACCAGAAGAAGACCTCAATTTTTTATTGAGCAGGGGTTCCCCTTGGTTGTCCCCTGTGGTAACCTGCCTCCAGGTTCCTATTGCTTGAGAGGTGCCAAGGTAGGAAGTTACATGAATGTTAAGCGCCGCACCTGGCGTCGCCGCCGTCCTGGCCCCTCAGCAGCATCTGCGCTGCTAGAACGGCGGCCATTTTCCAAAACACGTCGTCAGGAGGTTGCAGGGGATGTTGCTAGGCAACATCCCAAACTTCCGCTCCAGTCGCTCCTGCACGGGGAAGACTGTGCAGAGCGGACAGGAAGTGATGTCACCACAGGGGGCGGCTATTTCAAACATAAGCCGGCGTCTTTCTCTCACTGACGCCGGTTATAGCGTTCTGTTAGCTATCGCTTACGTTCGTGTTCCTGGTCCTGGTCCTGGTTGGAAGTTCCCTTGCTGTTACTACCTGCCTTGCCGTGCCTGTCTTGTCCTGCTGTATCTGGAGTTCCGTCGCTGTGCCCAGCTGTCCCTCA
The DNA here is from genome assembly GCF_055691185.1 of Crinia signifera. Taxonomy (NCBI): domain Eukaryota; kingdom Metazoa; phylum Chordata; class Amphibia; order Anura; family Myobatrachidae; genus Crinia; species Crinia signifera. The sequence continues at coordinate 37,487,453 of NC_139222.1, forward strand.
GCGGTCGCAGAAGTCTGCCGAGGCTTGTCTGGTTTCTCATCATCTCACCAGATAAGTCAGGGGTTACCCTGTGCTTCTTCTCCCGTTGTTTGGTATCATTTCGTATTGGGCTTATCAGTCAGCATTATTGCCATTTCGTTTATAACATCTCATAAGCATTGTTGCTCATTTCTTTATATTACATCTCATAAGCATTGTTGCCCATTTCTTTATATAACATCTCACAAGCATTGTTGCCCATTTCTTTATACAACATCTCACAAGTATTGTTGCCCATTTCTTTATATAACATCTCCACTGGCGTAACTACAGCACCGCAGCCCCCGCGGTCGCGGGGAGGCGCTGGGTAAGTGCGGGCGCCGGGGGGCTGCGGTGCTATCGTAATGCCCCATCCCCCGCAGCGTTACCTATATTCGCTGCGGCGGTCCCGGCTCCCCTGGCTTCATTCTGCTATTGCGACGGGCTACCATAAAATGTCCGCCCCCATATAGCAGCCAGTTCTTTGAAACTGTCTGCTGTATGGGGGCGGCCATTTTGTGATGGTCAGTGTTTCATATCAGAATGAAGCCAGGATGGGAGCCGGGACCAGCGCAGCGAATACAGGTAAGTAAGCGGGGGATGGGGGGTTGGGGGGGCATCGGCGTCCGGAGTGGTGGTGGGGTGAGGCGCGTGTTTTATTATCGGCGGGGGGGCGCCAAAATTACAGTTACGCTGCTGAACATCTCACAAACATTGTTGCCATTTCGTGGCTCTGACTGAGCAGTTTTGCTTCCAGGGGGTTTCTGGGAGTTCCCCGGTTCTAGGGTCTAGTTAGGCTTCCCCTTGCTCTCTCCTGGCCTTGGTGGATGTGTTGTACTTTCCTAAGACCTGCCTGTAGCGGAGTGGGGAGGACCTAATTCACCCTCCAGCCGAGACGGGCCCAGGTGAAGCCTAGCACCGCACACATCCGTCAAACCCAGCCAGAAGCAACGGAGTTAGGGTGCCGGGGATATTCCCAGAATCCTTACATTATAACCGGCCAAAAGAAAGACTAGATTCCCCAGCGGTGCTGGAGGATCTTCCTGTACTCGCTTGTTGTGCTCAGGTATCTTTTGTCTTTTCTACCATCATGGATCCCTCTGCAGGGGGTCCAGCTCAAGTACTCTCTGATCAGGTCCGTCTCCTCACGCAGCAGATGGTGGATTTGTCTCTGCGGGTGGAGACACAGGAGGAGGTTAGGAGAGTAGTTCCTGCTAGCCTTCAGTTTGTCAAAGAACCTAAAATGAATCTACCCGATCGTTTTTCTGGCGACAGGAGATTGTTCTTCAATTTTAGGGAGAGCTGCAAATTATATTTCCGTCTTCGTCCTGCCTCCTCAGGCTCCGAAGCCCAGAAAGTCGGCTTGATAGTCTCTCTACTTCAGGGGGATCCACAAACATGGGCCTTTGGGTTAGGGGCAGATAGTTCTGAGCTCAGTACTGTGGATGCATTTTTTACAGCTATGGGGGTGCTGTATGATGATCCCGATAAGGCAGCCTCTGCAGAGTCTCATATTCGGCTCTGAGGCAGGGTCGCCGTACTGCAGAAGCCTATTGCTCCGAATTCCGTAGCTACGCTGGGGATACCACTTGGAATGATCCTGCACTGCGGAGCCAATTCCGCCTTGGCCTTGCAGATCAGATCAAAGATTTCCTGGTACAATATCCGGCGGCAGTTTCTCTCGATGAATTGATGCAGTTAGTGGTTCGTATTGACAGGCGCATCAGAGAGAGACCCTCTGAACGAGAGTTGCCTTCCTATCCTCCGGCTGAGACTGGAGGAGAGATGGTGGGCGGGTCTGAAGAACCAATGCAAATTGGTGCGTCCCGCTTATCTAACCAGGAGAAGGCACGTCGTCGCTCCCTTGGCTTATGTTTATATTGTGGGGGTAAGGGGCACCTTGTGGGCACATGTCAAGAGCATCCGGGAAACGCTAGGGGTTAGGGGAGGAATCCTCTTAGGCCAGTCCCGTTTATCTCCCAATAATTCCCTTTTGTTGTTGGTGTTTCTAGGTCTGGGGGCTCAACGATGGGAGTCCCAGGCCTTTGTGGACAGCGGAGCAGCCGGGAACTTCATAGATGCTCGTTTGGTTCAGGATCTTGCTATCCCATTAGTCCCTCTTCCTTCTGAGTTGTCTGTTTTTGGCTTGGATGGCAGTCTCCTTCCCAAGGGTCTAATTTCACATCGTACTGTGCCCTTAGACTTAAGCATAGGTTCTACCCATTCTGAAAGTGTAGAATTTCTCGTTATTCATAGTCCCTTAGCACCTGTGGTACTGGGGTTACCTTGGTTAAGGGTACATAACCCCCATTTCGATTGGCGGATGGGGGAACTGTTGCGGTGGGGTGAGTCATGCGCTGATTCATGTCTGCACCTTCCTGTCAGGGTCTCAAGTTTCGCCAATCCTCTACTTCCTGCTCCTTATGTTTCTTTTTCTGATGTCTTTTCCAAAAAAGAGGCAGACACATTACCTCCCCATCGGCCTTATGACTGTGCCATCAGCCTCCTTCCTCAGGCCAAATTACCCAAGGGTCGTTTGTACGCATTGTCCTTACCCGAAGCTAAGGCGATGGAGGAGTATATTGCTGACAACTTAAAGAAAGGCTTTATTAGGCCCTCAAGATCTCCTGTGGGGGCGGGGTTTTTCTTTGTCGGCAAGAAAGATGGTACATTACGTCCTTGTATTGATTATAGACAGTTAAACTTAATTTCTGTAAAGAATTCGTACCCGTTGCCTCTGATCTCTGTTTTATTTGACCAATTGCGCTCTGCTATTGTGTTTTCTAAGATTGATCTCCGAGGCGCGTATAATTTGATTAGGATTAAAGCGGGAGACGAGTGGAAGACCGCTTTTAACACTCATACTGGTCATTATGAGTACCTCGTGATGCCCTTTGGATTGGCCAATGCTCCGGCGGTCTTTCAAGACTTCATTAATGACATCCTTCGGGACTTTTTGGGGATTTTTGTGGTCGTTTACCTGGACGATATCTTGATTTTTTCCTCATCTTTGGAGCAACATAGAATGCATGTTAAAAAAGTCTTACAGAAGCTCAGAGAAAACTGTCTTTATGCGAAACTCGAAAAGTGTGAGTTTGAGGTCCATAGTATTTCCTTCCTTGGTTATATTATTTCCCCGGAGGGCTTCTGTATGGATCCTGCCAAGGTTCAGGCTATCACAGATTGGGTGCAACCCACTACCCTGAAGGCAGTCCAGAGGTTTTTGGGGTTTGCGAACTACTATCGCAAGTTTATTCCGGCGTTCTCTGATATTGTCGCACCCATTGTTGCACTCACTAAGAAGGGTGCAGACCCCGCTCTCTGGTCTACAGAGGTCCATAACTCTTTCCGTCGTCTCAAGGAGGCGTTTATTTCTGCTCGTATCTTACGTCATCCCGATCCTGACCGTCCCTTTATTTTAGAGGTAGATGCCTCTGAGATCGGCATTGGGGCTGTTCTTTCGCAGGTAGATCCCAAAGATGGTCTGTTACATCCCTGCTCCTTCCATTCTCGTAAATTTTCTCCCGCAGAATGTAACTACGATGTGGGGAATAGAGAATTACTGGCCATAAAATGCGCTCTGGAGAAATGGAGGCATTGGTTGGAGGGGGCCAAATTTCAGGTGACCATTTTTACGGATCATAAAAAGCTCTCATATCTTCAGGATGCCAAGCGACTTAATGCCCGTCAGGCAAGGTGGGCGTTATTCTTTGCTCGTTTCAATTTTCGTATCACCTTTAGGCCGGGTTCCCGAAATGTCAAGGCAGATGCCTTGTCCAGGAGTTTTTTAGGTCTTCAGGACAAGGAGTCAGTACTGGAGACCATTATTCCATCTTCTCGGGTTCATGTCGGTATGGCACAGACACTTTTAGACAAGGTCTTACGGGCACAAGCGGAAGCACCCGACCTCACCCCTCCAGGGAGACTGTTTGTTCCCTCTAGACTCCGGGGGGCAGTTCTTACTGAGTTTCATACGGCCAAGACGGCAGGTCATCCAGGTTGTGCCAAGACATTGGATTTAATTTCCCGTTCAGTATGGTGGCCATCTATGAGAGGGGATGTGGAATCTTTCGTCAAGTCCTGCGAGGTCTGTGCCAGGAATAAGTCCCTCCGCACCCCTCCCGCGGGTCAACTTCTTCCCTTGTCCTGTCCGGAGAGACCATGGACCCATATCTCTATGGATTTTATTGTTGAATTGCCCTCTTCCTCTGGTTATGATACCATATGGGTAATTGTGGACCGCTTCAGCAAGATGGCGCATTTTGTCCCCCTGGTTGGTCTTCCCTCCGCTCAAAGATTGGCTTCATTATTTCTGTTGCATGTTTTTCGTCTCCATGGGCTCCCCACAGATATTGTCTCTGATAGGGGGGTACAATTTGTTGCCAGATTTTGGAAATCCCTTTGTGCAGCTTTAGGCATCAACCTCAGTCCATCTTCTGGGTATCATCCTCAGTCGAATGGACAGACTGAGAGAGTCAACCAAAACCTCAAACAATTTTTAAGATGTTATGCTTCCAAGTGTCAGAACAAATTGTCAGAGCATCTGCCCTTCGCAGAGTTTGCATACAATAATGCATGGCACTCTGCTTCTAAGATTTCTCCGTTTTTCTGTGTCTCTGGGCAACACCCCAGAGCCAACTCTTTTGATTCCGGATCTTCCGGAGGTGGTTCTTGGTTGTCACAAAAGAGGGTCATCTGGAACAAAGTTCATAAGGCTCTTCTCACGGCTTCTGCATCTGCCAAGCGATTTGCCGATCGTAACAGGAGGCCCTGCTCTTTTAGAGTAGGAGACTGGGTTTTTCTTTCAACCCGGAACATTAAGATTTGCCAAGCCTCTCAGAAACTGGGTCCCCGATTTATCGGTCCTTTTAAAATCATCAGTCAAATCAACCCAGTAGCTTTTAGGCTCCAACTGCCTCGGGCCATGAGAATCCATAATACATTTCATTGTTCTCTTTTCCAGCAGGCTGCTCAGCCCAGGCGCAAAGGACCCGCACCCATCCTTGTTCAAGGTCGCAAGGAATTTGTTATAGAAAGGATCCTTGATTCTAAGGTGTCTCGTAATCAGCTCAAGTTTCTTGTGCACTGGAAAGGATATGGCCCGGAGGAGAGATCCTGGATTCCAGACAACGAGCTCCACGCTCCTTTTCTCAAGAGAAAATTTTTTGAAGAATTTCCCCATAAACCCAGGGTTGGGGGTCCCTTGACCCCTCCTCAAGGGGGGGTACTGTTAAGCGCCGCACCTGGCGTCGCCGCCGTCCTGGCCCCTCAGCAGCATCTGCGCTGCTAGAACGGCGGCCATTTTCCAACACACGTCGTCAGGAGGTTGCAGGGGATGTTGCTAGGCAACATCCCAAACTTCCGCTCCAGTCGCTCCTGCACGGCATTCTGTTAGCTATCGCTTACGTTCGTGTTCCTGGTCCTGGTCCTGGTTGGAAGTTCCCTTGCTGTTACTACCTGCCTTGCCGTGCCTGTCTTGTCCTGCTGTATCTGGAGTTCCGTCGCTGTGCCCAGCTGTCACTCAGCGGTCGCAGAAGTCTGCCGAGGCTTGTCTGGTTTCTCATCATCTCACCAGATAAGTCAGGGGTTACCCTGTGCTTCTTCTCCCGTTGTTTGGTATCATTTCGTATTGGGCTTATCAGTCAGCATTATTGCCATTTCGTTTATAACATCTCATAAGCATTGTTGCTCATTTCTTTATATTACATCTCATAAGCATTGTTGCCCATTTCTTTATATAACATCTCACAAGCATTGTTGCCCATTTCTTTATATAACATCTCACAAGCATTGTTGCCCATTTCTTTATATAACATCTCACAAACATTGTTGCCATTTCGTGGCTCTGACTGAGCAGTTTTGCTTCCAGGGGGTTTCTGGGAGTTCCCCGGTTCTAGGGTCTAGTTAGGCTTCCCCTTGCTCTCTCCTGGCCTTGGTGGATGTGTTGTACTTTCCTAAGACCTGCCTGTAGCGGAGTGGGGAGGACCTAATTCGCCCTTCAGCCGAGACGGGCCCAGGTGAAGCCTAGCACCGCACACATCCGTCAAACCCAGCCAGAAGCAACGGAGTTAGGGTGCCGGGGATACTCCCAGAATCCTTACAATGAATATGACTTACTGTAACTTCTATTTCTCGTTTGAGGGGTTCCTATAATGGAGGACACTACACTTCTTGTGACCAGTCCTTTGGAAGTGTCTAATTAAGCTGCTGGCTTTCACTGATGAGACATCTTGGCAAAGGGCCTTCTCAAGGACTGGTGATTCCTAATAAGTGAAAAGGATTCCAGGCCATATAGAGAATTTTAAAGTCCAATGAGGAAATCTGGTGGGGAGTTAAAATGGGGCAGTACACATGTCAAACCATAACTCAGGTGTCCTCTGATAAGCACTTGGAGGACAGAAACCTTTTCATCGATCAGAATGTCTGCATTGGTGAGTTTAGGGGGATATCCATGCTTAGGGTCTATCCAGGCTAAATAAAACATATGCATCATGATCACAATTAAAACATTTAATACACAAAACTGACACATAAATAAACAATTGAATAAATTAATTAATAAATAAACCTCCCGGGGGTCAACTCAATCAATAACACATGTTAACATGAAATGATCAAGAGGTTTCAAGAAATATGCAGCATCTTATTTAAATGGGAATCTACATATAGGGGGAAATTTACTAAGATTTTTACGAATACGTCCGATGCCGGGTACAACTCCATACGACCGGCATCGGCCATAATCTCGGGGAAAAACAATTCATAAATAGGGAAGATTTACTAATCTGCTGTATTTGCGGATCCCTATTTCCCTGATGGTGTAGGTGGACAGCCCCGCGCTTCAGGCCAGGCAGGGTTAATTTTGGAGGGGGACACCCCTTCATTGGGGGGGTCCCCACTTCCCCAAGGTCCCTGCCTGGCCTGACCAGCCACGGGGTTAATGCTTCAACCACAGGACCTTATAAGTGTCCCCTGGCTGTGGCATTACCCTGTTGGCTGTTTGACCCCGTTGCTGGTTATCAACATACAGGGGACCCCAACTCCTTTAGTCCCCCGTATTTTGGGAACCAGGGCCAGGCCAAGAGCCAGATGCTAGTTTCAGAAATTCAGAGGGGCCCCAACATCTTTTTCCCCTGGAATTTCTGACACCAGGACCGGCTATTTGAGTCCTTCAAATGGTAGTTGCCGGGCGGAGGAATTGCACATCGGGTTTTTTTTTTTTATACACTGACTGATCCGTGCAGGCCTCACCCAAATACACCTGGAATGAGGAGTATTTTCCAGGCATATTTTTGGGTCATATACTGGCATTATGTTACATATGGTCGGTTAGTAAATTAGGAATCACCATTTGACTGAATGGCGATTCCTAGTTGTATTCTTTCGAGTGCGTATGCTTTTGTATTCCTGAACTTGATTGACAGGAAGACAGTGTTTGTGGGAGGTAACCAGATGTTTTCTAAGAGTGTCAGGGAAAAAAAAGGCATGCCCAGGTGTGCAATCAGGTTATTCCCTAAAATGTCCCTTTAGAAATGAGAGTTAAGTAATTTTTGTTTTGTTTTTTTTCCACAGTAATTTCCACTCATGTCTTCACCAAGGAATGGCATCACCTTCCACAGCAATGACTGTGCTGAGAGTCCATCTTCTGAGTATTCTATCGCTACTATTTCACAGATGTGCCATTACCATGATCAACCATCGGGTGATTACCCACCGCCCCCTGCTTATGATTCCCTTACTGATTTACCAGCATGGTGTGTTACCCCAACCGATAACTCCCCTGCTAGTCAGCAAGTGTATAGGCAAACACACACACCTACCTATAATGTCCCACCCACCCCCCAGACACTGAACGCCCCTCCTGTTGTCCCACAACATACTTCATTTATTGTGACACCTCAAAGGAGAAGTTCTTCAGTCATTGAACACCAATTTCAAAATTGGAAAAAACAGGCTATAGGGGTAAGTAAACCATCTAAACATAGGATTTGAACATTATAAGATTCTTTATAAGATTTAAAAAATTCTTATAACATTTATATTATATTGTCTGTATATACTGTCTGGGGGCTGCAAAGTTAATGGGGAAAATATATCAAAGCTTGGAGAGTGATAAAGCTTCTAACAGTTGATTTTAACTTTATCTCTTTCCAAGCTTTGTTACACACTGTATCCCCCAAAAAACTCCCAATGTGGATAATAAAGTGTTGAATATGTGAAAACAAAGGAAAATCCTGTTTTATCTTCATAAGTATAAATCACGGCATACCAACCTAAATCCTGGAAGTTTACTGTGAAAGCCTCCATACACTATGCGATCTGGGCCCGATTTCAACCGATTCTGGTGAATCAGGCCGAGAATTCGGGTGAAACCGGCTCAAATCGCATAGTGTATGACATCCGATCCTGCGTGGATCAGACCGGAGTCGGAGGTCGGACTTACAGCCCATAAGATAAATAGAAATCAGATCCTTCAGCGGCACTGTCAGCCACGCTGACAGGTGCACCGCTGCACCATCGCGGCCGGGTGCTGATGCCTGAGCTGCTGGGGGAGATGCGACACTTCTGCCTGGTGGCGCTGTTTCCCGCCGCTTCATTTCCGCCCAGTCCAGCAGCCACACAGGACAGTCGGGTGGCATCACTTCCGCCTGGCCTTGTGGCATCACTTCCACCCTGCTGTGTTCTCCCTAATGCCAGCAACCGCCCGGCAGTTGCTAGGTAGACAGGGGATGCTGGGCAGCGCGCCCTCCACCACACGCTGCAATCAGGGCCGGGGGGGGGGGGGGTGGCTGCTGCACATGGCGTCAGCCTTTTAAGGGATGAATCCCCATTCAGTCCCACCAGTGATATTGCCACACAGTGGTGCTCACTTACCCTCAGGCCAGTTCCTGTCCAGTCAGCCGGTTCCTGACTGTTCATTTAGTTCTGATACTTCTTGGCACTGTTTCTGGTGCCTGGTCATGTAAGTGCTCCAGTGGAGCCTGGTTTCCTTATTTCTCTCACATGTGTTCTGTAATTCTTATCTGCTTCCCTCTGCTTTGTTGGGAGCGCTGTTTATAGTGTCTTCTAGGACTTGGCTCTCTAGTACCCATCAGGGAGTCATTTCTGGTCTCAGTGCTCAGAAGCATCTTACTTTATCTTCTGGGTGCCATTGTGAATACTCCGGTACTCCCTCTTTCCGGTACTCCCTCTTTCTTGTTGCTTGCAGTGTTGTCTATCATTTGCTGTGTTATTGTGGTTTGTCTCCTGTCAGTTGTTCTGTTTTGTCTTCGACTGGGTCGCTCTAGTCCCCATGTTCAGCCTGTTGATGGTAGCTAGTTACCTCCAAGGTTGGCCCACTGGTAGTTAGCTTCACCTTTTGACCTTGGCCTTTGATGATTGCTGATTCCTTGTCTCCTCATAAGACCTGGTTGCACTGGAGTTGGGGCGGACCTTATTTTCCCCTTCAAACGTGGCGATTAGAGGTGAAGTCTTAGCTCTCACAGGTTACAGCCATCTGTTGGATGGGGTCAACAGAGGTAACATAGCATTCTAAACAGTGGTCCTGTCTACGGGTTCACACCCGAAATCTACATTCCTTCCAGAATCAATACAGGCACATTGCGGGTACTTTTTTGCATCCCCGATGCATTGTGCCGATTCCCTCTGAGAAGTCTGCAGGTGGGATGGTTAGGCTTAGGATATAGGATTGTGGTAGGGGTATGGTTAAAATACTCATTGGGATCCATTGGTATCCCACTGCCCAACAGGATACTGACTGCTGGTATTAATATACTGGCCCTATTGACTACAGTCCACATCGGAGAGCATAACAAAGACAAAAATCAGAAAAGAATTGTTGCTAATTGATGCATTCTTTAAATTACAGATACAGTATAAGGCAGGACTTTTTCTTAAAGGGGCAATCACTTACAGCGCATGGTTTTGACTTGTAAGTGATTGCATCCTGCTCGCCCGCCAAACTCTGGCTGCATTACATCCTGCCCATAAAATCTATTATTTTTAAAACAATCGGTTACTCAGTTGTCAAGTATTATTCAAACATAAGTTACTGTTCTATCTACAAGATGGCTATCCAAAAAATAAAAGTATTCTATTTACTATTTCCGTCTTTTATTTTGTATAGTCAGATCCACAATTCTCCAGAGAGATTGCTAGTGCTTATAAACATGTACTGTATCATTCTGTGTTTAATAGTCCTCATCAGGAACAACAGTAACAAAAAGTATATTTTTCCTTATGTTACATAAATTCTGGATACATTTTGTGGTTCACATTATTCATTGGCAGTCAACACTGTCTCGTTCTATGCAGTGGCGCCGAATAGGTGGGGGACCGGGTAATTTTTACCCGGGGCCTAGGCCTGCTGGAGGGGCCAGGGGCACGTTTCCGCCTCTCCGGTTGCAGAGAGCCAGGCAGTGGGAGAGACAGAACAGCCTGCCGCTGCTGCAGAGCCTCTCTCCCCACATGCTGAGCTGGGGAGAGAGGCAGCTGCGGCTGCATCCCCCCACCGTGTGGCTGCTGTTGTACACAGCACACAACTACTATCCCTAGAGCTCCAGACTAATTTTGTTTAAAACTCGTTCTCTCAGCCTGAGTGGGTGGGGTGCGGCGTTTGTGGAGGGGGGAGCGGGCATCCGATGGGGTGGCGGGCGGCGCTCACCTGTTCGCTAGGCAACGAATATATGGTCTGAATCAGGCCCATGATCCCGTGGGGAATTGGAAACTCAGATCCTCAAATATTTGAAACGATCCATCCATTGCAGAGGAAGAGCTATTCTAGGAGGCCCCCTAGTGGAAGAATGTGGGATTTCACCCAACTTCAAACCAGAATATACTGTATAACTAACTTTATACTAATAACCTGAAGAACCACTGGCATGGAAGCAGGATATTCTGCTGGAAATAATAAAAGTTCATCAGCAAATAAAGCGATGGTATCTAATCTGCTGCCAACCTGGAGTCCCAGGACATTGGGATGAGAGCATAGCACACACGCCAGCGGCTCGATATGGCATCCCTGTCTTGTTCCCTCCAATGTATCTAGATATAGCCAGAGGCCACAGACCTGTTTCAATTGGAGATAACCGCGTGAGCGCCAATATAAAGATTGTAACACCTCAAACATCGATAGTGACTTCATGGTAGCCAACTCAAACGACTCATCAGTGACACAACAACCTCCTTTAGGGGCTAATACTATGGCCAGAATGGGAGCAAATGCAAACACCCTTGCAGATGGGTCCAAACCCAAAGGATCTACAAGTGTAACATCAAGAAATAATAATAATAATGTTTAATTTGTTTAATGTTTCATTTGGCAACAGGAGCACTAACAGATGTAAAACTTTCTGTACTTAATACGGGACTTTCTTATGTACCGATCAATCAACATAAGAATGTTGGCAATCTGATTTACATCAAATGAGCAATTAATTAAGGCCACATGAAAACAACTGATACAAATGCCTTGGATTAATTTACTCCTATTATACCCAAATATTGACAGTTGGCAGCAACACATACAAATTGGCTAGGAATCATATGGCCAATATTCAAATGAAATTATCAGAGGTCCTACAAACAGCAGTGAAAAACAATTTGCTGAATGCTAAAATGAAAAAAGTGCTTTTTTTTGGACTTCCCAATCACATCAATTCTGTATACAGTATTGAAAGTTCATAAGAATTTGGACAATTCCCCCGGTAGACCGATTGTCTCAAGGATAGTTTCTTTATTCCAACCCACGGCTGAGTACCTGGACGGACTTTTACAACCATATGTTGTTAAACAGAGTACTTACCTGAAGGACACGATGACGTTCCTTCAACACCTTAACAAGTTTACCAATTTACAGGATGACATTTTTCCTATGCACCATGGTCATTAATTCACTATATACGTCAACACCTGGTGACGATTGGCTAGCGTCCACTAAAATCTTTACCGAGTCAAAGTGTGAGAATTTTGAATTCAACATCGGTTTACTGTATTCTTGCAATTGCTTAATTTAGTTCTTGAAAAGAATCATTTTTTATTTGACCGTTCCTATTATTTACAGGTTAGTGGCTGCGCCATGGGCAGTATCGTAGGCCCGTCGTATGCCAAAATTTTTATTTTTAACCAAGAGCAAAAATGTTTCTTTGATCGATATAAATATAGTTGTCATATAGTATACATGTTACATTGATGATTTGTTCATCCTTTGGAGTGGAGCAGTGGATAACTTTACAAACATCAAATTCACCTACCAATACAGTTCTGAACAAATTCATTTTTTGGATGTTACTGTTATGTTTTACCATTTAAGTGGCAACATCTCTGTGAGAGATGTCCACGATATCTGCTGAAAATGCCAGCGGCGGTGTTATATAAATTCAAATAAAAAATGTTAGGTAAAAAAAGATTATATTTCCTATATACAGTAAGGTAAACATTACAGGTCATTATAATGCACAAAAATGTTTGCTGGGCAATTTTCAAACCTATTTTTTACAAATTCACTCACTATTCGCAGGTGTTGCATCTTGCCAGAAACATAAGTAAGAGCTCTCCATTACCAGCAACCTTAGAGGTAGTAGTTAATAAATTCAGGTCTAGGGGGTATGACCACAAGCAACCACTGTTACCCAAGGAAAAAGTCATCAATTTGGACAGAACAAGTATTTTTGCTGATAAAGTCAAAACGCAATCAGACAATAATGTATTTGGACTATGAGATTTTCAACTGCAAGTCCTATTATTCCAAAAGCCCTATGGCCAATCATTACCGTGGATCCCCACTTACTGTATTATCACTCAGAGCATAAACCGATGTCTTGTTATAAACGAGGAAAAAACCTACATGATTATCTTGTCAAAACTGATATCACTTATTACAAATCAGAATTGGCAGGCCTGTTTGGAATGGCTTTACATCGTTCTGCAATAAACATGGCGATTTCTGGAAAGGAGACCGATCAGCCAATCCAGCAGACATTTCAAAATGATGAAGCACCCATTATCTTGTCTTAAGGACCAGATCATTGACCAAGTGTGGACATCTCCAAGAGGAGGGGGACAAAATTAAAGCATTAAACAGATTGGAATTCCCAGTGGATATATATAGGCTTAACAGCCTTTAGTATAATGGATTCAATGAAATGATCATTTGGAATTCACTGCTGTCATTATGTATATACATATTGCTACAGTAGCATCGATGCAGCCCGAAGGTGGTAGGCTGTGATACAGCTTTAATTACTACGGCGGATTATACAGCCAGCAACAGTATGCTTTTCTAAAATTATTCCTTTTTCCCAGCTGATGCATCCACTGATCGGTATTTTTTATTTGTATTTATTACTTCTATTTTTGTTTTGCCTGTTTGGTTTCCCTTCATTTGTTTCTCTATCAATCACTTTCATCTATTTTTTTCTAGTTCTATTTCCTTTTATTTTTTTTCAAGTCCGCAGCCAGACCAAGAGGCATAGCGTTTGGTTACCATGGAGACCAGATGCCAGCAGGACGCATCGCCGGAAGTTCCCCACGGCATGTTTGAGCATTCTCCTCGACACTCCAGCCAGGAACGTGTGTTGCACATCAGGTGGTATCATAAGGTAAGCTGTCTTTTTGTTGTTTGTCCCCTGATTCCAGCATGCTGATTGATCCGTTGTCCTGACAGAGGGGTCTTGGATGATCCGGAAAATCAGCGTTGATTAAACTGCTTTGCTGAGATGTATGTAAGATTATTTAATTAAACTCACTGCTGTGCAAATGCCCAAATGCCGTGCCTAATCCTGATATATACTTTGTGGCAGATACAGCATATTTCCACATGAGGATGATGTGGAAAATCCAGACCAGGTTTTAGATCAGCAGCAGCAGGAGTCCAGGTTTCCTAATTGGTGGGATCCTGGGTTGGGCTGATTAAGCAACACCTGTGTTCTCCTGATGGTGGTATAGCTGCCCAAGTGATAGGCTGGGGTGTGGGCTATGGTAGGGACTACTGGAATGTTCTGAAGTGTTTGTACTATGCTGTGACACCTGTATGCTGCAATGCTGTACATTTTTCTTGCTGTATTGATTACCTGGTGTGCTGTAAACTTGCTACAGAAATAAAGACCAAGACTTCATCTGATCCAGTGTATGTGCTTTCTTGTTATTTGGCGCCCACCATGGGGCACTACAGCTGGAATCTACAATACAGCAGAAGAACCTCTCCGTAAGACAGCTACCTGTGTTTAAAACTGGTAAGTTTTGGGTTTTTTGGTTATACTCTGTGCAGCAGGCCTGGGAGCCAGGGAGGGTTAATTGGATTGTGTCTGGAGCACTGGTTAGCCAGTGCAAGCCTCCACATTTGGTGCCTGTAGTGAAATAAGAAGGCAACTTGGAGTTGATAGGCGTGTGTAAAAGGCAGCTAGATTTAAAAGGCCATCAAACGGGCGCATGTCAGCTTAGTCTGTTGCACGAGTCTGGCACATTATATTAAGCCTCCTAAGTTTTCCCTTAAAGGGGAAGTGCAGGGAAATATGGAGGAGTTGCTGAAGTTTGCTGAACCAGTAGCTGGGCAGCAAGCTCCGGTCCAGGTGATGCATGCAGAGCAACAAGCTCAAATTCAGATGCTGCATGAAGAGCTACAGGAGATGAGGGAAGGGTGACAGAAGTGGGAGAGGCTTCCGAAGAGGCTGACATTGAAGCAAAGCCATGAGTTTGGGGTGGCCTTCGAAGGAATGGTCAGAGAGCCTATGTAGATATGACTGTGGCTGAGTCACGTTCCTACCCTGGCCTTAAGAAGGCTATGCTTAATTGGACTGGAGTGGAGGGCCCCAGCAAAGACTGGTGGAAGGAGGGCTCTGGGTCTCCCAGGAGTCAGCGGGCCACACTAGCTCGGTTGCATCCAGATAAAAATTATGCAGTGCAGATTGTGGAGATATAGTCACATTAGACCAGGCTATGAATGTGTTAGACTGCTCGGTGCAGCAATGGGCCCTTTAGGCTGACCCCCAGACAGAAATCAGGTCCTGATGGTTAGTAAAAGGCTCTGCCTCTTATTGTATTCTTCGAATGTGTCATGCCTGGTCATGTACAGTGGGATTGCCCAAAACAGGGAGAGCTGATGGACTGCAATGTGGGAAAAGTGACTCGGCCGATGGTCAGCATGGCTGCTGCGGGGGTATTCCAAGCAGAGTCCACCCTGTTCTGGCTGCTGGTGCAGTTGGAAGGCCAGGAGATCTGGGCATTGGTGGATACTGGTAGTGAGCTCACCATTGTTGCTGCCAACATGGTTCCTCCAGAGACCACCAAAGCTTGGCATCCGGGAGATCTACTGCAGCTACTGAACCACCCCAGGAAACCAAGTCGGAGGCCCAATCGAACCCTGTTGGTGAGAGGATATTATTGCAGGACTTTGAATAAGACCAATGTGATTACAGCAATCGGGTACTCGTCTTTGAGACAAGGGAAAAGAGTAGATCAGTTGCTAGTTCCCAGAAACTTGAGCAGTTGGTATTAGAAGCTGCACATACACATTTGTGGGGTGGCCATTTGGGGGGTACAAAACACTCCAACACATACAGTTAAGGTTCTCTTGGCCAGGCAATTATGCCTCAGTCAGGAGGTATTGTCAGGAATGCCCAGTGTGCCAGAAGATGGCTCCTTGGCCAGAGTTTAGGGCTCCAATGTTACTCCTCCCTACCATTTCCATGCCTTTTGAGCTAATTGGTATGGATCTGATACGGCTAGTGGAAATGTCTGCTCGAGGGCACAATACATACTATTGGTAGTGGGTTATGCCACTAGATACACGGAGGCTATACCCCTTAATAGTACGAAAACTACTATTCCTGTATAATTGTTTGGAAATACCAAAGGAGGTCTTAAGGGACCAAAGTACTCCTTTTGTTTCCAAACTTATGAAGGACTTGTGCCAATTGGTTAAGGTAGACAGCATTACCACCTCAGTGTACCACCCACAAACAGATGGCCTGGTAGAAAGGTTTAATAATCAAACTCTCAAACAAATGATAAAGAGGGCAGTTTCTCAAGAAATAAAAGACTTGGATTTGCTCCTACCTCATTTATTGTTTCTGGGCCGAGAGGTACCCCATTTCTCTACAAGGTTTAGTGCCTTTGAGCTCCTCTACTGAAGACAGCCCAGAGAGATCCTGGATCTCTTAAAAGAAGTGTTGGAAGATCAACCTTGACAGATCACTAACATTGTTTAGTTTGTGTCCCAATTGTACGGCCATCTAAGGCAGATTGCGCCACTCCTGAATGAACACATGGAAAGGGCTCAACAACATCAGAAACAAAGTTATGACATCACTGCAGTCAATGGGTCTTTTAAACTGGGAGATAAGGTGCTATTGCTTGTGCCCACTACAGAGAGTAAGATGTATGCTTAATGCATTGGCGTGCGGTGGGGTGAGGCAGGTGAGGCACAGCCTTTCCTGTCATACTAGTGTATATGCCGGCATTTTGAATTGATAAAGTATGTAAAAAATACAAAGAATATATAAAAAAATTCTTATTTTTATTATTTTAATAATTTTTATAGTCAATACTCTGGAGTAAAAAGTCTATGGCAGGTGAGGCACTGCCTCACCTGGCTATCTCTCCTGCACATCTCTTATCAAAACTCAGCAAATCTCCAGCAGTGTATACTGCTGCACATGTGTATAATGCCGGAATGTGCCCCATGGCTCATATATTGTGTGCAAATCTGGCTCTGGTACTTGTCAGGGACTCTTTAGCCATTTATCACACCGTACGTCCCTGGCTTAATGGCAGGGCCCTTATGAGATAATAGAGGTGGTGGGACCGATCAATTATAAGGTTCGACAAGTGGGTAAAAGGTGGGAGTACAAATCTAACATATAAACCTGTTAATGCCTTGGAAGAAAAGTGCCAGTCAGCCCTCTTTGGTAGCAAAAAAGGTTACAGAATGCCAGGTACCCACTGAAATCACGCTTAGTCCTGGTCAGAGACAGGAAGTGGTGAATTTGGTGGCACAGTACCAAGATGTGTTTTCTGCCATTCCGGGAAAGAAACAGATCATCCAGCATGATGTTGTACACTCCACCCGGGGTGGTCATTAAACAAAACTGTATCGCATACCCAAGGCAAAGCGGGCAGCAGTAAAGCAAGAGGTGGAAGAGATGGTTTGCCTAGAGGAGTCAATCAGTGAGTGCATCCATTGTCTTAGTACCTAAGCCTTCGGGTGCTTTAACATTCTGCAATGACTTCCATCAATTTAATCAAGTTCCTGGCTTTGATTAGTAACCTATGCCCTATGCCTTGATGAGTTGGTAGAAAATTTTAGCCAAGAATCAGGGTGAGATTTAATAGGATGAGAGATTCAGAAAGTGAGAGATTTGGTGAGAAATCTCCAGTTTTTTTAAAGCGGCAATCATTTACACTGCAAAACCAGTTTGATTTTGAAGTGTAAATGATTGCCGCTTTAAAAAAACTGGAGATTTCTCACCAAATCTCTCACTTTCTGAAAATCTCATCCTATTAAATCTCACCCTCAGTATCTTACCATACTTGATTTGACAAAACTATATTGGCAGATTACTTTGACAGAATCTGCTAAGGCAAAACCAGCCATCTCTATCCAGAGGGTTTATTTCAGTACAAAGTTTTGCCATTTGGTTTTCATGGTGCTCCAGCGACCTGTCAGAGAGCTACAGTATTAATAAGTTGCTGAGGCCCCACGGGAATCATGAGGCTTCATATTTAGACAACATTGGTATTTTTAGCTCTAACTGAGAGTCACACCTACCAAAAGTAGAGGCTGTATTAAAGACTCTATGGGCACACGGGTTTACTGCCAACACTGAGAAATGTGACATTGGTATGATTAAGGCCAAGTATTTGGGGTACATTGTGGGCAGAGGACAGGTTAGACCTCAGCCTAGTAAGGTAAGGTGCTTCTGAGGAAACCGTCGTATCCTGAGGAAGCCTGCCCTTATCCAGCATTTGCTCATATCTACCCAGCTCCAGCCTATTACCAATTGTTTCCAGCACCTCCGCAAACTTGGCCGCCCGCTGCGAAGTGACCTGCGGCGATCTCAACAGCGTGTCTTACCATCAGGCCGGCGAGTGAGTTGTCCAATCCCTCATCAGACATCCAGAGGGCATCAGGAAACGGGGGACGGAAGTCTGCTCCCGACGGTGGCTCCTGCCGCATTGAGCCCCGCCGGTTGAAGCGGTTCGCAGAGGCAATCCATCATCCTAACATCTTACCCCGACAGTCTGCTCCCGACGGTGGCTCTCTTTCCAACTGAGCCCCGCCGGTTGTTAGCGGACAACTGAGGCATCCCCCCGTCTTTAACATCTCCTGCCTGAGACCTCACAAGCCAAGCGGGACTGGTAACTATACCTTATGGAACTCATTACTAAATATCTAAAGGCTAATTGAGCTGTGGCACGTCAGTCTTATTCAAAGACAATTATAAAGAGCTAACAGTCATTCAATTATGGGACATTGCAAATGCACATCATTCCCAATATTAATGCTGGATATTGTATTTTAGTGTCTTTTAATTTTAAAATTTTTCTTATGTTTGGTTCTGTACAGTGTTTATTGCATTGATATATATTTTTTATATATAATAAATATTTAGATCAACACAGTGCGCTCTCTTTATCTCCTTTTTTATTTAGTAAGGTAGAAGCAGTCCTCACCTGGTCTAAACCTAAATGTAAGACACAACTTAGGACATTTCTCGGTCTGGTGGGATATTATTGAATGTTTATTCGAGATTTTGACGCTAGAGCAGCTCCACTAACCAAATGTCTGAAGAAATAGTCCCCAGACAAAATAACATGGTCTAGACCAGTGGAAACTGCTTGGCAGGATTTAAGACGAGCTTTAGGTACAGAGCCTGTCTTGCAAGCTCCTGACTGAAAAAAATTATTGGTGTTAAAGACGGATGCCTCTGGGACCAAATTAAGGGCAGTCCTTTCCCAAGAGGTAGATGAAGAGGAGAAGCCCATCCTCTACCTTAGCCATAAATTACTCCCAGAGAGTGTAAGTACTCAACTGTAGGGCAGGAGTGCTTAGCAATTAAGTGGGCAGTTATTAAAGTATTGTTTGTTGGGGCGGAAATTTTTGTTTGTCACAGACCATGCACCCTTACAATGGATTATATACATTTAAATTTGAGGTGAGGCATCACCCGGGAAAACAGCACCTCAATGCCGATACCCTTTCCAGGAGGTTTGTAGGTCCCGATCCTCCAAGAAACCCTATGGTGAAGCTAGGGGAGGAGGAAGAAGGTGAGATGGGCGACCTCTGAAAAGTGGTGGATGATTGTATACCCGGGTGGACGACACAACTAGAGGTGGGTGAGGCAGACAGCTTGCCTGAAAATGTTGCCGTTTCAACAGGGTGGTTGAAGCTAAGGGGGTGGGGGGGAGGAGTGTGGCAGACACAGCATATTTCCACATGAGGATAATGTGGAAAATCTAGACCAGGTGTAAATCAGCAGCAGGAAAATAAGAACCAGTCCAGGTTTCCTAATTGGTGGAATCTGGGTTGGGTTGATTTAATAGCCCATGTGTTCTCTTGATACTGTATAAGGGTTTCCAGGGCAAAAGTTCATTGCTCCTGATGGGGGAATAGATGTCCACATGTTAGGCCGGGTGTGGGCTACGGTATGGACCACTGAAGCTTTCTGAAATGTTTGTTCTATGCTTTGAGAACTGTATGCTGCAATACTGTATCTTGCTGTGTTTATTACCTAATATGCTGTTCATCTGCTTCAATAATAAAGACCAATACTTCATTGGATCCAGTGTATGTGCTTCCTTGTCATATACAAAGCAATATCAACTTTGTGCAATGTTAGACTGTCTAGAACATGTATGGCCTCTTGGGCACAATTATTTAATACTTATTAGAAAAGTATACATTTTTAAAAAATAATGTTTTTATTTACAATTTTGACAGGGATAAAACATCCAAATATGAGATACAGTAGTTATCTCCTTTATACATCAGTATATTCAGTGTTCACAGATACAATTCAGAAATGCTACATACCTGTAGGCACAGTATTGCAGTTCAAATCAATACCCTATGCGTTTCGTCATACAGACTTCATCAGGTATACGTTCAATTATAGCATTATACTCTAAATAAACTCTTTGAAATGAACACAGAGGGCAGTATTCAATGATAAATTACGCGATTCGCAGAATTCCGGAGGGCTGGAGCATTCACTGCCAGCCCTCCCTGTCACCCTATTCAATGCCGCAGGGGCTCGCTGCCCATGACGCCGAATTTTAACCCCTGCGGCGAACGCCGCAGGGAGCCGGGGGACGGCGGCAGGCAGGGAGATGGAAGCCTCCCTGCCTGCCCCAGAATGTGTGGGGAAAAAGGAGGGCTCCCCGGGGCACAGGCAGCAGAAGCTGCCCCCCCCCTCCCCCGGTGAGCTGGCAGGGTACACGGGTAGGGAGCCACTGCACTGCTCCCGCTCGTGCATATGTAATGAGCGGGAACAGTGTGAAGTGAATATATGAATATGTAATGAGCAGCTCCCTGTAAAAAAAAAAAAATATATATATATATATATATATATATATATATATATATATATATATATATATAAGAAAACCGTGTATCATTAAGGTACAGACAGGGCAGCACTCCGTTCATAAAGTGAAAAAGGATAGTTCCTTATTTATTCAAAATTTTCCATATGTGGTTTCAGGCCACCAGCATGACAATAAGCATAGTCAACAGCGTTTTTGATTAGGAATAGTGGGAATTAGATACATTCACCCATCCATAGTTTGGCTGTAACGGCTGTGTGGCTGTGGTCGCAGTCGACGAACCCGTTTCGGCACAACTTGCCTTCCTCCAGACTGACTCACTGGAGGAAGGCAAGTTGTGCCGAAACGGGTTCGTCGACTGCGACCACAGCCACACAGCTGTTACAGCCAAACTATGGATGGGTGAATGTATCTAATTCCCACTATTCCTAATCAAAAACGCTGTTGACTATGCTTATTGTCATGCTGGTGGCCTGAAACCACATATGGAAAATTTTGAATAAATAAGGAACTATCCTTTTTCACTTTATGAACGGAGTGCTGCCCTGTCTGTACCTTAATGATACACGGTTTTCTTATCTACTTCTTTATTGGTCCGGCACCCATACCATATCAACCTATGTATAGTGTGCGAGTTGCATATGTTTTCATATATAAATATATATATATATATATATATATATATATTCATGTGCTTCAAGAACATGAATAACAATAGCATGCCCCTTCACAAAAAAAAATCAGATTTTTTGACACCAAAAAAAAAAAAAAAGATCACTTTCCAGTTCACCGTTAAAAGATGTCGAATGCAAAATGGAGAATCACAGCGAAAATCACTGGAGAAAGCAATTCTCGATTTGAGCATCGAATACACTCTTGGCAAATTGGACTAAAATCCCCATTGAAAAACAACAGCAAATAGCAGCGAATCGCACACGGCGTATCATCAGACATTCGCTGTTCGCTTGCAGCGAATTGTCTCAATTGAATAGGGCGAATCGTTTTTTTTCAGAGAAAAAATTTGCCGTTGCCCCGGAGAAATGCCAGATTCGCTGTAAGCGACGGCGAATCTAATCTACAATATTAATAATAATAATAATAATAAAAATACACTGCATAATAAAGCATCTTTTTCTGCCGATAGGTGGGTCTACATATATTAGTCCTTGCGCAATTTGGAGTAGGCGGAGTCCTGGAATGGAAAATCAAAGACAACCAATATGCCGTTGTTTCCAAATTGATGTCAACTGGTATTCCTTTCTGGACAGCAGTGTTTGTAAGTACAGGAATCTAAGGGGTACAATGATCAATGCTATACATATCTCTGGAAAACGGAAACGTCCCATAATATCACTTTTTCACACCCATAGCAGTAATGGCCTGATTCGACCTCGTACACTAATGTCACCACTACTGTGATCAGGGCCGTCTCAACAGCATTTTTAGGCTCTAAGCAAAACAATGTATTTGGGGCCCCTCCACACCCATTCACTGGAAAATAAAAAATTAAAAAATGATGATATGCGTCACCACAGGCCATCTGTCCACTTGCTCCCATACAGTGAATGGCTGCCAGCACTCTGATGCCATTCTCCTATCTGCATGTTGTCAGTCATTCACTGTCTGGCTGCGGTTGGGAAGCAGGAAGAGAATGCTGGACTCTTAGTGGTGGATAGCTCCAGCCATACACCAATCTGCATGTTGTCAGTCATTCACTGTCTGGCTGCAGTTGGGAAGCAGGAAGAGAATGCTGGACTCTTATTGGTGGATAGCTCCAGCCATACACCAATCCGCATGCTGTCAGCCATTCACTGTCTGGCTACAGGCTGGGAAGCAGGAAGAGAATGCTGTGTGGTTCACAATCATGGCGACCAGGCATTAATCTCTACTGCCTCCTAAGAAGCTCAGGAGGCAGATGCCCACAGTCCAATCTACCCCAGCTTGAAGGCCACAAGAACTGGGGGCCCTTGGGCAGCTGCCCATTGCGCCCATATTTTAAGATCACCCTAACTGTGATTGACATGGTAAAATGTTTGACATATCAATGGTTGACACAGGAAACAGTCGACATGAGTTTTTTTTTTTTATTTAACTTTTTCATGCTGTACCAGCCACACGGACTCCTACCGGGAATGGAAAAGGGTGCCCATCATAGCGAGGGGGTGTGGATCATTATGTCAACATTGTCTAGGTCGACACTCATGACCACTTATGGTCAACAGGCAAAAGGTTGACACAGTATGCAATAGGTCAACACTGACAAAGGGTCAACACAAGCAAAACCTCATGTCAACCTTCTCATGCATCGACCATTGGCATGTCAACCCTTTTCATATGCCGACCTATCAACTAGAAACAATGTGGGGGAATGTGGAACACTAATTTTGCGAAGCCAAAGAAACTGTACCTTGCGGCGCAGTCCTTGGCCGGTCACTCCCAGAAAATGGGGACGATATGCACCCATTTCTGGAAATACCAGCTGCAGAGGCGTTCGCAATTCTGAGATCCAACCTGAATTAGCCCCTTTATCTAGGGTTGCCTACCCTCCCAGAAATCAGGTCCCCCTCCCGACACCCCGGGAAAGGGGCAAGCCTCCCGGAATGCAGGCAATTTCCCGTGACCCCACACTCGTCGGGGGAGTCATGTGGGAGCAAATGAGGAATCGTGTCATTGTAGCCCCGCCCCCCACTGTGCAATGCCTGAATTACCGGCATTGCACAGCCAAAAAAGACGCAACCGCACTGGCCACGCCTCCACACCGGATGATGCGTCTGCTACCCCGCCCCTTTCCTGCCCCATCATCGGCCCTTCCCCCCCTGCCTCACTGAACTAGCTGCCAGAAAGTAGCCAACTTTGCCACTATCACTATCACTAGCTGGGCCCTTAGTCATGGTGTGAGTGTAGTATCTATATTGATCAAATAAAGAATTATGTTGTTCTAAAGAGTCATTTAATATTGACTCCTATTCCGGACTTTCTTTTTGCAGAATATAATTACAGGATTTGTGGCAATAAAAGCTTTCTCGACCCCTACTACATGCCTGGTGAGTACAGGAAGCGTTTGCCATCTTGTCCAAGAATGCAAGTGTTATACAATACAAGCGTATGATGTTTCCCGCAGAGGTTTCTAGAACAGCCTTAGGGGCCTACTCTGGTTAACTCGCAGTGAACAGAAATCGGCACCTGCCCCGATGGTCAGGGTGTGCGCATGGGCAAACCCCGCCTGCAAGCGGTCTCAGCGAATTACATTGTCGCTGGAACATACGCAGTGGGGAGGGAGGGGGCGGGACGGGGGGGGGGGGCAGTGTTCCTACCGCCCTGTCTTCATCCCGGCATCCGCACAGTCTCCACTGACTTATTTGTGAGCCCAGGAGAAATCCTCCAATGGTTGCCGATCATTGAATGATTTCTCCTGCTGCGGGCACATCCCCTGTTGATTTTAGATTATGCGGCGAGCGCAGCGAGCCACCGAGCCCGAAGCGTGGCGAGCGCAGCGAGCCCCTTGAGGGGATGCAGATTACTTCACATGTATTACGTAGCCCCTCGTGGGGCTTGCTGCGCTCGCCATGCTTCGGGCTCGGTGGCTCGCTGCACTCGCCACACTATCTAATATCAACGCCACGCTGACTTGTATAGTGGGGGTATGAAAAGGTCGGAGGACGCGGGCTCTGGGTTGGCGTTGATAGTGGGGGTGGCGTTAACAATGGGGTGCATTTAACATAGTAATCACCCATCAGGGTGCTTGTACAATTAAAAATCGCATTGCATCCATGCCATTTTAATGGCATGCGATGCGATGCAATATTTTATTGTACAGTGCGGGTCTTTGGACCTGAAAACCGGGTCCCATTGCATCCCTTAATTAGTGGTATGCGATGCAATGGGCGCCGTGATAATACACAAGTGCCGAACTTCCAGCTTAGTAAATTCAACATCCACATTGTCTTTAAAAAAATTTGAAAAACAAATGTCACCTTTTTATGTGTCAGAAATGCAGCGCCAATAGACGGTGCTACTGGGTGTCCAAGTCCTTACACATACACAGATAATTTTTTTGGGAGGGGGTTGCCTTCCCTTAATCACCATTGTTTGGTGATAGATTGCCATATGTATTCATACTACTATTGGTATTTTCATACCTCCCAACTGTCACGATTTTAGAGGTACAGTCCCGATTTTCGGGTCCTGTCCCGCTGTCCCACCCGCGGCAGGCATTGTCCCGCTGCGGGGGGTGGCAGTTGGGAGACCCCCCAAACTAGTAGAATAGACGCTGTGCGCATGCGCACAGCGTCTATTCTCGTATGAAAATGAGGTCGCGGCTAATTAGCATAAGCCGCGCCCTCATTTGCATACGCCCCGCCCCCTTTTCGGGCGCTCTTCCCTATTTCTTTAGATCAAAAGTTGGGAGGTATGGTATTTTATCTTGCTTTCATATCGCAATGCCGAGTCAGACATGGGTCCGGCACTTTCAAACTAAACCCGCCCGTCTTACACAGAGTGACCCAGGTTTCCCCCTTCTTGTAGCCTGGGTAAAATTGCCGGGTTGCAGAGCCATAAATCTGGAAGGCAATGGAGTCATCTGCCACCGGGCTCCTGCTCCCAAGCGAGTTTGAAACTGTTAATTACAAGCCTTCGACATTGCTTCTGTGGCTGTCTCATCCTCCTAATATCAATATCATCATTTTGGTGTCACACCCTGTATTAGAACCCATGACCTGTCTTACTAGTGACAGACACCTTACTGATTGAGGTATTTGGGGGCACGAATATTTATCTTGCCTCCAGGCAACTGGGACAAACTTACGTCGCTGCCGGGTTGGTTGACCGGGGTGATAAGGTTTGGTGCTTTCTTGCCGCACCTCAACCCGGGTTGACCAGGCAGCAACTCAAGTGACCACTGCACAGATCCCGCTTGCCTGGCCTACCGGGAGATATAAGCCACTTGGCTTCATACCAAGCACATCCCCCGGCCTCGTCTATAGTTTTTACACTGACATGTGTGAGCTGCTGCCCTGCTGGATATAGAAAGCAGCTTATCCCCAATAGGACAATGACACATACAGATGGCGTTACCCTATAATTGCCTATTATTCTTATTCACAATTTGTCCTTCTCCGTCAGCTCCCGGTAAGGCCTGTGCATTGGTGGCAGGAGACCCCAACCAGCTTCCAGCTTTTCCTAGGGAAGAGGATTTATTTGGCAAAAGACTTTTCAAAATAATGTGAAAATATTTATTTTCACATCCTTTTCACAGTTATTTGAAAATGCAAACTGTTACAAATACGCCCCTTGGTTCCTAGTAATGTAATTTGCCTTTTTATCCTGGTTCTCGGCGTAAAGACCTTAATTTATTAGAATTTTACATTTTATACAGGAAGTCTGGCTGGATTGCAGCAAACGGAATCTCACACAATTGACATCATGGGCGAGATGCAGTAAAGTACAAACCATAATAATGCCATTTTCGGAGGCTTGGCCATGTTTGGAATATACACCAAGCCCAGACTGCAATAGATTAGGGCGCCGGATGGGGTCCCGACGTCTGGATCCTGACTGTTAAACACCGGCAGATGGGTTCCTGATGGCCACCGACTATTCTCCCTCGTGGGGGTGCACGACCCCAATAGAGGGAGAATAGAATAGGTTGCGAGCGTAACAAGCCACCGTGCCCGCAAGGGGCTTTGTTGCGCTCACCATGCTGTCTGAGTCCGGCCAGTAGGGATCCCGACGTCGGGCTAATGACTGTCGAGATCCCGGCTGTCAGAACCCTATACCACGTCCATAGATTATGGGGCTTCTACCGCTATGTTTTAAAAGGATCCCTCCCAGTAGCCGGCCCATGGCACAGGCATCACTTGATGCATGCACAGATAGATGTTATCATCACAAAGGCCATCCTGTGCCAGCATTTTCATGCATACTACCTTAGTAAATATCCATAGGCATGCAGAGAGTGGCGGGATGCAGTGGGGGGAAACTTGTGATAAAATATAATTTGGGCCCCCTCCTCTACCCCAACCCAAGACATCATTGCTGGTCTTGGCAACAATGGGCCCCTTAGTCCTCAGGGGTTCCAGTGCAATGCACCTGCTGCACCAATGGCAGTTCTGCCTCTGGCGGGATGCATTGCATGCAAAATACGATGCTTGCTGCATCTCATCCCATAAATCTAATTGGTCAACACAAATTTCTCACAATCCAAAAAATTGTATGTTGGAAATTGGGAGAAAATAATTCTGCCTTTTTTTCTCTTCTAATCGAATAACAACTTTTCTTTTATCCGTAGGTGAAATGTTCCATTTCCTGCAATATGATAACTGTCAGTTTCGCATGCATTGTCCTAGCGATTACCATTATCGATCTTGAGAATCTTCGGAACAGTGTGTGTTATTTTTATGGCATTTTTGAATCGCTAAATATGTGCAATTCTTTGATTGTAAGTATTGCCCTATAGATAACAGTACTGTAGGTTGAGGTAAAAATGGCGTCCTCGCAGTCTTGTTTTGGATAAGTTATGAATGGTTAATGATAATATACTGTTTGTGTTCACAGGGGACTGTATCTACACTGTATTACATTCTTATTGCTATCAATGTGCTGGTCTTGATTCTTTCCATGTTCTGCACCTTTTTTGGCGGTCGTGCCCTTTGCCGTGCATCACGGTAAGATCCTGAGGTAAGAACCTATCGAAAGCAAAATAAAGTATCTGGGTAAGGTCAGAGGGCGTGATGCATCGAGCGGAATCCTGCCAAACACCGCCTGCATAGTGGGGTTTACTAACTGCATACAAGCCCTGGAACCTTTTCATTTCATGTCGACCATTTGCTTGTGTCAACCTTTATTCTATGCCGACATAATACATGACAATTTTTGGGGGTGTGTGTTGATTTTTGGCTTGGCAATCAATAGTGGTCGACCTAATGAATGTCCACCATTTTACTATCCACTGTATGAAGCATCCCATTATTTGTATGGATATTTGAAGTGTTCAGCTAATGTCGCGAAGGACCAGATGTATTAAGCTTCAAAAGTGATAAACAAGCAGCCAATCAGCTCCTACCTGTCATTCTTCAAACCCAGCCTGTAACATGACAGGTAGGAGCTGATTGGCTGGTTGTTTTTCACTCTCCCTTTTATCACTTTTTGAAGCCTGATACATCTGGCCCTACGGAGAAAAGGAGCACTCAGATGTTGTGTGAAAAGTACAGTGATAGGTAATATGCAGACAGTAGTTTAACCCATTGAGTGGTGGGTTTTGCTGGGACAGGGCAAACCTACCAGGGCAGGTTTGTCCTGCCCCAGCAAATCCCACCACAGGAAGTTGGAAGCCGCTGTCCCCGCTGCCTTAACTGGCTGTCACATTCAGCAGTGACGTCGGCGGCAGGCTGGGGGATGTTCGCGGCAGCTCGGGAGGATTCGGGTGCCACCGACAAGAACAAAATCCCAACATTTTAAATCCCGACATCCTTCTTAAATTTTATAAGATCACGTTTGTATATTTGTATCTGGGTACTAAGTTTGTCGTACCATAATGTAGACGGATCATTAAGCAAGTTAGCTTTATGGACAGCTTCGAAAGCCACAATTTTCTCTTAACAGTCCTTGACCTCTTTTGATGAGTGGTCAATGATTAGTAACATCCAGTCCAATGCACATTTATTAGCGATGGCCACCCATTTTCTGCAAAAATCGGCATCATACTTGCCAATAGTAGGTGCGTTTTTTACCCGCAAACCGCGCGGTATCATTTTTGCACGGTGGTATTCGCTTAACGATAAGGCATGGTAAAAATAGTCAGTCTCACGTTTCTTTAGTCTCACCAGGTCACGGAAAGCGTCTTCCAGGGGCATAGCTTCTTCGAGCTCACATAGCTGGCTTTGTAGACGTATAGTCTCCGCCTCGGTATCAGTGTAGCTGAAGGTTTCACCTGTTGGATAGGTGATTCGGGAAAAACCCGTAGCAGCAGGTTGTGACATATTGCAGTATCTCACCAGTGCGTGCAGGGGCCCAGAGCTGAAGGGGCCCATCTTTACTGTGTCAGTAATGTTTTACACACATTTATCACCATCAGTTGCTAAATAGGGGGCCCTTAGAAACCTTTGTTATGGGGCCTATAAATATCTAGTTACGCCCCTGTACAGAAAGACATAGGCCCTTATTCTGATCGGTGCGGATATTCCCGAATTGTTACGGTGCGGGCCGCACGCCACGCTGTGCGGCAGCGTGCGGGCATCGTCCGTAGAAACGCCCACGTGTCCTCCGCATTCGGACGGACTCACTCTTTAAGAACAGGGAGTGTTTACGGACGACATACAAACCATGCGTGTGCGGTGGACACACTCAGATTCGGCACGGTATTACAGAGTATGCACGGTGATACCGCATCCGAATGGATGCCAAGCGGGGCGTCCGCACCGAAGCGGTGTATTTACGCAAAACTAGCCACTATTATGTCTACTCTGCAATACATCACATGACCCACTTATTCAATTACCTATCCTCATAAATAAATGTTTATTTGTAATTGGAATCACTTAAATGCCAATATATACTTAAACCCATGCCTAACACATCCATTGCACACATTAACCCTTACATCAATTGAAGCAGCAATGGTTTCAATTGAAGCACTGACAAGCGTGTCATTAGTGAGTAATGAGTAAAGGAGTCGATTGTATTGTGTTCAGCTGTTACTGCTTGTAGTCATTAGGCGTTCCGTTCGCCTACCGCAGGACCGAGTGGTTTCCGCAAAGCAATACTTGCTTATGGACACCGCACATTTCTATCGGTTTTGTTCGCGTGCATTCGGAGTGCTATCCGAATGCACGCCCCCCAACATAAGTGTACTCCCCCGTGTCCGCCCATGTTTCCACCCAGTTTTGCCCACTTTGAAACTACGCCCCTGTGTCATTCCGCATGACGCCCACAATACGCCCATATTTCCCGAGTGATTGCGGTGCACAGTTTTGTACGGGATTAGCACGAACAGGTACGGAGTCCATGCTTGGCACATGCGCCTTGCGTTCCCCACGCATGCGCAGACGCCGTAAAAACGCGATCCGAAAGTATTCGGGAAAGTACGCATCAACCAGAATAAGGCCCATAATGCTGTAGCGGAATGCGGTCATTCGTCAGACTGCATTTAGGTCTACAGTCATTAGGTCGACCCCACTAGGTCGACTGGCAGGAAGGTCGACCTGACTTAAGGTCGACATGGGCCAAGGTCGACATGACTTAAGGTCGAATTTGCATAAAGGTCGACATGAGGAAGGTCGACTGGTCATAAGGTCGACATGGGTTTTTCACTGTTTTTTGAGCCGACATGTGCCGACAGGCGGTATTTCATGCCCTACCATCCACTAGGGCGTGGTGGGAGAATAAAATAGTGTGCCGAGCGCAGCGAGGCACCGTGCCCGAAGCATTGCGAGCGAAGCGAGCGATGCGAGGGTCCGATTGTCATTGCCAACTGTGTCCATGTCGACTGTGTCGACATTCGGATAAAAAAACAGTGAAAAACCCATGTCGACCTTATGACCAGTCGACCGTCCTCAAGTCGACCTTTATGCAAATTCGACCTTAAGTCATGTCGACCTTGGCCCATGTTGACCTTAAGTCAGGTCGACCTTCCTGCCAGTCGACCTAGTGGGGTCGACCTAATGACTGTAGACCTAAATGCAGTCTGACGAATGATCCCATTCCGCTGTAGCAGGGGAAAATACTAATAATATCATCAAAAGATGGCAATATGCCTGGAAATATATGGGGGCTGTGAGACTGGTATATATATATATATATATATATATATATATATATATATATATATATATATATATAGAAACTCACTCACCCAATCTCCGTTTGTATGCAGACCAAGCAAGAAGGGACCAGCACTCGTTTAGGTGAAAAAAAAGGGTTGTATTGAAGTTTACAATGCAGGCATGTTTAGCGTACAGACATCATGTACAGCTGACCCAACAGCCGTTTCAACCAGAACTTCTGGTTTTCGTCAGGGGTAACACATACTGAAAGCAGCAGACATAAATGCATTTGAAAAGGGCGCCAGTTCCTCCCACGTAGAACCTGTCAGCTGGTGCTGCCAGCGGGTTCAGGGGTGACTGACAGCCGCAGTAGCGGGGCTGCCGTCAATGGCTCTGACGTCAGCAGGGAGTTCCCTGGTTACGTCTCACAGTATGCGATCAGCTGAGTGGAGCTGTCAAACGTACGCGCGCCGGGCTGCTTGTTCCTAAGGCAACAAGCTGGACATACATCAGGGTGGGGGTGAGACAGTGCTGTGTGTTAAGGGACGCTTGCGCTGTCATGACAAACTGACAGCTTGTGTGTGCTGGAATGGTGATTGAAAAGGGACATAGCACAATGTGAAATAAAAAGGGACATAATGCAATGGATATCATGGGGGAGCCGTATGGCAGTGTGCAGGTGCTGGTGACTCTAGGGATGTGGCATCGCTGATGGTGGAACACAGCAGCAAAACAGAGCTTGTGGGTACCGCAATACATAATACACAACTTTGCATATACAGTGAGCAAACTACAACGGTGGGCTGGTGCATATGGCTATGCTCACCCATAGGTAGCACACTCAGGTGCTGTTAGTTGGCTCCAACCGTTTAGTGCTGTCTAAGTGCTCTGTGTGTCGGCTACCTCCATGCAGATGCCACCCAAGGCTGGTACATTTGGCAATGCTCCCCTTAGTCAAGCACACTCAGGCGCTGTTCGTGTGCCTTGGTGTGCGTACCGCATCAGGAAGCCAGTCAGCACTGAAAGTATAAATGTCAGATTTAACAAGATGGGGAGTGCTGCATATAGTCCGAAATATATATGCAGGGAATTCCGCAACAGGCAAAAGAAGCACACAGGGGTGCTATGTGAGCCATAACATGGGTATTTCCCCAAGGGGTGTTGCACAACAATGTCAGTTGTTGGCCGGACAAATAAAGTTATCTTCGTGGTTAAGTCCTCAAAGGTAGCAGCTCATCTTGAAATCTTCGTTCAGTCCCATAGGTGATAGACAATTCAGTCTGTGTATCCATTGGAGTTCTCCTTGTAAAAGTGATTTGTCACGGTCCCCACCCCGTCTGAGTGGGGGGATGTGATCAATGATAAAGCATTTTAGTTGGTTGACACTATGCTTCTTGTCTCGAAAATGTCTCGCCACTGGTAGATTGTTGAATTCTGTTGTCAGGGTAGGGTTGTCAAGGCTCTTTTTGATGGAGGAGCGGTGTTGTCCCAATCTTTCCTTCATCATTCTAGAGGTCTTCCCCACGTATAGCATTTTGCACGGACATATTAAAATGTAGATAACGAATCTACTAGTACAGTCAAGTCTGAATCTGCTTCTATATTCTTTATTGTCCAAGGGATTAGTAAATCTGTTGCCCAGGGTTAAGGAAGAACAATTGACGCATCCCGTGCATCTGAATACTCCTGGTTTTTTCATCAACCAGCAGTTGGAATTGTCCATGGCACGTGTCCTGTCTGTGACAACCAATTTGTCCCTCAGATTGGGGCCTCTCCTGTATGCAAATCAAGGCGGTGTTGGCAGCAATGGTCCCAGATTGGGGTCGCTTGAGATCAGGTGCCAGTGTTCCTGGATCTTTCTTTTGATCTGTTGTGAGGCTAAAGTGTACGTGCTGCAAAAATTCAGCCTTGTTTCCTTAGGTTCTCCCTTCTTTGGAGTTGTGGATAATAGATCCTCTCGTTTCAGTTGGTTGATCTTCTGAAGTGCCTCTTTGATATCAGACTCTTGGTACCCTCTGTCGAGGAATTTCTTGGTCATTGAGGATAAAGCTTTCTCTAGTTCGTTCGGGTCAGAAGTGATTCTTAGCACCCTAAGGAGTTGAGAGAATGGGAGACCCCGTTTAAGAGGCTCTGGGTGGCAGCTGCTGGCATGAAGCAATGTATTCTTGTCTGATGTTTTGTTATACACGCTTGTACTCAATTTGCCCATTGTGAGCTTGATCAGTACGTCAAGAAAACTGATGGTGGCACTGCTGAAGTTAAGAGTCAGTCTGATAGTACCAGGGATGGTATTGAGGTAGTGAGTAAATGCCAGTAGTCTCTCTTCACCACCTGTCCACAGCAAGAATAGGTCGTCTATGAAACGAACGTAGAATAGTATATTGCTATGAAACATGCGATTGCCAGTTATATGCTCCAATTCATATGCCGTCATGCACAGATTAGCGTAAGATGGGGCCATATTTGACCCCATCGCTGTTCCCTGCTTCTGTAGAAAGAACCTGTTTTCAAAGAGGAAGTAGTTTTTGTTCAGTATGATCTCCATGAGGAGAATCATGTATTCCGATGGGGGACCATTGTAGTCCACACAGTTGTTGATAGCCTCTTTGCTGGCTGCCAAGCCAATTTCGTGCGGGATGTTTGTGTAAAGGCTTGCCACGTCCATGGTTACCAGGAGTACATCAGCCGGGATGTTTTTGATGTTATTGAGTTTGATGAGAAAGTCCGTTGTGTCCGAGATGAAACTTTTACTGGTTCTCACAATCGGTTGAAGATATAGGTCCACAAATTGTGACAAAGGTTGACAGAGCGAGCCTCTCGCTGAAATTATCGGTCTGCCGGGAGGTGCTGTCAGTGATTTGTGCACCTTAGGTAATGTATAGAGTATAGGTACTTTAGGTTTATCCTGGGTCAAAAATTCTGCCGTTTCTTTGGAGATGTATCTGTTCATTACTCCCATGTTAATAACAGCATCAATTTCTCTCTTGTAACGCCACGTTGGGTCGTGGTCCAGGGGTTGGTAGCAGTTGGTATCGGCCAATTGGGTGAGTGCTTCCCTGATATAGTAATCCATGTCCAAAAGGACTATGCCTCCGCCTTTGTCGAGCGCAGCGAGGCACCGTGCCCGAAGCATTGCGAGCGAAGCGAGCGATGCGAGGGTCCGATTCTCATTGCCAACTGTGTCCATGTCGACTGTGTCGACATTCGGATAAAAAAACAGTGAAAAACCCATGTCGACCTTATGACCAGTCGACCTTCCTCAAGTCGACCTTTATGCAAATTCGACCTTAAGTCATGTCGACCTTGGCCCATGTTGACCTTAAGTCAGGTCGACCTTCCTGCCAGTCGACCTAGTGGGGTCGACCTAATGACTGTAGACCTAAATGCAGTCTGACGAATGATCCCATTCCGCTGTAGCAGGGGAAAATACTAATAATATCATCAAAAGATGGCAATATGCCTGGAAATATATGGGGGCTGTGAGACTGGTATATATATATATATATATATATATATATATATATATATATACAGGTTGATGGGGGCGGCGGCACTCAGACAATAATTACACACGGAAAACCAGCAACTTGTTTGCCAACGTTTCAAAGCCGTGTGGCTTTTTTATCAAGGCATACTTGTGAAGAACAAACAATACATGTAGACATACTTACATAAATAGACTCTCCAAGGTCCGTTCACGCGTCCCGGCGCGGCTCCGGGCGGTCCAACATCTGATGACGTCATTCACGTCGGCGTCTGCCGGGGGGCGTGGAGGGAACAATTGCACCTGACCCAAGCGGGCCAATCAGCGCTGCATAAGTTGCTATGGAGATATAAACATGAACACCCGTGTTAAAAGAAGAAAATAAACTGTACAAAAGTGCACAAAGTTACATGCAGGGGCACCATGATACATCCATAGTATACATAAGTAAATGGTTTCTTCACTAAATGGCATAATTATAATGAACTAACGGTTGCCTCTGTGCAGACCGCTGTCAGCGCTTTCTGTGTCTGCTGCTAACAGATATATACAGGCGCACAATCCTCAGTGCGCTAAGCCTCACATGCAATAAATGTCCAATGAATTCCTAAAATGCTATTAATGAAAAAATGATGTTAATAATACAAATAGCAATATCATAAAAAACATGATAGACCTAGGCTTTCATTTAGCCCTCTGGGCACAAGTGTATCCAGCCTATATATCCATCGGCTTTCCGTTTGTAACAACAATTTAGATCTATCCCCACCTCGCTTCAAGGGGGGGATGTGATCAATGATCCTGTAACGAAGTGAAGTGAGTGTGTGACGTGCTTCCACGAAGTGTCTGGCCACCGGTTGATCACTGTGGCCAGATTGGATTGCCAATTTAATGGCAGATCTATGTGCCGTGGCTCGAGTTTTGAACATACCGTCAGTTTTGCCGACGTAGTGTCGGCCACACGGACATTCAATTAAATAGACAACTGACTTAGTGGTGCAACTCACTCTATGTCGAATTTTAAACCTTTTGCCAGAATAGGGATGATGGAAATTGTCACCCTGGACCATGAAGCTGCAGGTAACACATCCGCAACAGCGGTAGCAGCCCAATTTTGGTGTGCCCAAAAATGTAGGGTTGGGCAATGGATATTTAACATCATTTTTTACTAAATGATCTTTGAGATTTTTTCCCCGCTTGTAAGCACACATAATAGATTTACGGTGCAGTGACGGCAGGGCAGGATCAGTAGTAATGATGGGCCAGTTTGATTGAGCTAATTGGCGGATGTGTCGACTTTTTGAGTGGAAGGAGTTAACCCAAATGATTTTCTCCTCTGTTTTAGATTTTTTAATGGAGGTAAGGGTTTGTTCTCTGGGCAAATTACAAACTTTTTGTTTGGTTTTTAGTAATGCAGGGCGGGAATATCCCCTAGCTGTAAATTTTTCCACCATATCGTTGAGAGCGCACTCCAAGTTGTTTGCATCACTGGAGATACGCTTGGCCCGCAGCATTTGCGAAAAGGGCAATCCCTTTTTAAGTGGTTCAGGGTGATGACTGGAAGCAAGAAGCATGTTGTTCCTATCAGTGCTTTTTGTAAATAACGATGTGCTGATGTTGCCATCAGCAACCTTGATACATACATCGAGGTAATGCACCTCACTGGAATTTATCTCATAAGTAAGTTTTACAGGAGACTGTGTGTTGTTATGAGTTTCTAAATGATCCACCAAGTTGGTCCTGTCCCCCACCCAGAACAGCAGCAGATCGTCTATATATCTCATATAGAAAAAGACAGACGATGTTACCGCTTGGTTCCTGGTGAAAAGACTGCAATCAATAGTGTACATAAACGCGTTGGTGAACGATGGGGCCACCGAGGACCCCATCGCACAGCCTCTCAACTGCAGATAAAATCTGCCATTAAATGTAAAATAATTACGTTTAAGCGTAAGATGTAACAATTGCATAAACAGTGG
The DNA here is from genome assembly GCF_055691185.1 of Crinia signifera. Classification (NCBI taxonomy): domain Eukaryota; kingdom Metazoa; phylum Chordata; class Amphibia; order Anura; family Myobatrachidae; genus Crinia; species Crinia signifera. Next base: position 37,523,233 of record NC_139222.1, read on the forward strand.
TATGGCAGGTCCTGTATATAATGGATTGTCGGTAATCAAGGTTTGCACTGCTTCCAGACCCATATCGTGCGGAATGCACGTATATAAACTAGACACGTCTATGGTGCTCAAAAGGCAATGTTCAGGTATATTTGTCAGATCCGCCAGCTTAAGGAGTAGAGAGTTTGTATCTTTCAGGTGAGTTTCTGTGGCTTGAATGCAGGGCTGTAGGAAGTAGTCGAGATAGATGGAAATGGCTTGATATAAGGAACCCCGGGCCGATATGATGGGTCTGCCCGGGGGGTTGACTAAACTTTTGTGGATTTTGGGAATTAGATATAATAAAGGCAAAATAGGAAAAGGAGTGCTTAGAGCCTCCATGGTGTATTTGGATATTATATTTTCCTGTGTTGCTTTTTGTAACATCCTATCCAATTCGCTTTTATAATCCACTGTTGGATCCTTGTCCAATAACATATATGTGTCGACATCTTTCAGCTGACGGTCTGCCTCAGCAACATAATCGCTCATGTTGAGGATGACGGTGGCTCCCCCCTTGTCGGCTGGCCTAATAGAAATAGATTGGTCATCACTCAAGGACTTGAGAGCTTTCCATTCTGCTGGGCTAAAATTAGAATGTCCTTCTGCTGCAGTAGTGTCGACACAGTTAGTGCCATATTCCATCATGTTGTTGAAAGTCTTTATTGCCGGATTCAATGATACCGGATCAAACTTCGACTTCTTTTTCAATACACTAGGGTATTCACATGATAATTGATCCCCCGCATTTTTGTCCTGAAAAAACTCACGTAGCTTGAGTTGGCGGTTGAGTTTGAATAGTTCAGTTTTTACTTTGAATGGATCCATTTTAGTTACAGGTACAAAGTTCAGTCCCTTAGACAAAACTTGATGTTCAATTGTTGACAATGGTCGATTTGATAAATTAAAGATTAATTCTTCTGTTTGCGTATCGGCTGGAACCTGGACTTGATGCCCCTTCCACGACCTTTTATTTTGGCCCCCTCGGCGTGTGTGCCTTCTGGCCCGCGTTGAGGTTGGCCTCTCTGGCGGGCCCTGGGAGGGAGCGACTCGGCGCTAGTGCTAGGTTGTTCCATGTCGCTAGCAGAAGAGTTGTCCTCTTTGGATGATTCAGTGTCCAATCCTCTTCTGTTATAGCGTCTGAATGTCCTTTTATTATAAGGTCTTGTGTTGGTGTCGCCTCCCGTCAACCACGGGTAGACCGCGTGCTTTTCGTAATCACTATTGACTTTTTCCTTTTTACTTCTTTTAAAGGCGATTAACTCCTTTTTATATTTATCCATTTGTAATGTCAGTTTCTCTGACCAATTGATGCTGGTGTCTTTACTCAATGGCTCCTTGTGCTGGTATTCAAATTCGGTTAATTTGGTCCGGATTACCGTTAATTCCCGTGAGACCTCCTCTATCACGGCGACCATCAGGTCGAACGAGCATTTATTGAGTATTGACGTCCATGTCTTACAAAAGGGTATGTTAAATCGCCCGATGGTGGGTACATTCTTGACGCGAAATCCTCTAGGGATCTTCTTTTCGCGTACATAGTCTGATAATGTAACCCCATGGAAATAATAATCAGTTTCCCTTCTCTTTAGATTAAGCCATTCATGATACAGCTGAGCATGATCAGGTGTTCCACTCGACATTTGCATGTCATCTTTGAACAAGACTCTTTCATAATCAGAGTCAGAAAAGCTGTGAGTTGATCCATGCGTCAACTCAACTCTGGTTTGCGATGCAGGTATAGATAGTGATGGCAGCTGGCTGCTGTCCATGGCAACCAAAACGTGCAACAGCACTTGGATGATCACAGTCCCGCAAAATGCAACTTTCACCTCAGTGATGTGATGGTTAAAATCAGCAACTCCGACACTGTCCTGAACGGAACAAGTGTGTTGATGCAATTCCCCCGGTTCTTAGAGGGTTAAATAACGCTGCAGCAATGGGTGCCTTCCAGTACTGTGTAAATACACACAATGCTTAATGTAGAATTCCCTGAGGAGGCACTCCGACAGGCTTGAAATATAAGAGAAGGAGAAAAACGCTGGTGCCTTCCAGAAAGGAGCGGAGTCCCGGTCCTTGTATGTACAGGTTGATGGGGGCGGCGGCACTCAGACAATAATTACACACGGAAAACCAGCAACTTGTTTGCCAACGTTTCAAAGCCGTGTGGCTTTTTTATCAAGGCATACTTGTGAAGAACAAACAATACATGTAGACATCTCTTATATATTTGGCTACATCTGTCACTCAAAGTGTGTCTGGAGCTGTAACGCTGGGTTGTGGACTTCCATCTTAATTTATGATTGTCATCACCTGTTTTAAACAGGGTAATTGATAAGAAAGGTGTTTAAGCACAGGTGATGGTAATCCATAAATTAAGAAGAAAGTCCAGAAACAGAGCGATGTGTCCCTCCTGGAGAGGGTAATGTTGGGAGGTATGCACCTCCCTCCCCCCCCCCCCAATTCACAGCATCCCCACGATTAAATGGCACATGCAAAACACTGACATGGCTATGGTCGACAATTAAAAAGGTTGACAAGATTTATTTTTCACTTTTTCAATGTTTTCGTATTCATTCTCATGTGTCGACATGGACACCAATGAAGTGCCACACTTATGATAACATTTACATGTGTTGACCTTTCTGTGTTGATTTTTTCTTGTGGCGATTCGCGGCACCCCCCGCGACCCCCCTCCCGTGATTTGCAGCACACCCCCCGCAATTCGCGGCACCCCCGGTGACTCCCGCGATTCGCGGCCCCACCCCTTGACACTCCCCCCCCTTCTGCGATTCGTGCCAACCTCCCGGGCCCCCCTCCTGCGGTTCACGGTGCCCCCCACGACCCCCCCTACCGCGATTCCCCACCCCTGACCCCCCCTCCTGTCATTGCGGCAACCCCCCACCCCCGCGACCCACCCTCCCGCGATTCACTGCAACCCCCCGCGCCCCCGTCCCACAATTCGCGGCACCCACACACCCCCCGCGACCCCCCCTCCCGCAATTCACGGCATTCGCCCAGGTCCCCTCCTCCCGTGATTCGCGGACACCCCTCACCTCCTCCCTCCCTCCCCCCCCCCCCCACCCCCGCGTGCGATTCACGGCAACCCCAGGATTAAATGGCACATGCAAAACACTGGCATGGCTATGGTCGACAATGAAAAAGGTTGACATGAGTTTTTGAAGATTTATTTTTCTTTTTTTGAATGTTTTCATATTCATTCTCATGTGTCGACATGGACACCGATGAAGTTCCACACTTATGTCAACATTTACATGTGTTGAATTTTCTGTGTTGATTTTTTCTTGTGGCGAATAGCGGCACCCCCCGCGACCCCCCTCGACCCCCCCTCCCGCGATTTGCAGCACACCCCCCGCAATTCGCGGCACCCCCGGTGACTCCTGCGATTCGTGGCCCCACCCCGTGACACACCCCCCTCCTGCGATTCGCGGCACCCCGCGACCCCCCCTCCCACGATTCGCGCCAACCCTCCGGGCCACCCCTCATGCGGTTCACGGTGCCCCCCACGACCCCCCCTACCGCGATTCCCCACCCCTGACCCCCCCTCCTGTCGTTGCGGCAACCCCCCGCCCCCGCGACCCACCCTCCCTCGATTCACTGCAACCCCCGCGCCCCCCCTCCCACAATTCGCGGCACCCACACCCCCCCCCCCCGCGACCCCCCCTCCCGCAATTCACGGCATCCACCCACGACCCCTCCTCCCGTGATTCGTGGACACCTCTCACCTCCTCCCTCCCCCCCCCCACTGCGCGATTCACGGCAACCCCAAGATTAAATGGCACATGCAAAACACTGGCACGGCTATGGTCGACAATGAAAAAGGTTGACATGAGTTTTTGAAGATTTATTTTTATTTTTTTGAATGTTTTCATATTCATTCTCATGTGTCGACATGGACACCAATGAAGTGCCACACTTATGTCAACATTTACATGTGTTGAACTTTCTGTGTTGATTTTTTCTTGTAGCAATTTTTTTCCATTGACAACTATGAACTATGTGCACGTCAACCTACACATCATCAACCAATTCTTTGTATAATATATAACACCTGTTCTGTTTTACTGTAGGTGTTTTAAGTCAGACCTTTTACTGCTACTATGTAAATGCATTCTGAAAGACAGCAACATCCTACCATCCTTCTACAAGAATATATAACCAACTAGGTGATTCATCGCGCCCAGTGCCCCCCCCCCCTCCCGCAATTCACGGACCCCCCGCGCACCCCCCCTCCCGCAATTCGCAACCCCCCTCGGGCAATTCACGCCCCCTCCCACACTTTGCGGACCCCCGCCCTCTCCCGCGATTCGCCAACACCTGCGCCCCCCCCCCTCCCTTGATTCACGGCACCCCCCGCGCCCCTCCCGCAATTCACGGCACCCCTAAGCCCCTCTTTAGTCCCCCGTATACTCACACACCCCTATCACTACCCAGCTTCCTGTTCTCCTGAACCGTAACTTCCACCACTGGGGAGTCGCTGACGCTGTTTTGCCCACATGCCCCTATCATGCCTCATAGCCCAGCCTCCTGCTCTCATGCACCCGAACTCCCACCCAGTAGGAGGAGACACTGACTAAGGTTCCACCATCCTGTACTCCTGTACTGCCACGCTGGACCCTCACCCACTGGCAGAAGCTGCACAGTATCTCCCACCCTCCTCTTTAGTCCCCCTTATGCCCACACACCCCTATCACTACCCAGCCTCCTGTTTTCCTGTGTCGTGACCTCCGCCAGTGGGGAGCCGCTGACTCAGAAACACCCTTCTATACTATTGCATACACACACCTAAACAACATGCACACACAGCCCCCCCCCCCCCCACACCCACAAATGTCACTGTACCCTCCACACTATCAATGTACATCTTACTCTGTAACCGCTTTTTAATTAAACAAAACAATACACACCCCCTTCCACATCATATGCTCTCTATTTAACACATTTCACCTATAACTCAAGTTGCAAGACAGGCCATCTTTCATACAATTCTAACCATCTTTCTCATATGCAAATGTTCACAAATTAAGGGGGCGCAGCCCCTTACGACGGTGTGAAGAGCGCCCGTAGGGCGCGATGAATCACCTAGTACTTACATAAATAGACTCTCCAAGGTCCGTTCACGCGTCCCGGCGCGGCTCCGGGCGGTCCAACATCTGATGACGTCATTCACGTCGGCGTCTGCCGGGGGGCGTGGAGGGAACAATTGCACCTGACCCAAGCGGGCCAATCAGCGCTGCATAAGTTGCTATGGAGATATAAACATGAACACCCGTGTTAAAAGAAGAAAATAAACTGTACAAAAGTGCACAAAGTTACATGCAGGGGCACCATGATACATCCATAGTATACATAAGTAAATGGTTTCTTCACTAAATGGCATAATTATAATGAACTAACGGTTGCCTCTGTGCAGACCGCTGTCAGCGCTTTCTGTGTCTGCTGCTAACAGATATATACAGGCGCACAATCCTCACATGCAATAAATGTCCAATGAATTCCTAAAATGCTATTAATGAAAAAATGATGTTAATAATACAAATAGCAATATCATAAAAAACATGATAGACCTAGGCTTTCATTTAGCCCTCTGGGCACAAGTGTATCCAGCCTATATATCCATCGGCTTTCCGTTTGTAACAACAATTTAGATCTATCCCCACCTCGCTTCAAGGGGGGGATGTGATCAATGATCCTGTAACGAAGTGAAGTGAGTGTGTGACGTGCTTCCACGAAGTGTCTGGCCACCGGTTGATCACTGTGGCCAGATTGGATTGCCAATTTAATGGCAGATCTATGTGCCGTGGCTCGAGTTTTGAACATACCGTCAGTTTTGCCGACGTAGTGTCGGCCACACGGACATTCAATTAAATAGACAACTGACTTAGTGGTGCAACTCACTCTATGTCGAATTTTAAACCTTTTGCCAGAATAGGGATGATGGAAATTGTCACCCTGGACCATGAAGCTGCAGGTAACACATCCGCAACAGCGGTAGCAGCCCAATTTTGGTGTGCCCAAAAATGTAGGGTTGGGCAATGGATATTTAACATCATTTTTTACTAAATGATCTTTGAGATTTTTTCCCCGCTTGTAAGCACACATAATAGATTTACGGTGCAGTGACGGCAGGGCAGGATCAGTAGTAATGATGGGCCAGTTTGATTGAGCTAATTGGCGGATGTGTCGACTTTTTGAGTGGAAGGAGTTAACCCAAATGATTTTCTCCTCTGTTTTAGATTTTTTAATGGAGGTAAGGGTTTGTTCTCTGGGCAAATTACAAACTTTTTGTTTGGTTTTTAGTAATGCAGGGCGGGAATATCCCCTAGCTGTAAATTTTTCCACCATATCGTTGAGAGCGCACTCCAAGTTGTTTGCATCACTGGAGATACGCTTGGCCCGCAGCATTTGCGAAAAGGGCAATCCCTTTTTAAGTGGTTCAGGGTGATGACTGGAAGCAAGAAGCATGTTGTTCCTATCAGTGCTTTTTGTAAATAACGATGTGCTGATGTTGCCATCAGCAACCTTGATACATACATCGAGGTAATGCACCTCACTGGAATTTATCTCATAAGTAAGTTTTACAGGAGACTGTGTGTTGTTATGAGTTTCTAAATGATCCACCAAGTTGGTCCTGTCCCCCACCCAGAACAGCAGCAGATCGTCTATATATCTCATATAGAAAAAGACAGACGATGTTACCGCTTGGTTCCTGGTGAAAAGACTGCAATCAATAGTGTACATAAACGCGTTGGCGAACGATGGGGCCACCGAGGACCCCATCGCACAGCCTCTCAACTGCAGATAAAATCTGCCATTAAATGTAAAATAATTACGTTTAAGCGTAAGATGTGACAATTGCATAAACAGTGGTATGGTATAAATAAATGAAAATCTATTTTTCCAGCTTAAATGGTAGAGAAAAACATTCTTTAACTTACTATACAGAGATAGGTAAGGTCAGGCACGTCCAAACTATGGCCCTCCGGCTGTTGTGAAACTACAAGTCCCATCATGCCGTGCCACAGTTTTTATATTAGGGAATGCTAAAACTATGACAAAGCATGCTGGGATGTGTAGTTTCACAACAGCTGGAGGGCCACAGTTTGGACAGGCCTGCTTAGGTGTATTTGATGTGTTGATTACTATAAATATATTTTAATTTTTCTGTGGTTTGTTTGTTTTTTTGTAGGTGTTTGTGATACAGAAAATGGTGTTGCTCATAAATGGAACGTCCCACCAAGATATTTGGCGGTTCCAGAGAGATTCCAATGACTAATTTATTAACAATTATTTACATTGGACACATACTGTCTTTGGTTCCTGTTTAAGTTTCCTCACACATGGACCCACATACTGTAACATGGGGAAAACATACAAACTCTCCACAGATAGGACACTGGTTGGAAGTAACCCATGACCCCAGTGCTGTGAGACTGCAGCATTTCGCTGACATGCTGACATTGAAAAATCAAATAATATTATCCCAATAAGGGGTGTTAAGGCCCGGTCAGCCTTTCCTATACGCTGGGCAGAACTTTGACCCGAAGACCTTTTCTGAGCCTTCCACTGGATGGATGAAAACGTCACAGAGTATTAACATTGGAACCAGAAGACATACTATGGGGTGAAGGATCTGGTTGGATCTTCCATTGTTGTACACTGATAGGACTGTGAAACAAGGAGGCTATTTTGTCCTTTCTTGACGGATTTGGAAAAAAAAACTTTAACGATCTGTAATAAATGACTGAATTAACCAAAATCTACAGTAAACTAACTGACAGAAATGGAAATGAGATGTTGTGTACAAAGATGTTGTGTACCCAGAAGCCTTGGAATAGCAACATTGATAACAGAAGGAAAACTTTAAACCTATCTCGCAATGTATGATTCAAAAACTAAACAGTAAGGAATGCCTGGGATTAGGGCTAATGGCGACACCACCCCTCCACACAAAAAAATGACGACACTGGGCGGCCACCTCATGGGTGTGTTGGAAGAGCTGCTAAGCTGCTTTTATTTTTTTTAAAGTATTCAATTACTGTACATTCGACTCATTGATAACTTAATAAATTGAAGATTTAAAACAGGGCAGTATTGGGTACTTCAGGTTACAGTAGTGTAGGATATAAACACTGTTCTGTAGCCAATGTATTTACTCAATGTCTTGTTGCTACTACATATCTTGATACAATTTTAAGTCACAGGGATAAATGCAATAGTAGGATGGCCAATCCTGGGATCGGGATCGGTGGGATCCTGGGATTTGGCACCAAAATCGCCGGGATTTCAATCCTAGGATTGGTGTATCCAATCCTGGGATTTCGGGATTAGACTGCGCATGTGCAGTCTAATGCCGGGCAGTGTCTGAGCACTCGCTCAAATGCTGCCCAGCTGTTTCTGACCTGGCACGTGCCTCTGCACAGCGTGACGTGATGTCAAAGGTCACACTGCGCAGGGCACACACACACCACCTGCCCTGCTCGCTCCGCTACCCCTGCCCTCCCTATCCCACTCACCAGCTGCTGCACCTGTCCCACTCCCCAGCCGCACTGCCCGCTGCACGACTACATAAGTAAATATGCGCCGCGTTCGGTTTGGGGGCATGGTAGTTTTTATTAAAACTAGAGACGCCAATCCAGGGATCCTGGGATTAAGCATTTTTCAATCCCAAATCCCGGGATTGAAAAAATGCCCCAGGATTGGCATCCCTATGCAATAAGATGTAATTTTTGAACATGTGCGATTTTTCTTTGCCAATTTTGCTTCAAATTGCACA